>NC_049222.1:71534952-71843702 GCF_011100685.1 Canis lupus familiaris
TTAAATGTATTATTTTCTGTATAAAAATGTGCAACTTTCTGAGCACATTGAGATTTTTCCCCTCCTTATAACTGGAGCCCTACTCCAGCCCTGGCTCCTACTTTAGAAGAAAGATTGGATTTGACCTCTTTTTGAGGCAACTGGCTGTCCAGATGAAAGACCCTTGTAGACATATCTCCTACTCCTCCACTGGCCCATGTGTGAAGAAGGAATACTCTTTTTCCAGTGACCTTGGTACACAGGCATCTAGAATTATGATAATTGTGTTCTGATTCAAATCTGGGGCTGCTTTTTTTCTCCTCATAAGCAGACAAAAAATATCATCAGTCTCTTTTTGCCTCCTGATACCCTCTCAGGACCCTGACATAAGATGATGACCTCCAGATGTTATCACAAAATACCCTAAATTCAGGGTGTGCCACTCCTTTGTGACATAATTCCAAGGCTACACCATCACCTGACTAAAAATAGACCATAATGATAATCACAACTCATCTGCTCTGTGGGAACTCAAGATTTTCATATTCCTGCCAGATATTTGGGGCAGTTGGAAGGCACTCATTTCCCATTCCTGAGGCTTAAACACAGAGAACATCTGTTCATGTGGCACAGTGCTACCTCACTTTCTCCTTTTAAGGGTAGTATTTATCTGAGTAGGGAGCTTGGGATAATGAACTGAACACTTACGGCTTAGTCCTCCCTCCTTTATTATTGGAGTCTGCTTACTTGCAGAAGACATGCTTTAGGCTGCCCTTGATAATAAGGTAACTAATAAAGGTTTTGCTATTGCAGGGAAGCAAGGCATTGTGGTTTTCCAGCACTGTCTTTAATGGATGAATAAACCTGTCTAATCCTCAGGTTAAATATTGGGAATCTCATTCTTCTCGTGTCTGTATACCTTCTTCTCTCAGTGCTCTATCAAAAATGAGGCTGACATTTTGGTCACCATCTGTGTGGTTCCACTTTCCATCTCAAATGACTCAGAACTCTAATGGAAGAAGACCTCCTTGTGTGTCATTCCACTCCAGAAGAAGTAGATTCCACAAACCTGTTCTCTTGGTCCCCACAAGGTAGCCTTCACTTTTCCCTTCTACCTCAGAGGTAAAATTTCCATTCCCTGCAAATATCAAAAACAGTTGAGATGCCCCCAACATGACAATAGCTATAATGGAAGGTACTGCTCCTGCTGTTGATGTGGGAACCAAAGCTGTAGAGGAGATTATGTCCATATAAAGGATCCTCTCCATCACTGCTGGTGGTACTCCTTATTGCCAAAGCTGCTGACACTTTCAGCTCACAATGCCCCACGTGATTTTAACTGATGAGCTCCATATATTTATTTCATCCTGGGATCCAGGCATGAGGATATGGGGACCAGTCTGAAGGACAATCTGAGGGGAAAGATTCATTGCTCCTCAGGAAACGCACATATCTTAAGTGTGCAGCTAGATGAAACTTATATTTTAATACACCTAGATCTAAAATATAGAATATTTTCAGTACTCAAATTCTTTCATGCTTCCTCCTAGCTCGATTCCCCCCACCCAAAGGTAACCATGATCCTATTTTCTATCACTATAGAAATTACTTAATGTAAATGGAATGATAAAATATATACTCTCATGCCTTTTAAGTGAGACATAAAATGCAAAGCATCCACATTGTCACATATAGCCATAGTTTTTTTCCTTTTCATTGCCTTATATAGTATTCTAGTGTATAAAAATGGTATCATTTGTTTCCATTCTGCTGCTTTCATTGTTGCAAAATATGCCTTTTGATGAACAAATTACTTTGTTTTGTTTTATTAGACTATTTTATAGACCAATTATAGGTTCACAGCAAAATTGAGCAGAAGGCATAGAGATTTCCCTATCTCCTGCCCTCACATATGTACAGTCATCCCACTATCAATGTCCCCCACTAGATTGTTATAATCAATGATCCTACATTGATCGATCATTACACTAAGTCCATAGTTTACATTAGGTTTTACTCTTGGTGTTGTATATCCTATGGGTTTTAACAAATATATAGTGACATGTATCCACCATCATAATGTCACACAGAATAGTTTCCCAGCTCTAAAAATCCTTTGTGCTCTGCTTATTCATCTCTTTCTCCCCACTAATCCCTGGAAACCACTGATTCTTTTACTATCTCCTTACTTCTGCCTTTTCCAGAATGTCATATGTTTGGAATCATGTAGCATGTAGCCTTTTCAGATTGGCTTCTTTTACTTAGTAATATGCATGTAAGTTTCTTCCATGTTTTCTTATGGTTTGATAACTAACTTAGTACTTCTATCATAAAAACTTTAGAATCAGTTTGTTGATATCCACAAAATAATCTGCTAGAATCTTGATTGAGATTGTGTTGAATCTATTAGACTGAATTGGGAAGAACTGGCATCTTGACGATACTGAATTTTCATATCCATGAACATGTGAACATGGAAAATATCTTTTTAGTTCTTATTTGATTTCTTTAATCAGAGTTTTATAGTTCTCATTTAGATCTTGTACATATATATTAAATTTGTGCTTAAGTATTTCATTTGGAGGGAGCTAATGTTAATGGTATTATTTTAAATTTCAAATTCTATTTGTTCATGCTGGTGTATAGGAAAGTGATTGACTTTTGTGTATTAACATTGTATCCTCCCACCTTGCTATGATTACTTATTAGTTTCAGAAGTGTTTTTGTCAGTTCTTTCAGATTTTCTTCAGAGACAATCATGTCTACAAACAAAAACAGTTTTATTTCTTCCTTCACAATCTGTATAACTTCCATTTCCTTTTCTTTTCTTATCACATTAGTTGATCGGCCAGTTAGTGTTAAAAAGGAATCCTGAGAGGTAATATCCTTGCCTTGGTCTTGTTCTTAGCAGAAATTTCTACTCTTTTGCCATTCATCGGCATGTTTTCTGTAGGTATTCCTTTTTGTTTGTTTGTTTGTTTGTTTTTAAGATCGTATTCATTTATTCATGAGAGACACAGAGAGAGGCAGAGACATAGGCAGAGGGAGAAGCAGGCTCCCTGAGGGGAGCCCGATGCGGAACTCGATCCCAGGGTCTCCAGATCACACCCTGAGCTGAAGGCAGACACGCAACCACTGAGTCACCCAGGTGCCATTCTGTAAGTATTCTTTATCAAGTTGGGGAAGTTCCACTCTTCTAGTTTCCTGAAAGTTTTTATCATAAATGGTATTGGATTTTGTCAAATGCTTTTTCTGAATCTACTGACATGATCATGTAATTTTTCTTTTTAGCTTGTTGATGTGTTGAATTGCATTAATTGAATTTTGAATGTTGAAACATTCAAAATGTATGTAAACATGTATATGTGGGATAAATCCCACGTAGTTGTTGTGTATAATTCTTTTTATATGTATTGTTGGATTCAATTTGCCAATAATTTGTTGAGGATGTTTACAATGTTTATGAGGGGGTATTGGTCTATAGTTTCATTGTAATGTCTTTGTCTGCTTTGCGTGTTAGTGTAATGCTAGCCTCATAGAGTAAGTTAGGAAGTATTCCCTTTGCTTTTACACTTTGGAAAAGATTATAGAAAATGTATAGTTTTTTCAAGTTAAAGGTATAATTCCTCTTTACATGTTTAGTAGAATTCACTCCTGAACCCAACCAGGCCTATTGCTTTCTGTTTTGTAAGGGTATTGACTTTGTAAAGTTATTGACTTAATATATTTAATATATTTTGGCCTATTCAGATAGTCTATTTCTTATTGTGTACATTTTGACAAATTACGAGTTTCAAGGAGCTAGCTCATTAAATCTAGGTTATCAAGTCTGTGTGCATGCATATACAGTTGTTCACAAATATTTCTTTGTTATTTTTTTAATTTCCATGAGATCAGTAGTGATGTCCCCTATATCATTTCTGATATTAGTGATTTATATCTTCTCTCTTCTTAGCACAACTAGAGGCTTTTCCATTTCATTCATCTTTTCAAAGAATGAGTTTTTGGTTTCATCAATTTTCTCTATTGTTTTCCTGTTTAAATTTCATTGATTTCTGCTTTAATTTTCATTATATTTTTCTTCTTCTTACTTCAGGTTTAATTTGCTCTGTCTTTCTAGTTTCCTAAGGTGGAAGCTTAGATTATTGATTTTAGATCTTTCTTCTTTTCTAATGTATGCAATTCAATGCTATAAATTTTTCCCTCTAAGCACTTCTTTTTGCTGAATCCCCCAAATTTGGTAAGTTGTATTTTCATTTTCATTTAGTTAAACTTATTTTTTAAATTTCTCTTGCGACTTTTCTTTAACCTATGTTTTATTTATTTATTTTTTTTTTAAAGATTTTCTTTATTTATTCATGATAGTCACAGAGAGAGAGAGAGAGGCCGAGACACAGGCAGAGGGAGAAGCAGGCTCCATGCACTGGGAGCCCGATGTGGGATTCAATCCCGGGTCTCCAGGATCGCGCCCTGGGCCAAAGGCAGGCGCCAAACCGCTGCGCCACCCAGGGATCCCCCTATGTTTTATTTAAAGGTGTATTGCTTAATCTCCAAGTATTTTGGGATTTTCAAGCTATCTTTCTATTTTTTTTTTAAAGATTTTATTTATTCATGAGAGAGAGAGAGAGAGAAGGCAGGCATATGCAGATGGAGAAGCAGGCTCTCAGTAGGGAGCCCAATGCAGAAGTCAATCCCAGGACCAATCATGACCTGAGCCAAAGGCAGATGCTCAACCACTAAGCTACCCACTATCTTTCTATTATTGATTTTTACTTTAATTCTCTTGTAATCTGAGAGCAGACATTAAATGATTAGTTATAGTCATTTATCTTTGTTCCTTTATAAGATATAGGAACTTATCTTTGTTCCTTTAGAAGTAAGGTGTATTTTTCCTTTGGCTTTTTCAGAATGTTTAATATGCCTAGGTGTTGTGTTTTTTGTTTGCTTTTATGTGTTTGTTTGTTTGTTTGTTTGCGGCATTTATCCTACTTGGTGTTCTCTGAGGTTCCTGTTTCTGTATCTGTGGTTTGGGGTCTGACTAGTTTGGGGAAATTCAGCCATTATTGCTTCCAATATTATTTCTGTCCCTTTTTCTTTTTCTTCTCTTTGTATTCCCATTGTGTGTATGTTACATCTTTTTTAGTTGTCCCACAGTTTTTGGATATTCAATTCTTTTTTTTTTAATCTCTCTTCTCTTTATTTCTCAATTTGAAAGTTTCTGTCACATATCCTCAAGATTCCTCAGTCATGTCAAATCTACTACTAAATCCATCAAAGGCACTATTCATTTATATTACAGTGTTTGTTTGTTTTTATTTTTAGCATTACTTGTTGGTTTTTAGAATTTTCATCTGTCTGCTTATATTACCCTTCTGCTGTTCTGTTATTTACTTTTTCCAGCAAAACATTGTAATATTGTGTTATAATAAGAAATATACATTTCATCTTCATCTCCTGTTCCTAGTAGAGTTTCTAAAATTTATAAATTCTAGAGTGATAGGGGTGATAGCAATGTCTTTTGTTATTCATAATAAGCCCCTTTCAACCATATAGGAGTTTATGGAAATAAGGTGACTCTGGGAGGATGAGGACTGGTTGTCAGAGGAACCCCCCATGTTAATCACATGGCTGGAACTTTCGACCCTACCTGCTGAATCTAAGGGAAGGGAGAGGGGCTGGAGATTGAGTTAATTACCAATGGCCAATGACTTAGTCAATCATGCCTACCTAATGGAAACTCCATAAAAATCCTAAATGATGATATTTGAAGAGCTTCCAAATCAGTAAAGGCAACCATATGCTGGCAGTAGGGCACATCTCTAACTATGGAGACAGAAGCTCCTATGCTTGGGACCCTTCTGGACCTCACTCTACGTATCTCTTCATTTGGCTATTAATTTATATCCTTTAAAATAAACTAGTAAATGTAAGTAAAGTGTTTCCCTGAGTTCTGTGAGCTGTTACAGCAAATAATCAAACTTAAGGAGAGGGTTGTGGGAACTCCTGATTTGTATCTGAGACAGACAACCTGGAACCCACCTCTTGCAATTAGCATGTGAGATGGAGAACAGACTGGGCCCTTAACCTATGAGGTCTGTGCTAACTTTGGGTAGTTAGTGTCAGAATTGAATTAAATTGCGGGATGCCCAGTTGGTGTCCAAAGAGAATTGGAGAATTGCTCAGTGTGGAAAACCTACACATTTGGTGTCAGAAGTATTGTGAGTAGAGAAATAATTTTCCTTTAAGCCTTTAGCTTATTAATCACAATTGTTTTAAATTCATGGTCTGATATTTCCAACATCCCTGCCATAACTGAATCTGGTTCTCATGTTGGCTCTGTTTCTTCAAACTGCATTTTTTTTTCTTTTGGTATGCTTTGAAATTTTTTTTTTGATAGCTAGCATGATGTACTAAATATAAGGAAGCCCAGCAAATTGTGGTGTCAAAGGAGGAGAGGCATTCTACCTACCATCTTGTGATTAGGTCTCAGTGTTTTGGTAAGCAGTGTCCCTGGGCTATGAACTTCACAAGTGTTTCTCAGTTCTCCCCCAACCCTCCTAAGGCAAGCTGAGATGGTTAGAGTGAGCTGGAGTTGGATATTTCTCTTCTTTCATGTCAGTTAGGCTCTGACAAAACTCAACAGGTTAGGCTCTGGTAAAACAGTTTCTCTTGAGGTCAGGCCTTTCTAAGAAGAATGGAATGTTCTGACTTATTTCGAAATGGTTTCTTTTCTCCCTTCCTTTGCTGAAAGCATGAGGGGATTTTTCTCTGATATTCATTGTGAGAACCTATTAGAGCTCCTAGAGCCAAAACTCACAAAAGTATGCCTTCCTTCCAGACTAGACCCCCTTCCCTGAGGTTTTAAGTCTCATATATGTCCTCATTGAGCTTTCAGCTATTTTTCAGATACAGTTCAGGTTTTCCTACCTCAATAGTGGTTCCCACGGAGGTTTTTGCTCATGAAAATTGTGATTCTCTGTATTGCCTGTTTGCCTCTCCAATTTGGGGGACAACACTTAGACCTATGACTTCATTTCTCTGACAGATCTAAGAAGAGCTGTTGATTTTTCCATTTGTTTACCTTGTTAGGATGGAGTGATGACTTCTGTGCTCCATATATTCCAGACTGGAAACTGGGATATGCACTTGTTTTTGTCACGTAGGAACGCAACAGCTGGATCATGATACATATGCATGTATGTTTATACTGACAAAGAGCTTTCCAAAGTGGTTGTACCAATATAAACTACCTTCAGCAATGCATAAGTGTTCTAGTTGCTCCACATGCTCACAGTTCTTGGACATTGTGTGAGATGACTAATGATGCTGAGCACATCTTCATTCCATGCTGTGTTTAACTTCTATTTAATTTCCTTTACTTTGGATTTATTAATCTAAAATTATTCTTGCTTTCATTTATTTATTTATTTTTAAATTTTTTACTTACATTCAGTTTAGTTAACATACAGTGTATGTGTGAGACACTTAACTATAAAATTCTTCTCACTTTCTGAAGGTATTTGGCTTATATTTTCCCTTTTCTTTATTCTTGATGTTATTGGCCAGGTCTACCCAGGAAATCCTGCTCCAACTTCCACATATCAAACCTGCTTCCTTCTGCTCCAGCTACCTATGAGGGTAGTTAAGAAAGAACTAAATGCCAACACTCCCTTCTATAATAGCCTTCCTCATACAACTTCCCCCTGAAGTTCCTTGGATTCCCATGTGAACAGATAAAGCCCAGCAAGGTTTCTTGACATATTTAGTTATGCTCAAGTTGCATTGTGAGTATGGCCCCATCTCAAGCTGGGACTCTGCTCCACTTAGGTAAGTCAGAGGCACAAAGAGTTTTAAGATCGGATTCTGTGGATTTTCATTGAACAGAAAAATACTAGAGATAGAAATTAACTCCTCTTTGACATGGCTATGGGTTTCTTCTAAAAGCCAGTTAGAATCTACAGTTCATAAAGACTCTCAAGCCCAGAATTTACTATTGAGTGACTGTCATCAACTTCTGCTATTGAAACTGGTTATTGTGAAGCCACAGGCTTGAGGAAGGCCTTTTGATAATATAAGTTATCGTGTATCTCTGTGCTAAGAAAAATACATTTTTGACCAGGGATGATTTTAGTTTTAGGAAGATAATAAAAGTGAATTATAGAGAGAATTGGCTTAATTTGGAATGAAGTTGTTTCCATTTGCAGTACTGATGCATACTGCTGGTCACTATATTGAACTGAGATCCCCATTCTTGGGCAAACTAAAAGCCACACATTTTCCATAGTTAATTATGAAAAACTATAAATCATACCAAGAATACACTGAGTATATTAAAAATAACTGAAGGGAATATCATGAGTTTTAAACTTAAGTGAGCAAAATCATTTCTAAAGCTTTATTTATGATTTGAAGACTGTTAATAGCTCAACTTTTTTTTCTGTGTGGCATTGAACTAATTCCTAAATAAAATTAAAGAATTAGTCTCAAACCCATAATAGTGAATCTTCTGTCTTTTAATAAGTCTGGAATAAACTCCACAAAAATTAATCATTATGTATCTTTGAAATATAGAAAACTATTGTTATGAAAGTTGAAATGAAATCTTAAGGATTTCAGCAGCTCTTTTTATTTATTTTTATTTTATTTTTATTTGAAGATTTTATTTATTTATTCATGAAAGACACACAGAGAGAGAAAGAGGCAGAGACACAGGCAGAGGGAAAAGCAGGCTCCATGCAGGGAGCCCGATGCGGGACTTGATCCCAAGTCTCCAGGATCAAGCCCTGGGCTGAAGGCAGTGCTAAACTTCTGAGCCACCCAGGCTGCCACAGCAGGTGTTTTTAAACTGTAAATTGGTTTCCCAACATGAGTTCTTCTCTTTAAAAAATATTTTATTTATTTATTTATTTATTTATTTATTTATTTGACAGAGAGAGCAAGAGCAAGAGAGAGCACAAACAGGAGGAGTGGCAGGCAGAGGGAGAGGCAGAAGCAGGCTTCCCCTGAGCAGAGAGCCCTAGGTGGGGCTCTATCCTAGGGCCCTGAGATCACAACCTGAGCTGAAGGCAGATGCTTAACCAACTGAGCTACCAGACACCCCCCAAAGTGAGTTCCAAACCAATTAAAGATACCTGCAGATCTTATAAAAATGTGGATTCTGATTCATTAGGTTTAAGAGAGGCCTGGGATCCTGCATTTTGACAAGCCCTCAGGAAAAGCCATACTGCTGGTCTGCAAATCACATTTTGAGTAGCAAAGGTAGGTGACCTCTGATGAGCCCTCATTGTTTATGAAAACACAGCTGGGAAGGTAATATGTTGCAACAGGAAGAGCAATGCCCCAGTGTCAAATGACATTAGTGTAAGTTTAAGTTCTGCCACTTGTTTGCTGTTCATTCTGGAACAAGTTCATGCAATGATTGTAAGCTTCAGTTTTCTTATCTATTATGTGTGTATAATACCTGCTGTACCCAGTTCAAAACATGATTGGATTCTTCTAAGTTGAAGTTTATGTTCTAAGTAAATGTGTAAGGCAGAAATGTATATGTGTATATACGGTGTACACATATATGTGTGTATGCTTTTGGAAGTACTTTTAATCTCCCATTATGTACATCATTTCAATAAATTCAACATAGATAGGTAAAGGCTTTGTGTACCCATGTAGACAATGATCTCTTCCTAGACGTTTGGCATCATGGGATTCATATTACCTTCCATCACAAAGAAAGGGTGGAGAATACAATAATAGTACAAATCCCCTAATGATTGCCCCCCTCCATGATCCCCAAAGACACAAGAGTAATTTAAAATTAACTTTAAAATACATTTGTATAAATGGTTGTATCCTTTTTCAGAAAGAATAATCCACAACATTCACTTATAAACAGAAACTTAAATTGCAACAGATGTTTCCCTTTTTGAAAAGGTTCTTGAATTCATTGACAGACCTTTGGCTACACTGATGAATTAATTTGTTCAGGCCAGATTTCATAAATCCTCTAATAATTCCTCCCTTTACACATGTTGACTTGATTTTTGAGAACTACAGCATGTGGTTTCAACATTTTAACCTTTACTACTTTAATTATTGTTCATTGATGACTGATCACTGAAAGATAGTTAACTAAGATACAAAGTCTAATTTGTCAATTAAATAAGCCTAGATATCTAAATAATAAGTAGAAATCAATCTGTGTCACTGAATTTTGAAATGTTTGGCAGTTTCATATAACTCATTTTCTTCTAAGAGTATATCGAAGATCAATTTCTAGATATTGCTACAAAGCTTGGACATGCATATCATGGGTACATTTAGATGTGGTTGGTTTAGCTTGATTGTATACAAGCCAACTATACAAAAAATTTTAACTATACTGTAAATAAATTTATTTATAATGAGTTAGTCTCTTTTTTCACTAATACTTGAAAGCTAAGTACCAATTTAACATTCAAGCTGAGCTTTAATACAAAATTTAGCAAGTTTTAAAAATTTTAGTCTTGTTAACTTCCTGTACTAAAACTTGAGATGAACATTACTTATGATAAACAAGTTTAAGATCAAGTTTGGTAAAAATCTTTTTAAGAGTATCTGCTAGAAAGCTTATTTCTAGAGCCCAATTAACCAATGTCATGGGTCTTTTGTGTGTGTGTGGTTAATTCTAACAGGGCAATGAGAAATTCATTGGATCACTTACTGGTTATAACAAGTATGGATGTTGTCGAATGTTATCGACAAATTTAACAAACGTTAAACTGGTAATGTTTTCCTTTTTGATACGAGTACTCTCAATGTCTAGGATTCCCATTAGATGATTGTAGTGAAACTACTCATAATTTCAAGATAAAATGCCTTCAATGCATTAGGGAAGGCAGGTTATGATTACCCCAATCTTATGTTGGTTAAGTGTAAGATAAGGATAAAACCCACTTATAGTGGTTCTCAAATTTGAGTGTACATTAGAGTTATCTGGAGATCTAGTTAAAACACAGATTGTTACCAGGGTGCCAAGATCATTCGATAGGAAAAGGACAATCTTTTCAATAGTACTGGCAAAACTGAACATCCACATTTGAAGGAATAAAGTTAGATCCTTTACCATATACAAAATTTACCTCAAAATGACTCAAGGCCCTAAAAACTAAAACTAAAACATAAGAGGTAAAACTATAAAGCTCTTAGAAGAAAACATAGGGAAAATGTTTCATGACATTGGATTTGGCAATGATTTCTTGAACAGGAAACAAAAGAAAAGAATAGATAAATTGAACTTCAAGAAAATAAAACAAATTTGTGCATCAAACGACACTTTCAAGAGATGGAAAAGACAACACACAGAATGGGAGAAAATATTTGCAGGAATGCCTGGGTGGCTCAGTGGTTGAGCATCTGCCTTTGGCTTAGGTCATAATCCCGGGGTCCTGGGATTGAGTCCCACATTGGGCTCCCTGCATGGAGCCTGCTTCTCCCTCTGCCCGTGTCTCTGCCTCTGTGTGTGTGTGTCTCTCATGAATAAATAAATAAAATCTTTTGTAAAATTTACAAATCATATATCTGATAATGGATTAATATCCACTTTACATGTATGCACAATACATGGAGAACTATCAAAACTCAACAACAAAAAATTAACAACCCAATTCAAAAATAAATGTAAGATTTGAATAGACATTTCTCCAAAGGAAATATACAAAATGCTTGAAAAGCACATGAAAAGATGCTTACCATCACTTGTCATTAGGGTAATGCTAATTAAAACCTCAGTATGAAGTATGAATTGGTACCAGTGAGATAACAGTAGGATGCTTATTATCAAAAAAATTATAAGCAGCAAGTGTTAGCAATGATGTGGGGAAATTAGAACCCTTATACATTGCTGATGGGAATGCAAAATGGTACAACCACGATGGAAAACAGTTGGACAGTTCCTTAGAGAGTTAACATAGGATTACCAAATGATCTAGCAAGTCCGCTTCTTAGCATATATTCAAGGAATTAAAATCAGAGATGGTTAAACATCTGACCCTTGATTTCAGCTCGAGTCATGATCTCAGAGTCATGGGATCAAGCACCATGATGGGCTCTGTGCTTGGTGTGGAGTCTGCTTAAGATTCTTGCTCCCCTCTGCCTCTACCCTTCTCCCCTACTCTCTTGCACACACAATCTCTCTCTCAAAATAAATAAGGGGTGCCAAGGTGGCTCATTTGGTTGGAGCAACTGTCTTCAGCTCAGGTCATGATCTTGGGGTCCTGGGATTGAGCCCCATTTTGGGCTCCCTTTGGGGAGTCTGCTTCTCCTTCTCCCTTTCCTTTCCCTCCACCCCAGGCTTGTGCTTTTTCTCTCAAATAAATAAATAAATAAATAAATAATAAAATCTAAAAAGAAAAATAAAAGCAGGGACTCAAAAGTATACTGTGTACCAATACTCAGCAGAATTACCTATAATAGCTAAAAGTTAGAAATAACTCAAATATTCTTCAATAGAGCAATAGCTAAATCAAATGTGGTCTCTACATACAATGGAATATTGTTCAGCTATTAACAAAAACAATAAAATTCAGGTATAGGCTATAATATAGATGAGCCTTAAGATATTATGCTAAATGAAATAAGCCAGATACAGGAAGGAAAATGTATGATTGCATTATATGAAGTATATAGAATAGGTGAATATATAGACATAGAAAACAGAAGTAACCAGGGACTTGGGAGTGGGTGGGAGTAATGGGGAATTACTCTTTAATGGGTACAGAATTTCTGTTTAGGATGATGAAAAAGTTCTGAAGATGGATAGTGGTGATGACTACAGTACAGTAGCACTGTATTTAATACTACTGAATTGTGTACTATACAAATGGTTAAAGGGTGTATTTATATTATGCATATTTTGTGACAATGAAAAAACAACTCATGGATTCCTAGGCTCTATCCCGCGAGTATCTGACTAGGTCTGGGTTAGAACCAGAGAATTTCCATTTCTAACAAATTCCCAGATGATGCTCATGCTACTGGCTTAGAAACCACACTTGGAGAAACTTTCCTTTAAAAACAAGTTCTTATTTGGTATACATATGCAATGCAATACTACTCAGCCATCAAAAAGAATGAAATCTTGCCATTTGCAACAATGTGGATGGAACTAGAGTGTATTATGGTAAGCGAGCTAAGTCAGAGACAATTATCATATGATCTCACTCATACGTGAAATTAAGAAATGAAACAGAGGATCATAGGGGAAGGGAAGGAAAAATAAAACTAGATGATATCAGGTAGACAAACCATAAGAGACTCTTAATCATAGGAAACAAACTGAGGGTCGTGGAAGGTGAGGTGGGTAGGGGGACAAGGTAACTGGGTGATGGGCATTAAGGAGGGCATGTTATGTAATGAGCACTGGGTGTTACATAACACTGATGAATCTCTGACCTCTACCTCAAAACTAGTAATATTCTATAAGTTAATTAACTGAATTTCAATAAATAAATGGAAATATGTACTCTGAAAAAAAAATGAAAACCTAGTTCTTCTTACCCAACAAAAGAAAGGCATTCGAAAGAAGATTTAGAAAAATATATTCCAAATTGTGGGCCAATTCTGATAGCAGATGGTAAATACCATGTTCAGAAGGATTCTTGAATCATGTCCAGGCTCAGTGGGAAAAAGCTTTAGGACAGACTAGCAATGCACACCATAGATTTAGGAGGAGCAGTTGATAGCACAAATGCCACATATTTATCATCCACAAGTTTGATTGGTTTTTATCTTGTTCTTGTTATTTCCATTTTATATAGTACAATCTCATTTTTGCACTTGAATTTAATTCGTATCACAGGATTATAACTCTTTGGTGCTACGCTTCAGCCAAAGTCAAGTAGATGTTACTCAACCAGGCCAGGGTGTTGGTTTTTCTCTTGTGGGGATTGGAGGAGGGTGGTGGAGTGGTGGAGTGGGGGAAGAGAGAAGAGGATCAGAATAAAGACAAGGGTGAAAGCCAACAGGATCAAGTTGTAGAAAAGAGTGGCAAACAGGAAAGTGTGTGCAAAGATTTCTTGTGAATTCTCAAGTACTCAATTAAAAGCAGGCCAAAGCTTGAGAACTGGGTTGAAGGCTGAAGACTGTGTGTGGGGAGTGGAGGTGGGGTTAGGGGTGCAGCACATTTTTCAGGGACTGGCCCCATTACTGGCTCAGAATCTTTGAGGCATGGCTTTTTTTAGGCAAGTTATACCCGAAGCCTGGGTTTCATCTGGAATTCAGGAATTCTCCATGTTGTGAATGTGGCCTAGAGAACACATGTGGTCCACAGGCTACATTCTTACCACCCACAATTTTGGGCCACATTTATAGGAGCCAGTGAAAGAGTCAATCTGCTGAGTCAGAATAAAATCTAACACTTTAAAAAATATTATCCGAATAGGCATTCATACATGTTGCCATATTAAGCACTCAAGTGGTCCCATGAATAATAAACTCTTTAGACACAAAGGCATTTACATCACTATTATGTTATGAATTATAAATAGAGAGGGTAAAGCAGCTGAGAATGTGAAGTCAGGAATCCTAAATTGTGTTGCTAGCTCAAGCACAGGCCTAAAAAATGGCATCTACCTCTCAGTTCAGTTTAACAATTTTCCTTGAGTATTTTTTTTATAAGGCAGTTAGGCAAATGGTATATAAATAAGACCAAGTGTCTGTCTTGAAAGTGCTTAAAGTCTCATGAAAGGGGTAAGATAAATATATAAATTAATGAATGCAAGACATGGAAATAAAATATGAGAAAGATACAAGCAAAGATACATACGTTGACTAAGTTTCAACAAACAAAAGCAGTAAGTTGTTAACTTCTCTGTATCCATTAGAATACTCCTAGCACACTGGTTCCCAATACAAAGTAGGCAGTTGATACATGGTTTTTTAAATGAACTAAATGATCATGTCTCTTCCCATGCCTAGACAGTCTCCTAATGGCCTGGTTGGCAATTTATTCATCCTTAATTTGCATGATTAGACCCAATATCTATTTCTGTGTCACAAAATCACACATAGATCATTAATAATCATGAAGTGCTTTATAGTCCTGTGCTCATCAGGTGGAAGCTAAGTAACTTTGGTACAACCTATTAAATAAAATATAGTTCAAAGAGGTATTTAAATTAAAGAGGATATTGATAGAGCCATGAATATAATACAGTAAAGGATAAGTTAGGATCTTCATGGAGGGTCTGTAAAGTTGAAGGAAATAATTATGTACTCAGGACTGTTTCTACTGGAGTTGCACAGAACAGTTCTTAAGATGGTTAGAAATACTAAGAGCCATGTCTGAATCAGTCATGCAAGTTTCTCTTAGCATCCAATTCATATCACATATCATATTTGGCAGACTGACCTGTTTTTGCAGGAGGCCAAGATGGAATGTCCCTGATAGTTGAAATCCTTTGCACACTGGAGATGCCTGCAGATTAGGCTTCATGTGCTTGGCAATATGGAACCCATGTTGTAAAGGAGAAGCAGAAGGAGTTGAGTTGCTTGGAATTTTTTGGCAGTGGAAAACATTTTTTAAAGAGAAGTAACTTCAAGGCAGTGTTCTCAAAAGCTCTGAAGTTCTAAATGTGTTTTAGCAACCTTTTTTAAAAGGAAAAGCTCAGGACTGATTATTTCTGTTCCACTGAGGGGTACAATAAATATTTTATGGTTCTGAATCTTACTATACAAAATTAATCTTTCTAATTACATAAGCAAACATGAGTCCAGGGCTCGGGAAACTGTTGCCACAAAGGATAAGGAACAGAGAGAATCAGGCCTTTGGCAGAATATTATGATACAATGTTGCAATACAAAATTTTTATTATCTCTGCTTCACAGTTTTTATAATAATGAAATTTCAATTCCTTTCACTTTTCTATCTGAAGTGTCTGTATTTAATGCATTCCTATTTGACAAGCAAGTCAAAGTCTAAGTCACTAACATAATAACATCACATCTTACCCTGTAATTTGTTAAGTAATAATAAGGCATTCCTTCAGCCACTGACCAAGCATCTCCATCTAAGGAAATTACCTCGTTCCTCTGAACTTTATTTTCTGTTTTTGTAGTCCCCTAGAAACTGACCCTGAAACAAGGATCTGAGTGCAAGTAGTTAGGGGAGTTGGAATGTTGGAGGTGGCTCCCACAGGCTAGCAATAGCTGACTATACACATCTTCTCAGCTCCATGTTCAGTGATGTGGCGCTGAGAACTTGAAATAGGCCTTGGCAAGAATATTTATACCATGGAAATTTATACCATATAAACTTCAAAGCTGTTTTTGTTTTGTTTTTTGTTTTCTTTATGCTTTGAGCACCAGTTTGCTAGCACACCACAGTACAGGATACACAGTAGCAGAGGGGAGCAGTAAACAGGAAAGAGACACACTGTTGTTGTTGTTGTTGTTGTTGTTTTAAGATTTTATTTACTTATTTGAGAGAGAGGGGGGGAGAGCAAGCAGGAGAGAGAGAGAGAGAGAGTGAGCAAGCACCAGCAGTGGGGGGGAGAGACAGAGGGAGAGGGAGAAGTAGGCTCCCTGCTGATCAAGGAGTCCAACTTGGGGCTCCATCTCAGAATCCTGGAATTATGACCAGAGCCAAAGGCAGAGGCTTAACGGATGGAGCCACCCAGGCACCCCAAAGAGACACATTATCGAAGGCCTGTTAGTAAGCCTGTTGTCCCTGGACTTAAGCTGGAACTTAAGTCTGGGGAGAAGGTGTAGGCAATGGTATAGGACACACTGCAAAGGCATAATACACTGCAGAAGTGAAACCCTGCTGTGAGTGAGCTGGATATTTATATATCCATTCAATCAGTCATTGGAAAGGTGCCTGAGAAGGAGTGGTTGATTCCTTGTGGCACTTTTGCCTCTGGTAAGCAGGGAAGAGAGGTCTTGTCTGTCTCCAAAGAAGAAATGCAGGTCCTGGCAGCTAGAAAGTGGTAGGCTGGCATGAAGTGATAGGACCCAGGAATACGGGTGGGGCACTGACAGCACCTGTTACAATTTCTTAATGAAATAAAAATAAAAACATCTGTTATCTCATTTCACTTTAACTTAATGGAAATATTATAATGTAAATGTATATATATGTTTACATACATTTATTTATTTATTACATATATGTTTTCTAATTTTTTAGTTGATACACAATGTTACCTTAGTCTCAGGTGAACATATTTTTTATAGAAATGCTTGGCATTCCACTATATCATTATTATCATTGTAAAAATGATAATGAAAAATCCCACCTGTGAATTTGGAGAGCAAGAGGAATGAAAGAAGAAAACACGTCCTTAGGGGAAAGACAAATTTATTTTTTGGAGACCAGCAGTTTGTGAAGCTGAACTTGACAGGCAGGCACATAGTAAACAATTAGGGTGCTAGGTAAAGACTTCTACTCAAAATCACCTTCTCCTCTGGACTATTCTGATTCCCAACATCTCCCCCATTGGTTCTCCCTCTGTGTTTGGAGCCTACGAGGCCATGATGATGATTAAGTAGATTATTTAAAAATAATACATGAACCCACAAACGTCACTGATGTCGGTGTGGTGATTTGTTGATACTGAATGCTAAGGAGTCAGGCAGTAAAAGGCGGTTTTACAGTTAGAAGAAGGCCGAGAAAGTTCAGAGCCTAGAATTCTGATTGAGGACAAGGCAAGTGCAGAATGCAGAGGCCAGAAGACAAATGGTACTGCAGTACCAGCTTTGCCCAGAGCTGTCCCTGTCTCCCCTTGGCCCTCCCAATAATTGCCTACCCTTGTCCAGGGCTGACCTTAATATACTGGAGGAAAGTAGTTGGGTGGCAGCAGATACTAAAATACCTCCCTTACTCTCTTTCTGATACCTAAAGTTCTATTGTTAGAATTTCATTTCCTGGACTTAAAAGAGAATCCCCTGGAGCCTGGAAGCAACTGAGTCTTAATAGTAGGTTCATCATTTGCTCTCAGGCATGTGGGTGAGAGAAGGCAGAGGAAAGGAGAGGACTAAGGTAGGTGAAGATGATGGTGCAGAACACCTGCAAAGTCTGTATGGTCTGAAAAAAAATATACATAATAAAAGGAAAGACAGTAGGAAGACAAGAAACAGATGTGTTCCAAAATGACCCACACCAATTGGGCCATGGAGCACTCTTAGGTTCCCTTCGGGCTTAGGTGAGAGCTGCTGAGGAAGAAGTTTTCTGTGGTGAAGGTTAGCAACATCCCCCCAAAACTCAGCATCAGGTTATAATGAAAGCAAGTCTCAAATTCTGCTACCTTACATATATTTATCAAGCACACATTTGCAGGCAAGAAGGTCCCAAACATTTCTTACTCCCTGTTTCGTTGGCCCGAAAGGTCCCAGTCTCCTACCCTTTTAGGTGCCCTGACCACTACAGTTCAAGAAGGGCTCACTTGAGAAAAATGCAGCAGTATTCCAGAAGCAGGATTCTGTTAACCTTATTAGTTAACCTTGTCAGAACCTTAGCCAATGACTAGACATAGGACTGTTTAGGGATCAAGCACGAACACGATGGCAAAGGACATAAATTGCAGACTCTAAGTCAGAGTCTTATATTGCTTACATTCAAGAGGGCATGGGATGTTTAAATTAAAAAAAAAACTTTCAGTTAATCCATACATCTTGAATACCGTTAAATTCAACATTTAGAGCTCATGTATAGTATTTGCACACCAGTCAGCAGGCCACTTTTTTCATCAATAAAAACTCATTTTTGACATTGCCTATGCTAATTAGAAAAGCCCCACCTGTTGGTCAAGGAATGGCTTCTGTCTGAGTGTCCTCTCTGGTAGGATGTAAAGTCATCATCTCAGATGGGGATTCTTGGTTAGAGCAACTGAGTGCTGGGCTCTGGGTGAGTATGTTGCGGTCGTTGCAGACATTCGAATCATCAGCATTTGGGGGGGGTGGGGAGCAAGGGCGCCTCAAAGACAAAATCCACATAATAATTTTGAGTAAAACTAACCTACCAACTGGAGTTTCCCATCCAAGTACTTTTTTGTTTTATTTAAAACATCCTATCAATTTGATTAATTGGGCTTTGGATTTTCTAGGAAAATAAAACTGTTGGCTCTTCTCCAACAAAGAAAAATGTTTACTCTTTTCTAATCACGCCTGGAGACACGCACTTTTCTTACTTCACTCCTCCAGTTAAGCCTAAAAGATAAAAGAATTTAAATGCTAACAGATTTCAAAAAATATACTTTAATCTTATCCATTGCCTGGAGAGCAACTGCAGGTTACCTAGTTGACTTTTATAAAATTATCTGTAATATACCTTTTAATAACAATTTGAAGTTAGTGACTATTTTTCATCGCTGTGTCTTCTTGGAGTTAAGAAATTGAAACAGTAAAAATATCATGCTCATGTTGGAGGCATTCTGGGCAAGCAATCTTTTTTTTTTTTTTGTTTTTTAGATTTTACTCATTTATTCATGAGAGACAGAAAGAGAGAGGGAGAGATACAGGGAAAAGCAGGCTCCCCGGCTAGTAGGGGGCCTGATTTGGGACTTGATACCCCAACCCTGGGATGAAGACCTTGGCCAAAAGCAAACACTTAACCAACTGAGCCACCCAGGCACCCCAACAATCTTCTAAATCTTACTAGTCTAGGAAATGGTCCTCCTCATCCACCAGTAAATCATCTAAATTGAAAAACTAAGAGTCAGAAAAGGACAAGTCAAAGAAGAAAATACTTGTCCAAATTCATGTGTAATGACAAGTAATACTGTTAGTTGACAGAGAAGTGCAAGGAGACTTCTGTCATCTCTCATCAAGAGAACAGATTTAGGGATTATTTATAATTAATCAATAAACTAGGCAGCAAAATCATTCATTCCTACTTAAAATATCCCTGAACATTCAGGTTCCTAAGTCTAACTAATCATGTATGTAGAATACATACAAGTATTGATGAAACCAAAACAAAGTGAGGGTGTCATGAAGTTCATAAAAGTTATTTGGTGGAACAAAGAATTCATGAGCCTTGACTCAGCTATTTTGTTGGAGCAACTTCCTTACTAGCCATGGTAATGGACAGTTTAATAGGCAATTGAAACAGCTATGACTACCCCAAGCCTGGCAGCCTTGTCCTTGATTTAATAGACACTGCTGGATCAAATAGTCCAGCTAAGTAAGAAAGACAGCATCTTAACTAACATTCTCAAAAACAAACAAAAATCCACTTACTTTTGAAAATAAACTGATCTTTTAAAAAATAGAAGTAAACTAAATTTCAGCAGGACTCAGGCACATAAGCGGCCAGTGAATGAAGATGTGAGGTCACGGTACAGTGTGTGAGATTCAGTGTTTCATACTTAGAATCTGCTAACTTTCTTCTCCACATGGTTATAAATGGTTATTAGTAATAACTTGGAAAATGACAGTCAGTACCAATCTTTATGCCTTCAGATATTTAAATCCTGCTATGGATCTGAATCTTCCATAACTATTTATTGTAATGAAACAGCAGGTACCATTCCTTCAAGGTGGACTTGCAGGTACTCCACCTTATTTAAGAAGAGCCACTCTCGACCTTCCTCAGTCACACAACCCAGCATGTCCACCTCCCCAGGCTGGAGGTGTCTCTGTCTGGTGTTTTGTAGGAGGGTCAAGCAGGCTTTATTTAGTGATGAGTTTCCCCCAGATCTTTTCTATATTCAGCTTTTTCTTACTGAGAAGGTACCTGAAATGTTTCTCAGGATTTATTAATCTGATGCCCTAGGCTAAAGCATATCATTTTGGAAGATTCCAGATTACAAGTATTCTGTCAAAGCCTGTGTGATTAAACCCTCATGGAAGCATGCAGATCAGAAAAATAAAAATCAGATTCCAATCTTAAGGAGTATAAATTAGAATGCTGTCCTAACTTTCCTTTCTGTTAAGCCTAATCTGCATACTAATAACAATGTGCCAATATTACGGTTTTAATAATATGATCCAGTACATATAATGAGAAACAATGAATCTGTTGAATAAGAGTTACTGGAAAAAATACCAAAGAGGTTACTGCCTGTGTTCTCTTCTATGATTTTTATGGTTGCAGGTCTTACACTTAGGTCTTTAACCCATTTTGAATTTACTTTTGAGTATGGCATAAGAAAGTGGTCTGGTTTCATTCTTCTGTATGTAGCTGTCCAGTTTTCCCAACACCATTTACTGAGGAGACCACCCTTTCCTCATTGTAGATTCTTGGTTCCCCGAGGGGCCATATCTGACTTCTTGGTATCCATCTAGTCCAGGACTAGTAAGTAAGGCATCTCACTCCTCCTATTGGAGGAACATTGACAATTAAAAAGTGTTTAAAAGGAAATGACCATGTGTAATTCTCCTATCTCCAAAATAAGCTTATCGTAGTGAAAAATAATGTAATCTGCCTTAATAATATGTATCACTTAAAAAGCATATATAAGCATAGGCATAATCAAGGGACACAGGATGTCTGAGAGATCAATAAGAAAATTACCTTCTTGCCTTTAATATTTATCACTGTTGCTCAGGTCTAAAACAATATGCCCGATATGCCCCAAAGGAGTAGGGAAACAATTCGATATGGTCAAGAAAGAACTACCCAGTTGATTGGATGTTGTCATTAAAAACAAACAAACAAACAAACAAAAAACAACCACTGAGTGTGTATGTCAAAAGGAATATTTCCATCCTGAATTACGACAATCTGAAGTGTGATTCTCATCTGTAGGTATGTGAATGCTTAATAAGTAAAACCAAGTGAGAAGCCCCCAATGAATAGAGAAAACCAGGAATATAGTACTTTGTAATTAGTGTAGGAATTTAGTGGACATCTATTATCTTATTCTTATCCATCCATTCATCATACACAAAGTTATTGGGCTCCTATTAAGTGTCATTTACGTTTCTAAGCCCTGGGAATATAACAGTGAACAAGGCCCCGCGTTCATGTGCTTCCATTCACAGAAAAGAAATGGGCAATAACCAACAAACACATAAGTGAAAAGGTTAATTTCAGGCAGTGAAAAGTGTTATGTAGAGAATAAAATAAGGTTATATGAGGGCAAGTATAGAGAGACTGCACTCCAGACGAGTACTCAGAAAAAGCCTCCACAAGGAGGTGACTTTTATCCTGAGACTTGAATGACATGGAACTAGTCATGAACAGCTCTGATGGAAGGGCATTTGGGGCAGAGAGAACAGCTCGTAACTCAACCGTGGCACTGTTGACATTTTGGACAGGATATTTCTTTCTTTTGGGCAACTGTCATGTGCATTGCACGATGCTTATTTAGCAGCATCCCTGGGTGCTACCCACTAAGTACCTGCAGCAGCTCCCTCACCCTTCCCACACTTATGACAATCCAAATGTCTCCAGACTTTGCCAAATGTCCCGTAGGGGCAAAATTGTTTGTGAGCCACTGAGCCAGAGTGAAGGCTTAGGTACGATCAAGCTTAAAGTGTCCAATGTACTGAAACAAGGTCAACAAGGTTAACACTCACTTCCTCTATATGACAAATTATTTTCTATAATATTACATAGCACTCCATAAAAATCACTTTATTTGTTCTTAAGTTATAAAATAGCTAGCAATTAAAGAAGAAGAAGTTTTGACTTTACATTTTGAAGACAAAAACTTTAAGTAGACACATAGAAAACAGAACTGAAGGAAGTCAACTCCTGTATTTCGTCTTTACAAGCATCAGGTTGGCTACATACTGTGTCCAAAGAGAGCTTGAATGATCTCGAACAGTTAAAAATTCACTCTTGGAACTAACATGTGTGTAACTGAGTCCTCCCTAACTGCTGTATCTGGGAGAACTCCAAATTAACTTCTGTGTAAAATACAAAGTTCATTAAAGAATAAGGGATAAAAATATGCTCATTTACAGTTTACCAATATGCCATTGAAACTCTACATCCTTTCTGCAATTGTTTAGAACTCTGACCAACAAATGCTTTTTTTTTTCAAAGGAGTATTCAATCACCACATAGCTTGGAATTGCTGGCTCCTGGTGATATTAGGCAGAGTAAGTGGGTTTTATCATAGTTTTAAAATTTTCCACTTATTGTGGAAGGCATCCCCTTATTGTCCACACCCAGAGCTGACCATTCCCCTCACTCTGCCCTTGGGGCAGGCAGGAGCAAAGCATCTACAACTCTTGACACTCAGGGTAAGGATTTAGGATTTTATTTTACTTGAATGGTAAATGTAGAAGAAAGCCAGTGAGGGGTATGGAGCAGAAGGATAACTTCAATTTCACTATGGTTTCTGATACAATCATGTTAGCAGTAGTGGAAGCAGGGAGATGAGTGAGAGGCTGATGTAGGACACCAGGTGAGCCCTTGCAGTGGCTGAGATGAGGTCAAGATGTCAGACAGAGCCTGGTGAGCCATGTGAGAAAAGGTAAAACCCACAAGAGTGAGGTACAAGTCTGGAATCCAGAGGAGAGATCAGTACTGGGGATTTCCACATGGAAACCATTGGCAAGCATATGGTATTTAACACCTCAGGCATCCAGGGAGAGGGTAGCTAAGGGATGGGCCTCCTTGCAGACAAGGAGGAGCCAGTAGAGTGGGCAGGAGCATTGACTGCAGGATGCCCATGCTTATAGATGAGGGAGTGGTTCTAGGTCACCTGGTGAGATGCTGACAGATTGTGGCCTGGCTTTGTACACTGGAAGTGATCAGAGTTCATTGGCGACCTTGGAGATGCCCATCTATGGAGTGATGGAACAAAAGTCCACATAACGATAAGAGGCCATAGTTGTGGTAATAGGCAATGCTTTTGAGACATTTTGCTGAAGATGAGCAAAGAAATAGGACAGAAGCTGGAGGAAGACATGGGACATTTATTTTCCTTTCTTCTAGTAATACCATTAACTTTTTTCAAGGAACCTATCCTCTTCCATGTTTGGTGCATGTGGTTCAAGAGAGGCTCAACCCCCTACTCTAGGGGTGAAGCATGTGACCCAATATGACCAACTGGAACACCATATTTCATGCCACAGTGATTGGTTAAGACATGGGCACATGACTTGACTGCGTACAACTCAGAACTTCTTTGGAAGCTACAGGAAGTCACCTTTCTTTTCACCTGAATTTGACCTGAGAAGATGTATATCTGGAACTGCAAGTAGCCATTATAGGGATTCTTAGAAAAAGATGAAATATTCTGTACTGAAAGATAAGAGTCCTTTGCCCGGATTTACCTACTCCTTGAGTCAGTAAATTTCCTTTTTTTCACTTTTTAGTTTGAATTTTCTGTTTTCTTGAAAGAAAGAGAGTAACTTACAAAATTTACAAAGAACACCCATGTACAATTTGCATGAAGAAAAGCAGGATAGATATTCTTTGTATTCATTTCCTAGGGCCACCGTAACAAAGTACCGCAAACAAGGTCGCTTAAAACAGGGGAAATTTATTCTCTCACGATTCTGGAAACTAGACATCCAAAATCAAGTTGTCAGCAGAGCCATGCATGCTTCCCCTGCTGCTTCTGGGAGAGAATCTGTGCCATGCCTTTCGCTTAGTTTCTGGTGTCACCAGAAACCCCTGGTGGTCCTTGCCTTGGCTTATAGATGTTGCATTGTCATTTCTGCTCTGTTTTCACATGATGGTCTCCTTGTGTGTCTGTCCCTGTGTCGCTTCTCCTCTTTGAATAAGAATGCCAGTCATATTAAATTAAGCCTACCTTGATGACCTCATCCTAACTTGATTATATCTGTAAGAAACTTATTTCCGAATAATGTCAAATTCACAGGTACTAGGGGTGAGGACTTCAACATATATTTTTAGGGAACTCAATTCAATCCATATTATTCTTATTGTTCCTGTTTTGCGTATTATTTACATTTTACAAAACAGACTAAACAACTTGCTCAGAATCATACAGTTACACTCAAACCTTGGTATTTTGATTTTAAGTTACATATTTTTAAGTGGTGGTGTAAATAATTTCAGTTTGAATTTTAAGTGTGTAGTTTATGGATAGTTTCATTAAATTGCTCATTATTTCTCTTAGACTGTGGAAATAGCACTACATGGCTGTGTATGATAAACTGGGACTATTATTCATTCTTACAATCACCTTTTGCTTGAGGCCCATTTGTGATCCTTCTCTTGCACCAATACCATCCAAGAGGTAGAGTTCACTCTTTGATGTGGGGCTTCTTAGTAGACAATGCACCTCAAACATGCCTGAGCACCACAACATGCTGGTGTCTCATGGTACCTCATCAGTGAAGCACACACACTCCAGCATGAAGCCTTCAGGTCAGTGGGAGCAACATCCTGGGCTCAGAGGTGATGCAAAAACATGGCTGGGCTGTTCCACTGGCTTTTTTGATACCTCAGGCCCCTGACCCCCACCCCAGGAAATCTGGTGGGTGTTAGTCTGAACCAGAAAATTTAAAGTCATCAAAAAAAAGAATTAAGATTCACACCAGTCAGGCAATTAGAATTCCAGAGAGATAGGGAGACTGAAAAAACCCTACATTTCTATAAGTGACAGACCCAAGTAGAGACTCTGAATTAAATTCAGGTATGTCATTCTTATAGCTTTTATCTCTTTTTAGGGATTGCACTCTTATTATTACAAAATGCTTCTTTTGCATATCAATAATCAAACTCCAACATGTAGCCAATTAAGTTTAAGGCTTAAACTTAAACTTTGTATTGGCCCATGCCAATAGAAAAGTTTACGTAATTAAAGTTAGAAGAAGAGGAAGGTTCCTAAAATATTGCTGATTTTTTTTTTTTTAGATTTGTATTTATTTATTCATGAGAGACATAGAGAGAGGCAGAGACACAGGCAGAGGGAGAAGCAGGCTCCTTGCAGGGAGCCTGATGTGGGACTCGGTCCCGGGTCTCCAGGATCATGCCCTGGGCTGATGGCAGGCGCTCAACCGCTGAGCCACCCAGGTGTCCCTCCTAAAATATTGCTGATTTAAAAAAAATCTATTTTCTGATTATTTTGTGTGAGTGTCACATGTCCAGAAGCTAAAAGAAGTCAGGAAAAAGCACAGAAAAGCAGTTAATAAACATAAAAGAACATGATCATTTAGACTCTGTGAAATCCATGCTCTTGAGGGATAGTTTACATGGAAATTTTGATTCAGAGCTGGAGGGGAGGTGTCTGGATGTATTTGCATCATGTGGTCTCTAATTCTCCTAGAATGGGATAAAGGGAAAACTAGAAAGCTGATAATATTTTTTAAATCAGATGAGCCCCCGAAAATAAAATAAAAATTCATTGCATCTAGCATAGTTTTCAAGAAGCTCCCGGATATAGTTCCTGCTTACCTTTCCAGTTGCAGGTCTCTCTCCATCCCTCCTAGCCTCTGCTCCAAGGATGTTGACCCATTTACAGTTATATCTTTTGTTGCTCTTTAAAACATTTTAGGATCTCTAAAACGTAGCACAAGTCCTAGACCATAGAGGGCACACAATAGATATTCGTTGAATTGGTGACTGAACGAATGGAAACCTAGCCATTCAGAATAGATTGAATCTCATTTATTCTTTCTGATTCCCTTGTACTATGGAGGACAGGACTGTTGCTGTAGAAAACACTAATAAATCTGGAAATGTGAGGAGCATCATTTTCTGGGAAAACAGGGCATGTCAAAACTCCTCAGTCTGGTCTCATAGAAAATTCCTCACCTCAGATGAGGAGAGAGGGCCTTAGGCATTTGAGACCATTGATTCATAACAGGAACTGAGACACTCGCTCGCACTTTACCATATTGGAACATCTATATTATATGGCAGCTGACAATAAATGGGCTCACAAATCCTTTTCCAAATCTTAGTCTCACCAAATTATATTCACACTAGAAAATTTTTATTGCTCTTATTTCCCAGGGGTTCTATGCTTAGAGAATAGGAATACTCAGCTTCTTGGCTGCCAGCTGAGACATGCTACGATTTACCATGTACCGTGCCCTATAGAGTCCCCTACAGGATCAGGCTGATGCCACCCCCCACCCCACCCCCCACTCCCCTGCCCTGGGGCCTCAGCCTGAAACACCTCCACCGTGTGACTTGACTTCTTCCCTTTACCGTCCTGCTTCCCTTCCTCCTGACTGGTCTTCCCGAAAGTACTTCCTTAATAAATCCCTTACACGCAAATCCTCATCTCATTTCTGGAGAAATCACAAGCATGTTTACTCTATGGGTGTATGAACATATATAAAATGTACATGCAACAATTCTCAAGGCCTTTTCAACCACGCTGAACTTGATTTGAAGTTCTCTACATATTTCTCATTGGAAAGTAAACCTCCAAAAATCTAGAAACAGCACGATGACATAGGTGTTCTTGGAATCCTAAGGACAATCCTTCTGTTTTTACAAGAAGTTGCCTGCTTCATGCATGGCTGTAGGTTTGGCTATTTGGCCTTGCCTCACTAAGTTAAACAAAAACAAGCATTATCAAATATGTAGATTTACTGGAGCCTCTGGCTTCCAGGAGCCTGATGAGTCATTCCTGGCCAGCTCACATGCAGACCTCTCGCTGTATTAAGGCCATAGCTTTTGAGGTGGGTTTCCCTTGTTTTATTTTTAATCTAACACAAGCAATGCTAGCCACACCAATTAAAACAAAGAGTTAACCTTTGAAATGACCACAGTCCAGATGGTAGCATAAAAGTCATCAGAGCCATTTCATCTTCCGGAAGATTTATCACTGCTGAAACCCAAGTCTTTCACGTGAGTTTCTGTCACAGTGCTTAGTGCACACTCCCAGAAGGAGTCTGGAGTGTGCAGGTGTGACATGGCACCCATGAACACGGGTCGGGGCACCAGGCAAGAGTTGGGAGGCAGAAGATTAACCAGGAAAACCATGCAGTTTTCACCATTAGGGAAAAGATAGGCACCCTGGTGATGAGAATAATTAGAGCTCCTGGTGTCACCACTGCTTTGCTCCCCTGTTTT
The DNA here is from genome assembly GCF_011100685.1 of Canis lupus familiaris. NCBI lineage: Eukaryota > Metazoa > Chordata > Mammalia > Carnivora > Canidae > Canis > Canis lupus. The sequence continues at coordinate 71,562,857 of NC_049222.1, forward strand.
TTTCTCCTGTCTCCATATTCAGCTCTTTCCAAATGCCTTCTTTATAGCTATAACAGTTTCTTCTTTCTCTCTCGGTTCTGCCCCAGATGTTTGCCCATTCTCTACTCAAAAACCTGTTTCCCCCCTCAAAAGTTGTTCCTCAAAAATTATTTTCCTTCAGAAATCCGAAGCATTGGTGTGCTGGAAACCTGGAAAACGGGAATTGAAAGTGCTACCTGGCTTGCTGGCATGAGGGCAGCATGCTCATGTGCTCATGTCCACATCTTGCTTCAGACACTTTGAAATCAAGTTTAAGAGCTTGGTCATGAAATTTTACAAAATGCTATAGAGAATTGAATTTAGATGATGCAACCACTTTATTTTCAGTACAATGTATTTTTAGCTGAAGGAAGCTTTCAGAGGAAAGCCGTATCTTTTATGGGATATCATGCTTGTCAAAAGCAATTAAATAGTACAAAGAGGCCTCGGAGAGGGCTCAAGTGTAATCTGGATATGGTTTGGGTACATGAATAAATATAAATTTGACAAAGCCTCCTCATATATGAAATGTAGACTAAAACATACTACTTTTGAAAAAAATGAAGTTATTCAAATACTTTGATTTAAAATTGCTTCCACCAGTTATTGATTTATAAATGTAATTTGCCGTGTAATTCCAAATGACTCTACACAGCGTGGAACTATTGAGGTAAAGGACACTTTAATGATCTTATATAAACCAGAAAGACTTTATTTAAACTTTATATGGAGAGATGTTATTCATTGTTTAGTCCAAGAACCTCTTGTTTCAGACACTTGTCATTTAAATGACGAGATTTAAGAGAACACATGGCATTCCTAGGAAACAGGACCATGGTTGGTAACAAATAAAGAATTAATTTGTATTTTCTTTAGTCAATATATTTCAAAACCATCTCACATATTGCTCATTCCTTTTAGACACATGATCTTAGGTCCATTTATACCATCGAGTCAGCCCAAAACAAAATTATTAGTCTTGTCAGCATCCCAAACTTGTGGCATAAAACAAGTACCCTTAGATTATGCTTATGAATTCTCTGAGTGGAAAATATGAAAAGGACACAGGAAAGTATGGGCATACAGGGCTCCATGCTGTCAGTGGCCTCAGCAGGGAAGACTGGAAAAGCCCAGCCTGAAGGATTCACTCCCAAGGTTGCTTCTTCACTCACATGTCTGGCTTCTGGGCTGGGCTGCTCAGAGCTGGGTTCCCTGGAGCTTGGCCCAGGTACTGTTATGTGGCTCCTCCATGTGCCATGACTTCTCACAGCATGGCTAATAGGATCCAAGAAGGAACATTCCAAAAGCAAGTATTCTCAGAGCAAGGGTTCCAAGAGAACCAGATGGAAGCTGCCTGGCCTTTTTTCATCTAGTCTTGGAAGTTCTATAGCATCATTTCTGCCATACGTATTGTTTAAAGTACTCATAAGCCCACATAGATTCAAAGGGAAGAGTCTGTGAGAAGAGGGTCCAGGGATAGGTGGCTGCTTTAAAAACTACCACTAATAGTTTACTGCAAGATGAGAAAAATATGAGCTCAGTTTTGAATCCTGATTCTTTCATTACTAAGTGGGTGACCTTAGACAATTGATCTGACTCTTCCTCACTGTACAAACACAGATTCTAGTCAATCTAGTCAATCACCCACCTAAGTGGGTGACCTTAGGCAATTGATCTGACTCTTCCTCACTGTACAAACACAGATTCTAGCAATCTAGTTGCTACAGGCAGGCACAAATCCACATTAGAGTGCATCGGTGTGCATAAACACTTGGCTACTGTTAATCCTCTTCCTTGTTTTCTTAGCTACCATTACCTGCATCCTCAGGCAGGAGCATCCTCCATCTCCCTGCCATAATTCCGTCAAAATCTGCACCCAAAGCCATGATTCAGAAGGTGGAATCTCCAGGGTGCTCCTCTGGGAAGAAATGCTGGATGCCCATTGAAGTTGCACCTTGCAGAGGCCACCTACTCCACCAAACCCTAGAGCCTATCCTCCTTCCTGGCTCTGTTAGAATTCCAACTCTTCCTTCTGGTGACACCTGTAGAAGCCATTGACAGACATTCTTTAAGCCCTCAGGAATTTCCTTTTCCTTTAAAGAAAATGAAATGGAATTCCAGATCAGGGACCCACAGGATGGAATTTTTCTGAAGTATGTGTTTCTCTTCTACTTCCCGTCCCCATCTGGTGCCAAATCAGTTGAGGAAAGGCATCCAGAGAAGGTAAAGGGCATGCTCAGCCTGGCTTTCCTTTCTGTCTAAGTTCTTTGAGCATATTACTCAAATCTGCTCCAGCCCCCAGAGTAGTTTCATTTATTACTGGAGCCAAAAAACACATAGAATATTCCAAATGGGGAAGCTGGTGAAGACAATATTGTATCCAGTTATGACAACAGAGTGGCATGCTGAATGAGTTCTTCATTTATTGTCATTGTTGCAATTCTTTAGCAACCTCACTGGTCTCCTTGCTGTCACTCCTGGTCTCCTTAGATTCACCTATATAAGAGTCAGAGATCCTTCTAGAAGCAGCCAGGCCATACTGCTGCCCTACTTAGAACCTGTGATGGTTTCCTACTGGAGTAAAGTCTAAGGTCCCTGCAATGGGTTCCAAGGTCTTCCACAGCCAGCACAACTATTTCTCAGACTTCATTTCCCTCATTAGGCAGGGCCCACCAGGCTGACATGTGAGGGTGCCCAGGCCCTGGGCTCAGAAGTGCCCCATACTTGGTTCAGTGCTCCGCTCTTGCTGTTTTTAAGGTTTTAGTAATTTTTGAACCCTGCATTTTCATTTTGCACTGGGTCTTGTAAATCACATAGTGGCTCTCACTGCAGCCATATGAGCCTCCTCGGTCTGCAAATGGACCAAGCACACAGCCACTCATGCTGCAGGGACAGCCAGGTGCTACTCCTCCCCGCTTCAGAGAAAGCTCCTGTGATGTGCACTCGGTTGCCTCTCTTCTTAGCCCCGGTCTCCCGTCTCCCCACCAGAGCAGCCTTCTGTGACCACCATGTCCATGCTATCACTGCATCCCCACACACTGAAGCATTTCATCCTCAAAGCATCGTCTCCACCCATGCTATGTAATATATTTACTTAGATGGAGTTGTTTCTTGTTGTCCCCATAGAAGTTCCTCAAGGGCAGGGATTCACTGGGCATGGTCATTTCTTTGACCTTGGGCCCTAACACACTTGCTGGCACATAGCTATTTCTCTAGCTATTTTTGTTAAATTATTTCTCTAGCTGTTTTTGTTAAATTATTTTTCACTCAGACACACATGCTGCCCATCACACTATGAGCATATTTTAATTCTATGAATTTGGTTGAGAGAAGAGTTCAGAGAACACATTTGGAAATGCACCATTTTCTTTTCACTGTGATCACTTGACTTTTCTCAGGCTGCCACATATTCTCATTCAGCTTAATCTCTCTGTCTTCTTTTCCCTCTTTCTCTCTGCTTTGAGATGACTCTGTGCTCGGAACATTCAAGACATGAAGAAGTTGAGATTAGTTTTCTGACTTTGGAGAGAAAAACAAGATAAGTCATAGGAGGTATCAGAATGATGCTCTAATTCATCCTGAACTGGACCATCTCAGCTAGAGGAGGTGGCAACAACCTCACGCCCTGACTACTGACCCCAGTGCCTTGCCACAACCCATGCAGCAGCCAGAGGTGCCTTTGATATCAGTTAGGCCAAACTCATAACATTTTGTGTTCTTTCAGGAAGGAAAAGATGTTTCAGGTTAGAATTAGAAAGGAGGGGAAGGGCAGACAGGGAAAGGGAGGAGAAGAGGGGGAAGGAAATAATAAAAGGTGTACTTGAATCATTCTAGCGATTGATGAGGAAAGTAATTTCTTGAGGTGGCAAAACTGATTAGTTGTAGGCCACGTGCAAAAATTCACATTTTCTGACTTTCTCTGTGATATTAAATATCCTTTAATTGGAAGAAATGCTTATTGACATCTAGGTTTCCTTGGCAGAGTTCCAGTGATGTCACATCTTTTATCCTCCTATTCTCTTTGCACCTTGGGTGGACAGAAATCTTAGGTGCTTGGCATACTGTCATTGTTGGTCCACGCATGCCCTCCTATCGTTTGTATGTAGGGTTGTTTTTAATAATTGTATCAACTCACACAATGTCACCACCCAACTCAGAAATGAGAATGCTGGCAACAGTGCCATCATCTGAGTGGTTCTGCACATCCTGGCCCCTTTCCTCTCCCCAAGCCCCAAACCTGTGATGGTCATGATCCTGAGTCCTGTGTTCCTTATTCCCTTTATTTGAAACAAAAATTTTATTTCTGAAATCGATGGCATTCCTACATGTGTTCTCGAAAGGCATATTTAGTTTGAGTTGTTCTTATCTGAGTATAAAATATCAAGTTGTAGGTAATTTTTCAAGACCAGCCCAGAAAGAGGAACTGACTATGTGCCAGGACCAAATCCTCCTGCATCAGGTAGGCTGTGGGGGCCCTACCATTAGCTAGATCTGGCCCTGAAATGACCCACCAACATGAGAGGCCTGGTGGACCACTCCTCCCTCCGCGGAGAGAAGCTGACAACACCAGAACACACAAGCCTCTTCCTGGGTTTGCTTTTCTTCCAAGAGCCCACCTGTGCTCCGGGCAGGGCTTCCAGCCACCCACTTTGTGGGGCTGCTCACTCCCCCACCTGTGCAAACACAGGGCTTCCTGTCACCACGTGGTCCGAGCAGTGCAGGGCTGCAGCCTCGGAGCTTCACATTTTTAATTTCCTAATGAGAACGATCGGAGGCCTGGAAAACAGCTGTTATCCCAGGGGCCACGACACAACGTAATTCAATTGCACCTTTATGATTTCTGTCTTGTCCTTCGCAATTTCCCACAAACCTAAAACGTGTTTTACTCCTCACTTTCTGTCTCAGAGCAATCGCAGCCTTTGGCCTCCATGGAGACTCTTGCATCGTGGAATGGCTTTTACCCCACAAATCCCGAGTGGAAACAAGAGGATATTGAGTTACTCACAAAATCATGGTGCGACACAGAGACACTGAGGCTGCGAGGACAACCCAGTCATAGATAGGGTTCCCTTCCATGTCCTCTGTCACTGCCTATAATTAACCACAAGAGGCTGAGGGTGCCTGGCTGACTCCGTCAGTGGAGCACACGTCTCTTGATCTCAGGGTTGTGAGTTAGAGCCCCACATTGGGTGTGGAGATTACTTAAAACTAAAATCTTTAACAAAAATAAAAAAAAACAAGAGGCTGATGTGTCATGATGAGTAGAAGGAACAAAGCTTTGATGTCAGAAAAAAATGAGTTCAAATCCCATCAGTGCCATTCCCTCATTGTGTGACCTTGAACTTCTCAGAGTTACTTTCCTGATCTGAAGGATGGAGCCAGATACCTATTCCACCTTGAGGAAGGTGCAGAATGGTGAGCTCACACAGCCTGTCATGTGGTTATGGCCTAGGTGCTTCATCACTGGGAGCCTTTCTCATTTCCTCACATGGAGCCTGCAGCTCCCTGACCTCCGTGCCTCTCTGTTCTGATCCATTACACATCACGGTCAGATGAATCATCCCAGAGCAGCATTTGTGTATATCACGTTTCCCTTCCTTCCTAACCAAACCCACACCTCTAAACAACAATAGAAACCTGTGGTTTCCCAATGCCTTCAAGATGTCCAAATCCTGTGAGTTGGCCCTGCTGCTCCACCACAGTTTAGAATCAATGCACCCCTTTGCCATGGCCTTTTATTACTTCTACACCTGAATCCTGTGTTCTCAGAAAGCTTGCTCTCTGAATGTGCCAGAAGCATGTCAGGCTCTTCTCTACCTCTGCACCTTGCAATCATACTTTTCCCTTTGCACACATTGTTTGCCTCCTCCTTGTCACTGGTATACATTGTACCCTTCCTTGGAGATGCAAGTAAAGGCTCCACTTCTCTACTATCCCCCTCACTTTCCGTTGAGACAGTTGAGACCAGTTAATGTGTCTTACCTTGTTTTGACATTAGTCATTTGTGTATGTGGCAGCTGGCACCTCGCATGGGTTCTGTGGAAGATGTTCAGAAGTACATGGTGATGATTGCACATAAAAAAGCACACATTGCAAAGACATTCTGCTTAGAAACGCCTTCATAAATTCACCTGGAATTCAACTCTTACCAATTTCCTTCCATTAAATTTTTTCAAAATTTTTATCAATAGCCAGATTGAAATGATCAAACATTCAGTTTGTGTTGCTGTTAGGGTGTGTGTGTATGAGTTTGTGTGTGCGTTTTAGAGAGCTCCATTGATGAGGTTTAGCTTCACATCAGCCCCAGCGAGAAACAGTCATCTTCACTCTGGTCTCCTTGGCTGTTCTCAGGTGATAAGCTTTCATCAGACCACATTGGTTTTTCAACCATCCAAAATTGTTCTGAAATTTAGGGAAAATAACTGAAGGGAAAATGAGACTGACCATTTCCACCCTTTTTTGAGCAGATAACCTCCTGCAATGAATAGTTTAATCTTGTAATAAAATATGCCAAGGTGAGTTGACCTCCCAGAATTCGCTGGCAGGGGCTGGGGGGCCGGGGGTGGGGGGATGACTGGCAATGTTGGCAGTAAAAGAACATGGGGAAGGGTTTCACTGAAGTTCTAAACTTGGTTGTTTAGATTTCAGGCATTCTTAGTAAAAGTTATACCTAAACCTGAACTTGGACAAAGACCAAAAATTTATACATTAGTACCATACCCAAAATATCTGGGAATGTTGTCAAGTATCCCTGTGCAATACTTGGCCACTTGTTGTGGCCAGAACAATATGAATTTGAAATAATTAAACAGTAATACCTTAAGTCAGAGGGTTTTTTAGGAGGTTGTTAATTGTTGTCCATTTTTTTCTGCCTAATGCAGGAAGTTTTAAGTCTCAACTCCAAAAAGGAAGGCGCTGATCTAGCTCAGAGGTTTGCAATGTCTTCCTTGTACAGAAGGTGGCTAATACTCTCAGAATAAAGCCTCTATCAAGGAGAATACTTGCTTATGGAGCCCTCAGAGGTTAGCCTGAGGGAAACATGCTCTGTCACATGGCCAGAGCAGCCCTTGTAGCCCATAGGAAGGATTAAGGCAGGCAGAGCAATCCAAAGTTGTAGAACCGGTACTGAGGTCCAATTTAAGATGGCTGATGGAACACACATCAGGCTTAGTGAACAGCTAGTCCAGATGGAGCCAGTCAGAAAACTCTGGGGATATTTTTTCATAAAACTAATTGCATCCCAAGTGCATTCAAACATATTCAGAGGAGATCATACAACTAAGGGAGTGTTTAGGTTTGAATTAATGATAAGTCAGCGGGAAGCTAAGAAAATGAAAAAATAACTAGCTCAATATTATCTCTGGGACAAAGTATTATTTAAGAAAGGAAAAGCTTCCATGGTACACTGCAGATATCAGTTTTATATACCATTTGCATTGTCATAATTATATAAACAATAAATATTTATCTATTTAAAATTACCACATAACTACTTTGGAGGATGAGGGGCATGGGTAGCAAGTATGCAGTGAGATGGTGAGGGTGGGCGAAAAGGAGATAGAGAGTGGAATATTCATATTCCAAATTGGAAACTCAATAGGGAATGTCTAAATATGAAATATCAGAAGTATGTTATTCACATATTATGGTTGTTTGTGGGAAAAAGAAAACAGGATTTAAAAAAACCAAAAAAACAAACACCCAACCTATATGGATGAAAATACAGGCTATGCTTGCTTTAATAAAAAACAAAACATGGCAGCCTGGGTGGCTCAGTGGTTTAGCACCGCCTTCGGCCCAGGTTATGATCCTGAAGATCCAGGATTGAGTCCCGCGTTGGGCTCCCTGCATGGAGCCTGCTTCTCCCTCTGCCTGTGTCTCTACCTTTCTCTTGCTCTGTGTCTCTCATGAATAAATAAATAAAATCTTTTTAAAAATAAAAAATAAAAAACAAAAACTTCAAAATACAAACCCTCAAATGAAGTAGGTATTTCTTGCTCTCTGGTTTGAAATGGTCCAGAGAGAAGCAATTTGGGTTGAAGGGTTGGCTTTATGACCCCCAAATGTGGCTTCCATCTCTGGGACCACAGTAGCCATTCTAGTTCTTGTCATGCCAGCCAGCGGGAGGGGGCAGTGGGGTCAGGGAAGCACATGTGCATACCTTGATGGGAACATGCCTTGGAAGTAGTACAGACCCATTGGCCAGACTGTGGGCACATGGCCTTACCAAGCTACAAGGGAGCCCGGGAAGTGCAGTAACCAGCTGTTGGCCAGGTGCTCTGCTAAAACACAGAAATCCTATTATGAAAGAAGGCAGGAACTAATGTCAGGGCTCAACCAGCAGCCTCTGTCAAATAAACTTTGTAGAATTATTTTATTCTTTTAACCAAGTGCCTATGTAACTCCAATACAAATAAAAATGGAATTTAAGACATGGTACCTTAAGATCGTCTTTTGAACAGTGGAATAAATGATCTAAACATAGAGAGAGTGTCCTGAAGCAGAATGCAGACATCCCCAGAATAGACAGTACAGATGGTGTGGAGCCCAGAGGACCCAGTCCTGTTTGGTACCATTTGGGGATACTTATAGCTCCTTTTCTGGTATGAATATGCTCTACATTCTGCAAGGATGCAAGAACTCTCAGCAGCTCAGGGAACAAGTCTTTCATTCCTAAAGGGGCATCCGAGCAATGCATTGCAACATCTACTCTCTGAGACTCTGTGAAATCAATCATTCAGATTTGGGTTCCAGGAGGAGTGGCTCTTGTATGTCTCTAGAGGAGTAATTCAATGGTGGTGATCTCATTAGAACTACAGAGAGGTTGGGAGGTGCTGGAGGATTTGCATGGAAGCTGCATGTATGTAGCAAGTATGCTCTTTGGCTTAGGTTATATTTTTACTGGAAGTGGCTTTAGGACAGCTGTTGGGGATTAAAGGGAAGGGACCTTAAAATACAGGCAAACCAGATGATATCTATGATTATACTTTATTTTCATCTGCGCTTTCAGGTGATCAGTCAACAATTGTTAGTTAACATATAAAGAACTCTTATCAGGAGTTTAGGCTCCAGAAGAAACAAAAGCGAGGGCTTCAAATAACCCTATCTCTATCTGCCTGAGAGGGTGCATTCATTACCACAAGGAATGTTAAAAGTAAGTCTGCTCCAGAGAAAAAGAGTGGTGTGACAGCACGTGGTTGGTAAGATTTCCACTGGCACATCCTTCTTTGACCTGACAGTCCCAGCAGTCCAATATCTCCTGGAATGATGCCCTAGGGATAGAATTCTGCCCTGTAGTCCCCAACTAATGGAGGGCAGACCGGCTCTGTCACCTCTGTCACCTGATCCTGATGTCAAAATTTCATCATGACCACATTACACTGAATATTTCCTGCAATGGGCTTGTCCGCATTTCTAAAAAGGCAAGAGAATGGGGCAGAGGTTGAATGATTTTCTGTGCTTACCTGCAAGTACATGTTTGAGTGTAGCTGGCAGAATGTGATCTGAGTTTTGTTTTCATTTAAACATATGTCTTGGTGGTGAGGTTGTCTTGGGGAAGGGACGTAGACCTATAACTCTAGAAGCTACTAATATTCTTCAAAAGAATGTCATAATTGTGAATAGTAGTCTAGGGGCTGAGGAACTGAATGATGCTTCATATTACTGCTAGTTAACTGTTCCAACAGTTAACCTGCAAAGTAATAACTGAAACAAATGAGATTATCAACACATTGGTTTAGTGCAATGATTGATTATAAAAACAAACTACCCTGTTTTAGAAATTCAGTGCAGGCTCTACAAAATAACAAAGTAAATCTAACTTGACTATTCTAGATAGTTGACACTTACACGGTCTCTGCTACTAGACTTGGTCTCAGGCAGGCTCAGTAAATATGGCTCAGGCTCTAGAACGAAGTCTTTCATTTACCTGATGATCCATGGCACGGCTGTGGAAGACTCCTGCGTTTCACTCTGAGATGTGAAAATCAAGAGGATTCTAATGGGAGATGCTCACAGAAAAGTGAATATAAAGTCCTATTTTGGTTCATGTGGCCTTGGAAGACCTGGTCCCAGCAGTTCTACTTGGCCACTTGGTCAGTTGCCATGAGACAAAAATCACTCCATCCAAATATCGACTACAAGAGCATTAAAGGAGACGGAGAATAAAAGTGACTGACCATCAACATGATAGTAATCTTCAGAGTTAGACCCAACTTCCCACTGCTTCTTCCCCAATACCCGCAAGTGGGGCAAGACTCTCCTCCTCCTGCCCACAGATTTACATGTTGGCTCAGGATTTTCTGATTGTTCTTCTCTCCTCAGGAACCCTCCCCACACTTCAATAAATCTCTTCTTCGTCCACAAGACAAAGATGTCTCCCCCAGCTGTGTTTGCCAACATTGATCCCTTTGTCTAAACTGCATTCACTTGGCCGCTTTATGTATCTCATGCTTTTTCTTCTGGAGATTCCCAAGTCCCAGAAAACTTCACTAGGGAGGAACTTGCCACCTTTGCCTCACCTGTCCAAGTCATCTCCACATGCCTAACACAAAGCTGAGAGTTCAGGGGATCCTCAGTGTGTGCTTGCTGAGTCTCAGAGGTTGGAAACTCCTAATGCTTAGGCTGTGGGGCAGGGAGCAGCTGGGCTAAGGGAAACTAGGGAAGGAGTTCAGATTCCAATGATTTTTTTTTTTTATTGGAGTTCAATTTGCCAACATATAGCATAACACCCAGTGCTCATCCCGCCAAGTGACCCCTCAGTGCCCATCACCCAGTCACCCCAACCCTCTGCCCACCTCCTTTTCCACTACCCCTTGTTTGTTTCCCAGAGTTAGGTGTCTCTCATGTTTTGTCACCCTCACTGATATTTTCACTCATTTTCTCTCCATTCCCCTTTATTCCCTTTCACTATCTTTTATGGTCTCATTCATTTGGGGAATATATAAAAAAAACAATGATTTTTTTTAAAAAGTGGTACTAGTAAGCTCGCTTCAGCAGCACATATACTAAAATTGTAATGACACAGAGATTGGCATGGCCCCTGCACAAGGATGACATGCAAATCTGTGAAATGTTCCACATTTAAAATAAATACATAAATAAAAATTTAAAAATAATAAATAAACAAAAAGCGGTACTAGCAAAACAGGACTGCCATTGGATCTGTAGGCATCAAGTTTGCAAATCCTGGTCTTCAAGTATTAACAAGCAATGCCTGGCCCCCGGCACTAGGAAAACAAATCTGTAAATGGAACAGCAGAGAAACATTACTTGCTTTGTTCTGGACTTCTCCCCTTGACCCAGGTTTGTTTCTGGACAAAGGGGCACCCCAGGAAGCCACGTTCAGACTGTGTAAAGGTGTAAAGGCATCTCCCTGTAAAGGGGCCATTATGCCAAGGGAGTTGGTGTTTTCTGGGTCTCACCCTGACCCTGAGCCTTGCTTTTTTCCCTTCTGGAATCTATGCTGGGTCTCTGCTCAGATACAGTCTGCCATGCAGCTATGGGGTAGGTGTCAGAGGGCAGGTTGGCAAAGGGTGGAAATCTGCCGACCCTTTCTCTCCATGCAGTGCTGTTTGGGGGCAGAAACCAGCTTGTACTTCTTTCCTAAGGATATGGGATGGGGATGTTGGCATTTGGGAGAACAGAGAGATCTAGGTCAAAGGCTGGTTGAGGAAGAAGGTAGATATTTTCTCCTGAAAGAAGACTAAATTTGGAGATGTACCTCCAAAGATGTGGGAAAATGGGAGTCTTTAGTTTTGATGAGAACAAGAAATGAAAGATAATTGAGAGATGAATGCAAATATCTTTCAATTTGCTCTTTTGAAGATACTCATCTAAAAATAAGGTCATGTGGAGAGGAAAGGACATGTGTGACTGTTGCTATCGACAGCCCTTTAGGGGCCAGGAGATGTGGAACAAAATGTATTCAGGAAGAGATTTCTCTCTGAAAACCATTACTCACTTCCCTGCTGCCACTCTGAGGTCACTGAGAGCTGCAGTTTTGCTGCTGTGAAACTGTTTACATCCAAGAAGACACAGGGACACAAGGTCTTGGGAGGTAAGCAAGCCTGGAGACCTCAAAGTCAAAAGACAATAAACACAGGAACTTTCAGGGCTTTTAAAGAAGCTCAATCAGGCCAAACAAAGTCCCACTTCAGATGTAGATCCACAACATCTTGTAGCAGATGGAAATAGAAGTGGAGCAAGAGTCGGTTCAAATGGAAGTACTGTTAAGTTTTACCAGGACCAATGCGGACAGCAGAGAGTTAAGGCCTCTGGAATGGTTCTTCAAACGTGTGTGGACAAGACTGAACACTCAGCTGGCCTGGAGCAGAGGGATTCAATTCAGGAGCAACCTTCCAAGGAGACCTCCAAGAACCCAGTTTATAGGAACACCTTTTTCAGAAAATTCATAAAATGTAACAAGTTGCCACTGAAGCAACGGAAAGAACATCCAGTGAAATGACCATGAGTGGGTGGAGGCCCAATGTGGAGGGGACTCATCTATGACTGAATAGGTATTTTGTCAGCAAATATTTGGTCTGTTTAATTGAAATGCATTTGTAGCAAGTCAATTCCTACCCAAAAAAATGTTAAAATATTCTCCCTGGAAATAATATGGAATTCTGTCCTAAATTTGACCACTCACATAAAGCAGTCTGAATAAACATGGCGGGCCTTGGCACCCATCTGAAACATCGTCTGCTAAGAAGAGAATGTTCTTAATACTCCTGGAACTCTGAGAAAAGCTACAGCATGCTTGGCTTCATGGAAGCCCAGGGTCCCTGTCCACAGCCCATCCCCCTTCTTCCTCTCTCACCATCTGGCGCTAAAGGTCTTCATCCATCACAAAAGCAGATCTGACTCACTTCTTATTTACTGAGAATCACAGCAACTTTTCTTTGAAATTCAACTTTAAGGAATATAGGAAAGTCTATTTTTAATCAGAGGAAAACCTCAAGCTGAGTAAAAATTACTTCACAGGTCCTGTTGAATGTAGACTAGAATCACTTTTGAGGTGATCGTCAATTTTATGGAACTGATATACACCAGAATAAGCTTACATCCTGCTTTATAATCAATCAGTTAATCAACAAGCCCAAGGGGGGGTCAACAAGCCCAAGGGGAGTAGGGGACCCATGCATTCTCTGTCATCCTGCATGAGGTTATGGAGAACAGAGGGTCACTGTGTAGTAGCTGAATGTTCAGGGCTGGAGTTAAGTGATTTTAAGCACAGAATTAAAATGATCAGGTAGAGAGAAGGAAATGCAGAATGACACAACCAACTACTTCTTGAAAAGAAAACAGCCAGTACCTGGTGTCCTCGTCAGCTGTTATTTATTTAAAAATGTGGTGGATTATGATGTCTTTGAGAAAATCTTTACACTTAACAAGCATTTCTAAAAATATGTGTGCAACCATAGAACACACCAGAAAATGCATTTTGTCAAGTTTATGCACATTTATTTTCTGTATTTTTTCCGGAAATCACCACGCATTAATATTTTTCAAAAATTTATTTCTAATATTCTCTTAAAAAGTCCTAATTCTAGTTTATTACACTTTGAAACAACTTTCTTCACCCAGATCCAACTAGATTCCAGAGCCTATCTCACATGCCAGATTAAAAGTTTTCTTGTACAAGATCATTTCTATTAGATTTGAAGTTCTTGGGTTTATCATTTATAAGTTATTTAATTTAATTTAATTTTTATAAGTTATTTTAAAGAAAAACTAAGCTTTGAAATGTAACCACCTTACTTGTTGTTGTCAATACTATATTCCCATGAATGTGGCTCTGAAAAATAACATTTGAAAGTGTTTCTTTAATGCATAAAATTATAAAGAATGTACTGATGTTCTGTAACCCTACCACACAGATAATCTCAGATAACATATTTTTAAAAATTAATTCATGTAATTAATGAAAAATTCAAGCTGTATAGGAAGTTACACAATGAAGGTAATATTCTACTTCATCTCATCCAAAGTTATTAGTAATTTCTTATAGTTCTTTCAGAAAAAATTTTTTCTCACACATCAAAATATGCATCTTACATACATATACATAAACATCACAGACGCACATACTTTAAAAGGTTTATAGGAGGATCATGTGATCAATATCTAGAGTGCTTCATCTGGCTTGTTTTCACGTAATAAGATGTCTTGAAGAACTTTCCATGTTAGCACAATTCTGTTGGATGCTGTATATATATCCAATTTATTCTGCAATATATTTCAGTAACTCTTTGTTAATTGGCATTTAAGTAGTTTCCAGGTTTTTCTGATTTAAAAAATGCTGACTGAAGATCCTTTTATAGCTTGGCTTATAAAAAAAAAAAGAAGAGTGTATTAGTAGATTAAATTCCTAGAAGTGGAATTTTTTTTAAAGTTTACTTTTTCAATCTATTCTAACTTTTAATATCACCTACAATTTAGAGGGAGAAAGCTGTCTAATTTTGCTTAAGTTAGGAAGAAAAAAAATGAAAAGCATCGATGACAACAAATGAATAGGTCCAGCTGCCTTGATTCATTTCAAATTCAAGTGGGGAGGTGCTTATCTTAAAGGGATGCTTCAAATGAAGTCCTTAACAATGTTTTTCTCACTCTGGAATAATAAAAAATGAGCTATCAGGTGAGTAGCATCTGCTGTTTAGCAGACTGTGGAGAGAGTTCCATGATATGGCCATCTAAAAATCGTCAGTACCCCATCAGATCTTTCTGATTAAGTCACGCTGAAGGCAACAGCTATCTGGTCTCTCTCAGATAAGATTTATGTGAAGCTGTTTGGCCTGGGCCTCAACAGGATTCACCAAGGAGATTTCTTTGGATAAAATAACTCCCCCCTGCATATCATCTAAGTGGTCCCTGAGTCATGTGTAATTTTATGAGACCTAGATGTTGTAGAAGAGAAGCCAGTTTTAGAATCTTGCTTTCATTAAGTGCAGAATGTTCATCCTACTGGGAAAAACTCAACTCCTTTTGCCAGTATTAGCAGCCAGACCAAACCTTCTGTATATCAGCACCATATGACAGATTCAAATTATGCCTAAGTCACTGGGGTTGGCAGAGATTGAAGGGGACTGTGTCCTTAAAAAGAGCAAAATTGCTGATGTAAGTCTGAATAAAGAAGTCTCATTTTAGGAAAAAGAAACTTTTCTGGGCGAGGCTAGATCTGCTCCATAGATCAGGCCAGGCAAATCCCCACAAGGCCAGGCCCTTGGGTGTTTCTAAGAACAGCAGACCACTGACGCCCCTTTACTCCATCCCAGCCGGCTTGTGAGCCCAGCTGGGTTCCCCTAGGTGATTATCTTTAGGACATTTCTGGGAGTTTGAGATTACTAGCGCTCCATAATTTCCTTTAATTTAGTGGTGGATAGAAACCATTCTTCCACAGGTTTTCTGTGCTCTTAGTAAATGAATAGTCAGAATTTGGGTGGATAGAAAAGCAGGCAAATGATGTGGTCAATGATATATTTCCGTTCCTGAGAGATTCCTACTGAAAATTTGATATTGATCTCAAATAGCAAACAGAAATAAAAAATATGACAAATGGAAGATTGCAGAAATAGTTGGAGATACCAATGAGTTGAGTGGAATTGAACTGTTTTGATTAGGTGTGCGGTTCCATTTTATTCATTAAGCCTTTTAGCAATTATTTTTGAGCAGCTATGCACCAGACTCTTCTAGTTCTAGGCATACAAAGATTTTATACCATAAAAGGTTAAAGTGATACTTTGAGCTTAAAATGGTTTCTATCACAACTACTACAGGACAACCTGTGGGCTGAACAGGGGCAGCCCCGGTGGCCCAGTGGTCTAGCGCTGCCTTCTGCCCAGGGTGTGCTCCTGGGGTCCCGGAATCGAGTCCCACATCAGGTTTCCTGCATGGAGCCTGCTTCTCCCTCTGCCTATGTCTCTGCCTCTCTCTCTCCACTCCCCCCTCTCTCTCTGTGTCTCTCATGAATAAATAAATAAAATCTTAAAAAAAAAACAAAACAGTGAGCTGGACAAATAGAGCAACAACAGGGACAAAGGCATACCAGATAAATAGTAATAAAAAAAAAGAGGGTAAGAAAAAAAAGCTGGGTTTTTAAAATATAATATAAAATTAATATTTGTAGTCAAAAACACTTCTTTATAATATAGAAGAATATATTTTTTGAAATCCAAGGAATATTTATAAAATTAACCACATATTAGGCACATATATCTCAATAAATGTAAAAAAGTATTTTTAAAAATGCAGATCACACTCCCTGATCACAATACAAATGAATCAATTAGGAAAAAAAAGGCCATAGATGCAATGAACCTCTGGATCAAACCATACCTGAAAATAATTTAACTTTGGACTTTTTGGTTATTTACACCAGAACCTCCTACTCCACCTTTTTAAAATCAAGCTTTCTATTACTTACATCAAAAATATTGTATTATCATCTGGAAATCCTATTTCAGTCTAATTATAAATAAAATGTGACTAAATAATAAAGGTATTTGCAGACTGAGTTTAGCTCTCATATGGCTTTTCTCGGGATGAGCAATATTGGATTCTGAGACATAGCAAACTGAATGAGACATAGCAAACATTCACCCAGGAGAGTGACAAGTTCCAGAAGGCAGCTGTACAGCAAACCTAGGAGAACAATCAGTGCGGGGGAGCTAGGTGTCCAGGAAGGACGTATCTTGAAAAAGAAGATTTCATACATTTGATAGTATTCTTTGAGAATGGGGGGAATAATTAAAGATGCAAGAAAGCCAGATGCAATGGAAGAATAAATAAGCAGTTAGAAGCTCCAGGAGGAACAAGAAAGGGAAATATAAACATAAAGCATTACTTGGATCTTCAGTGAACAGTATTTACATGGTCATAATAACATAAGCACTTTACTGAGTTTCAGCTTTTAGAATCAAAGTATTGGCACAGCCCCATAAATTTGCTATTTCAGAGCAGACTCTAAATAATAAATAACATTAGGCTTGGCAATGTGGAATTTTCAAGTACAGACCACAGAACGTGGGAAGTAGAAAGGAGGATATGACAGAAAAGGGAAAGACTACGAGCTTGATATTCTTATGTCACTGACAAAAAACCAAAGAAATGTATAAGAATATTATTCAGTTACAAAAGCAACCAACAGGGAAAAAAAATTGCCATGAGTTTACCCAAGATGGGTGAGATGAGTTAAATCCTTAGGTTCAGTGGCTAGAACTCAAGAGTTAGCTGCTTACAGGGAAAAATAGAGAAATCAGGGTTTGTGTATATTATTTAAAGGTCATGAGTAAATGTAAAGAGATTGAGAGTCATACCAAAGACTAAAATCAGAAAATGTTACAAGAGTAACATGGTCACCTCTGGGGATCAGGACTGAGATGGGGCTAGAGACTAATCTTTTCATTTTAAATTCTTATGATCCAATGAAATATTTAAACCATGTGTAGAGGACTTTGATACAAAAGAAAATTTCAATGCTTAAAAAAAGAAATCAGACTCAGCCTCATAATTAAAGGAATCCAACCTAATCACTTTCAATATATCAACTTTGCAAATATATGCAAAATTTGGTGATTCTCAAAGTGGGCCAGGGTGTGGGAACAAGTAGGAAGGAAAGGGAAACTATTTTAACAACCAGGATAGCACAGACACCAACCACTCAGAACTGATGCCAGCCATAAAATAACCCACGTCCATCCTGGTGCCTACAGTCTAGGGGAAGGGATCCTCATACACCATTGGGTAGGTATGTTGGATGCAACTTTCTGGAGGATATCAGTCATGGTCTGGTTTTCTCAAAGCTATTAAAAATGTTTACAATTTGAATTAGTATATTCATCTAAGTAAAGTATAAAATGATATGATTTTATTTTATTTATTTATTCATGAGAGATGCAGAGAAAGAGGCAGAGACACAGGCAGAGGGAGAAGCAGGCTCCATGCAGGGAGCCTGACATGGGACTCCATCCCAGGACCCCGGGATTATGACCTGAGCTAAAGGCAGACGCCCAACCACTGAGCCACCCAGGTGCCCCCAAAATGATATGAATTTTGTAAAAGCTTTATGAAATATAATTCATAATGCCACACATTTCACCAATTTAAAATGTACGATTCAATTGATTTTTTTTGTTATTCCCAGAGTTGTGCATCTTTGTCTAATTGATTTTGGAACATTTTCATCGTCTCAAAAAGAAACTCCTTTATCTATCACTTGCCAATCCCCCCCTCCATTTCTCCCAGCCATAGATAATCAACCATTAATTGACCCTCTGTCTATAGATTTCTAGTTCTGGACATTTCATATAAACAGAATTATATAATATGTTGTCCTTTGTGATTGGCTTCTTTCCCTTAATATATTATTTTCAAGCTTCCTCCAAGTTGTACCATGCACCTGTAGTTTCTTCTTGTTGCCAAATAATAGTCCACTGTATAGATAAACCATATTTTATTTATATAGTCATCAGTTGATAGACACTTGGGTTGTTTCCACTCTTGGCTATTGTGAATAATTGTGCTATGAACATACATGTAAAAGTTTTAGCATGGGCATATTTTCATTTTTCCCAGGTACATAACAAGGAGTGGATTTGCTGGGTCAAGTAACTCTGTTTAATTTTTTGAGGAACTGTCAAACTGTTTCCCAAAATGGATACCCTGTTTTAAATCCACACTGGCGGTGTATGGAGTTTCCAATTTCTCCACATCCTCTCCAACACGTGTTATTACCTGACTTCATGATTTTAGCTAACCTAGTTTATTGGCCATTTGTGATATCTTCTTTGGAAAAGTATCCAGATATCTTGCCCACTTATAAGAGTTATTGTCTTTTATTACTAACTTGTAACTAACTGTTCTTTCTATATTCTAGATACAAGTCCCTTATCCAATGTAGGATTTGCAAATATTTTCTCCCATTCTGTGGGTTGTACTTTTACTTTCTTGATGGTGTCCTTTGAGAAAAAATTTTCAAAATTTTAATTCCTTTGCTTAGGCTTTTTTGTCATATCTAAAAATTTATTGTCAAATCCAAGTTCACAAAGATTATTTATTTCTGTTTTCTTCTAAGAGTTTTACAGTGTGGGCTCTTCTATTTAGGTTTTTCATCCATTTTGAATTAATGTTATTTATGGTATGAGGGAAGGGTCCAACTTCATTCTCTTGCATGTGGCTATCCAGTTGTCCTATCACCATTTGTTGAAGAGACTATTCTTTCCTTTTTTGAACTGCCTTGACGTTTTTGTTGAAATCAATTAGCCATAGTTGTATGGGATTACTTCCAGACTCTCAATTCTATTCTATTCATGTCTATGTCTATCCTTGTGCCAGTTCTACACTGTCTTGGTTATTATAACTTTCTAATAATTGTTTAAATCAGGATGTGTGCATGCTCCACTGTTTTTTTTTTTTTAAGATTTTATTTATTTATTCATGAGAGACACAGAAGGAGAGAGAGGCAGAGACACAGGCAGAGGGAGAAGCAGGCTCCATGCAGGGAGCCTGATGTGGGACTCCATCCCAGGTCTCCAGGATCATACCCTGGCTGAAGGTGGCGCTAAACCGCTGAGCCACCAGGGCTCCCCTGTTCCCTGTTTTCTTTTTTCAGTTGTTTTGGCTATTCTGTTCCCCTTTCATTTCCACATAAATTTTAGGAGCTGCTGCTCAATTTCTACAAAGAAACCAATAAGGATTCTAATAGGGACTATGTTGAATCAGTACATTAGTTTGGAGAGATTTAGATATGTAGATGCCCACCTATGGTGTTGGATCAAACTGAATGTTCCGAACTTTGAGAAATGCACCATTATTTCCCATGATTGCCTGTCTGGGACACAGACTAGCCAAGAACTTGGATGCGGAGAAAAGAACCCAACCCTGCCGTCTCTGGGATTAAGGGTATAAACTTGGACCCCAGGTCCGAGGGAATTGGTCATGAGCATACTTTTTGACTAGAGATAAGTTGACCCTTATAACTTGCTTAATCTGACTTTATGTATAATGGCTTAACCTCTAAGCTTCTTTTTAAAGTGTCCTTTCAAGAGAAAATGAGTGGAAAGTATCAGAGAGGGTGACAGAACATGAGAGACTCCTAACTCTGGGAAACGGACAAGAGGTAGTGGAAAGGAAGTTGGGTGGGGGGATGGGGTGACTGGGTGACGAGCACTGAGGGGCACTTGATGGGATGAGCACTGAGTGTTATGCTATATGTTGGCAAATAGAACTCCAATAAAAAAAAAAAGGAAAGAAACAAGCAAAATAAATAAATAAATAAATAAATAAATAAATAAATAAATAAATAAATAAAGTGTCCTTTCTATTTTACCTCCAAGAATTCTTTATAATGGTCAAGCCAAGAAACTAGTCTAGAAAAAAACTCATTGTCCCCTCTTTCCTCACACCATTTTAGTCTCTTTCTATTCATTCTTTTGAGTATGAAGCACAAAAATCCATAATCAAAGCTGGCAAAGACAGAACCTCCTGAGAGTAGTGGGGTGGAGGTAAAGAAGAATAGGCAAAGACCAAAGTTCTCCTTGGGTTGGGACAAAGAGGAGGCTGGGACTGCCTCACATCAATGAATCTTGTGTCTATGATACTAGCATGGCATATAGGACATTTCCTATCACAGCTCTTGATAAGTACAAACCTTTTCTTGCCTCATCTGCCTCTGGACTGTAAGTTCCTTGAGGCCGTGGACTTATTCAGAGCTGTTTCTCCAGTACTTAGCAGAGTTCATGGCAGACAAACAGGCACTTCTCAAACATTTGTTGTATAAATATTGTCATGTTTCAAATGAGAGTACCTCATGTAGTTGTAATGGTCATCAAATCAGATGATGCATGGGGAAATGATAGTAATTTTAAGAACCTATGAATATAATACATTCCTTTTCAAAAAGAAATTTTTTAGAAAAGCAAAACATGAGTAGGATATCACCTTAATATGGTGTCAGAAACACTTCTTCTGAACAAGAAATGAGAACACTGCTTCAAATGAAATATGATCATATTTCGTGCTTGATGAATCTCACACCAAGAAATTCAAATTTTTGTGATTCCTGAGATGTCTCATGCAGATTCCCAATTTCAACATATGGTGGTTAAACAAATAAAGAAAGGTCAGATCTTTTATGACTAAATGTTTATAACAATGTATATTTTAAATCTTATCTTCTCTTGACTATCTTTTCATACAAGTTTATTTTTATTGGACCACCAGCAGCAAATTCCTGCAATTTTATAGCCATGTGACATTGTTGTCATTGCTTTTAGCACAGGCATCTGTTAGCAAAGAGACTAAAAGTATTTTCTTATGAGTCACTAAAATCACTTGCCAAGACCAATTAAACTAGTGCCAAATGTGACAGTCACCAGAAGACTTTTAACAATTTACAATGTTTTTGCTAGGGAAGGGAAATAAGGAAGAGACAGAGGTAAATTTGCATAACACTTTTTTTTTCTGATGAGCTTCAAAAGTTATGATCACTAAAATTCAATAATGCTAATTGCATTATTATTTCTTCTGGTATTTTTTTATACCATAGACCAGAGACTATAATTAAGATTTTGGGTGGTTGGTCCTTTCCATCTCCACAGTACAAAATATGCCTTGTTCTTCCTGAGTGAGAAGTGCTAACCAACATGAATGAACAAAGAGATAGAAGAAGCAGTGCTGGATTTTAGGTTTCTGAGTAATTAAAGGTTGGCCATATACTCAACAGGCAATAAGGTAAACTAGCAGTTAAATTCTGCATTTGAAATAGACTGAAGGTAGGAAATTTAGCTCAAATAAAGGTTTGGGATACAATTAAGAGGACTTACAAGGGGAAGTATGTTGACTCATCAAGTTCAAAAGCAGTAACTAGTTGGCAGGACTTTCAGGAAATGGGACATCTCATTAAATGTAAGCCTTAAGAGAAATCATATAAATTTTATCACAATATAGAATGTAAAGAACAAGAAGAATACTTGTTTAATCTTCTATCTTCCAACTGAAATCTTGCATTCATCAAGTGGAGAACTGAGGCAATTCTGTCAACAAAATTTGGGCTCTTATATTATTTTTTCAAAAATATTCTAAAAATAGAGGAAACATATACCCTTGGAATCCCATAACCTGGAGGGATCTTTGGCTGCTCTGGCAATCTCTGATTACCATTAGAATCCTGTGACCTAAGATCTTCCACCTCAAACTGACACCCCCAGGAAGCATTACCCCGAAGGACCCCTCTGGTAAATTCTTCAGGTTGGTCAAGTGTTATGAAATAGTCCCTCAAAGTATAGCTTGTATTTGATTGAATTTAAAGACATGAAAATTGCTGCAAATAAATACTTTAGATTAACTTTTTATTTTAACAAACTTTTCACTTTGGAATAATTTTAGACATGTAGAAAATTTGCAAAGATAGTACAGATAGCCCCTAAATATGATTTACTTAGCTTTCCCTAGTAGTAACATCTTACATCACCATGATACATTTGTCAAAACCAAGAGATTAACAATGGTTAACTAGCCCACCGTCCCTGATAGGATGGGTTAGCTTAGGATAGTTATCAAACCTTTTAGAGGAGATGAAGAAAAAGTAGTCATAGGAACAAAATAAGCACTATTTTCTCATGGAGTGAGCCCAGGAAAAAGTAAATATTTTTCCCATTTCAAAGCTCAAATTTCAAGTCTTTAGCAGGGTGTAACCAGGTGAACTGGAGCAATGCTTCTCAAACTTCAATGTGCACATGAACCATCTGAGCATCCTCTTAAATACAAATTCAATAGGTCTGGGCTGGAACTGCTCATCAAGCTTTCTGTTGAAGCTGATACTGTTGGCCCCAAACCACACTTAAAATAGCAAGAATCTAGAGGAGTGCTTCCAATAGAACTTTCTGTGATGATGGAAATGTTCTATAATCTACACTGTCCAATGTAAGCCACTAGCCACATGTGGCTATTGAGCACTTGAAATGTGGCTAGTACTGCTGAGACACTGGATATTTTATTTTAACTAATCCAAATTTAAATAATCACAGATGGATAGTGACCACCAGTTTGGACAACACAGAATTAGAGTGTTTCATAGTCAAAAATATACTCCCTCATGCGGAAAGGTCTAGGTTTTTAAATACTTCCAAGGGGCTAAAACAAAAAAGAGAGAAACGGGCAGAGAGGGAGATACGGAGATACATTTGCATATATTGCACATGACAATAATAAGCTTCAGAACAAAGCTGCCCATTAGGATTAATCTGGACGGCCAGTGACAGGGGCTTGACATCGCCACCTATGCCAGTGAATCAAAGATGCCTTGTCCCACAAGCAGGTACACTGAACAGACAGCCAATGACAAAATTATCTTTCTTTTCAAATAAGGATATTACAAGTGCTCAGCTGAAACTGGGGCTCTCCCCTTTGTCCCAAGGTCTCCCATAGTGACCTTGCAGAAGAACCTTCTGTTCATCTGCAGAAGCAAAATGGGCATGCTAGCTACTTCTCTCTTCATGAAAGTCTTCTGAGTCTGTTTTTGGTCCAGCTAAATCATGGCAGAAGATGATCCACTGAATGAAGATCCAGCCCCAGAATCTAGCATCAGATGTACCATTCTGTGTTCATTTCACACACACTGAAAACTGAAAGCTGCCCTCAGTCAGCAAGCAACGAGAGCTTTTGGATCTCTCTGGTTCTCTGTTGAATCAATTCTCCAAGAATACTACACACAGTATGTTGTTCCTGAGCACTTTGTGATCTGAAAATGTAGACCCTTGTATGGAGGACTCCTTGGTATTAGTAACACTATGAGGGGCTTAAAACTGCCTTTCATGAATATTTGTAGAGTAGGTCATGGCAAGCTAGATTGTCCTGGGGCATCAGCTATTCTTTGGCAAGAGCAAAGGGAGGTGTCAGCATACAAGATCCTTGTATGCTGACATACAAGTGCTGTGTACTGAGGCTGAAGGGTTTGGGGACGTTCCGATTGAGAACACCCAGGACATTCCACTGGAAACAATGCCCCCTGGAAGAGTCATCCGGAACTTACAGTTTTACTTTAGGTATTCCCTACAATTTCAAGACCAGTTCTACTTGAGAAGATGCCTTACTATAAGTTAAGCCAGCTAAAAAAATAAAAATAAAAAAAAATAAGTTAAGCCAGCTATTATTTCTAGGTGCTGGGGAAATAGCAATGAATTAAGCATACAAAACTACCTGTTTCTACAGAAAATCTGCTCTGATTACATAACTTTCAAAAGTTAGAAGAATCATAAAATATAATTCATATACATTCACTAATAAATTATTATTTCAAAATGGGACAATTTGGTTCCAGTTTAGGAACATCATCTTTCTCAAAACAGTTTCAGAATGTTAATGTTTATTTTTATCCCTGGGAAAAATTTTTATATTTCTTGTAACAACTGGGGGAGAAAAACTAACATTGAATATTTCTGTGTGCAAGGAGCTATACTAGGTAACTTTGCATAAATTACCTCATTTTATCCTCATAATAATTCCATGATTTAAGTACCATATTATCCCCAGTTTACAGATGAAGAGTATTGGGGGAATAATAAATCAGTGAATTTACAGCTCCAAAAGCAGGAGCCAAGCCCAGTAGATTTGGACCACCACCCTTCAATGGTGTAGGGAAGGCAACTCTACATTACCCTAGCAAAGCAAAGTACAGTGTAGAAAGATTTCTGTTCCACCAAGAAGAAAAAGAAAGCCAACCAGAATGAAGGAGTTGACTCACCACCTTCACTTAGAGAGAGGTTTCGATTGCCTCTCGGCCATTAGCAAGCCATACTGACTTCCTCTGACAGCCATGTGACAGGATCTGAGGAGGTAGAGCAGCTTCCCCATAAAGAGCAAGGGAAGGGAAGAACATATTACTTCTAGAATACCATGTGCCTCCAGCCTGACTTTGCTTTGTCATTGTAAGATAATACATTTCCTCTGTGCTTCAGGCAGTGTGAATTGAAGTTTTGTATAGTATTTGAAGCTCCGAAATTCTAATTGATACAAGGATACCACCTCAGAGACCACAAACCATGCATCCTAGCCCAGGGCCAGGTAAGGAGAGAGGCAGAGGTTCAGAAGTGTCTGGGGCATTAGTGAGAATCGAGAAGCGAGAAGTGCAATCAAGGAAGACTATGGAGTCTTCACCAAGCCAAGAGAACAAACCATCAGTTACCTCTCCAGGACCAGATGGCAGCCTAATGGGGATAGCACAGAACCGAACCAGAATCCCAGGGCAGTTCCCTTACAGAGACTCCTCCCTTCAGCCACAAGGTCACAACTAGACCTTCCCCCATCCTTACATGTATCCAGGTACTACCCTCTGTGGAAGAGCAAGGTGAGGAAGAAGAAATCTAAAAGGCCAAATTACCCACCCACCTCCAAAAAGACTATTTCAATGAGAAAAAACTGAAACACAAAAATGGGCAAATTATTATTTTTAAAGATTTTAGTTTTTAAAGTAATCTCTAGGGCAGCCCCGGTGGTGCAGCGGTTTAGCGCCGCCTGCAGCCCAGGGCGTGATCCTGGAGACCCTGGATCGAGTCCCACGTCAGGCTCCCTGCATGGAGCCTGCTTCTCCCTCTGCCTGTGTCTCTGCCTCTCTCTCTCTCTCTCTCTGCATCTCTATGAATAAATAAAAAATAAATAAATAAAAATCTTTCATATTAAAAAAAATAATAATAAAAAAATAAAGTAATCTCTAGGGTAGCCTGGGTGGCTCAGCAGTTTAGCGCTGCCTTCAGCCCAAGGTGTGATCCTGGAGACCCAGGATCGAGTCCCATGTCAGGCTCCCTGCATGGAGCCTGCTTCTCCCTCTGCCTGCTTCTCCCGCTGCCTGTGTCTCTGCCTCTTTCTCTCTCCATGTCTCTCATGAATGAATAAATAAAATTTTAAAAATAAATAAAGTAATCTCTATACCCCATGGGGGCTCTAAATCACAACCCCAAGATCAAGAGTCACATGCTGTACTGACTCATCCAGCCAGGCACCCCCAAAATTGGCAAATTAAATAGCTCCCCCTGCCTCCCTCCTCTCCCTTGCCTCCCATCCTTTCCAGCTTCCCAGCAAGGTGAGAACTTGCAAGAAATACTAGATCCCTTCAAAAAATAAAGACGCTTTATCTTTTTTGTTGTTCATCTGAAATAGTGTGTATAAATCTGAGCCCCCACAGTATATGATCTACAGAAGTGCAGCAGGATTTGAAAATATGCAGTGTGACTCAAGCCTTACTGGTTTCCACTGTTCTTATCTGCACAGGATGCAAATATCTGGCTTTTGTGCTCGTCCTCTTTCCCTGTGAAGACCTATGGCAAGCATCACTGATTTATCCTTCATCGTTAGAGCCCAGACACAGCCTCAGAAGCCTTCTCAACACAGTGTTCCATGAAAGCACTGTTGATTGATCAGAGTTGGAAAAAAAGTGGAAAACTATTTGTAAACAGCCCTTTGGTAAACAAGTAAACAAGTAAACTCTCAAGTAAGAATTCTTATTACAAGGAAGTACTTCTGAGAGAGAGAGAGAGAGAGAGAGAGTCCAAAACTCATTCTGAAGGACACTACTGCTCTGCAACGCAGGGAGAAAAGTCTATGGAACTCATGGCTTTGTTTAAAGAACCTGGGTTTTCATACTGACTCCTTTTATCCAAGCAATGAGCAGGCCTTTTATTCTTCCTTCCTCCCACTTGTCCCTAGGCACCATAAAACACACAGGGTAAACTCTTCTTCAAGGCTTTTCAACTGGTTCCAGAGCCATACGTAACACCGCTGTTTTTAAGACACTTCACTGCAGCCAAAAGTTTAACCTTCTGGTGTGGGCTTTCCTTGACTTTCAGTGTGGTTGAACATCTGACAACCATTTGGCGGAATAAGTGAAGGGATTAGAACAAGAAACACAACCTTTTGTTGACTTTTCTGCTGAACCATTGGAAATTCATTTAGGCCTATACAAGCTTGCCGATTCTTCCTTTAATATTAAAAATGCAATTTTGCAGAAACCGGTTCCCATCTTGGAGGTCATAGATGGCTGTCAACACAGGATTCCTAAAGAGGAGTCATCTCTCATGCTTGCCTTTGCCCTCCACCTTTTAAAATTATCCCAGCATTCTTGAGAAGGTGCCAGGTGGATGGCCTCAGCCAATGATGTCATTTGTTCAGCACCAAGCCGAACCACCTTGCCAGGCTGCTGTGTCACAGCATGGAAAGCTGCCTCGCCCAAGGAAGCAGTCACAGGACTGCCTCAGTTCCAAGGAAGCCTGATTTTACCAAGCCTGTGGGCCCTGAACTGTCTACATGCTGGGCATGCCACTGTTGACTTCTTCCCCTCTTTATCCTCCCCTTACCCTCTCTAATGAAATGTTCAGTAGTTCTGTGACCCGAATTGTCAAGTTGCAGAACACATTCAATCTGAAAAATCTTATAATTCTCTTGGTCTTTCTTTTACTCTGAAAGCTACCCATGAACCTAGAACAAGTTCTGGGGCTATTGCCCAGCCAAAGTGCTCTGTCTTCAGAGAGAAGTGGTTCTAAGTAGAATCAAGAGAACAGTTGTATGTCGTCAGGCAGATTGCTTAATCTCCCTGGGCCTCAGTTTCCATATATCTAAGAAACAGTGTAGCAAAACCTGCTGCTTGGACTTTTAGGATAACTGAGGAAAATTGGGGGAACAAATCTCTTTTCGTGGTTCTTTGCTTCCTTCCTCTCCCACCCTCCACACTTATGCACGGGGCATGAAATCTCCCAGAAAGAAAACCTCCTTATATCATTTCACTGTTGTTACTTTCTGGGTGGGAAGAAGGGGTTGCTGTCAGGTGAAGAGGATCTGTTTGCAGCAAAGCAGGAAAACAGAGCCTCAACCTCTTATGCCTGCTTGGGCATAGCTTCCTAAGTCCTGGAGCCTCTGCAGAGCCTGAGTGTGGAGCTTTCCAGGGAACTGCCCCAGAGGAGGTTCTCCCAACCCACTGCTCTGCCCCCAGAGCAGGGCTGGCAGTATAGCAGTCAGGGAAACCTGAAACCGGGTGTGCTATCAAATTCTGCTGTGGGATTTTCACACAGGCCTAACTGCCGACCTGGGAGCCCACTGACCCGGCGACCTGCCAGTGTGGCCGGCTTGGATTGCATTACCACCTGCTGGCCCAGAGGGCCACTCCATTCCTCACTGCTGGCTGGGCGGTCCTGGTAAATCAGCCCTGCCCAGTGGTGTCCAGTGGCCCCCATCCCACTCCCAAGGAGGGCTGGTGGGGAGATCAGGAAAGCCAACCTTCAAAAAGTAAAATAAAATAATGAATGGCTCCCTGGGTAGATTTTCAGGCTGCTTTCATCTTGCTTAAGCAGTACATACATCTGAAACCATGGAAACCATGGAAATGCGGAGATCCAATGAAGAGGCAGGAGGCAAATGGTAACTGCTGTGATGCCCGGGCCCACTGATGCCAGGTGCAGGAGCTGGCAAAGGAGAGTGGTGATGGAGGCCAGCCCCTCACTTTCCAGATGCTAAAACTAGAACTCAAAGAGCTGAGTTAGTAGGGAAGCAGAGGAGAAGGGCTGGCACCCAACTGTCGGGCTTCTCTCTCCCTGTGCCCTCCCATCAGCATCCCCTAAGGTATGTCCCATGTGGTATGCGCCCTCAATGAGGGATGGTTCTAGCTCTTCCAAACAATGGACCCCGTGGGCAGACAGCTCCACAGTAATGCTGCCTCTTGAAATAAACAGTACACCTGCACAGAAGGGGAAGCATGCTCAGAAACTACTAATGGTCTGCCACCAATTGCAAAACACTGGAGTAAACAAAAGGAAAGGGTGGCTTCTTTGGGTTGCATTCCATTCCCAGCCATCAGAGACTCAAACCATTAGGATATTTGTTGACATCAGCAAGAAGCATAGCCATGGGCAGCTCCATGGTATCATGCAATAGGTTGGCAGACACCTTGTATCTCAATTCTCAGGGCCCTCCCCTCCAGGTCACAAGATGGCGGCCACAGCTCCAGGTGTTCTGTATTCTCACACAGCCTCATGCAAAAGCAGAAAGCAGGGAGGTGTCAAAAAGGAAGCACACTACCCCTGCATTTCTCTTTTGATTCCCAGAAGCCTCCAAAGCCCACATCCCCTTAAGAAAGTGTCATTGACCAGAAGACCTGAGTCATATGCTCACCCCATACTCATCCCTGGCAAAGGAGACCAAAAGTCCTGTGACTGCCATAGAAATTTTGTGATTCATTCCCTGACAAATATCACAATTCATTCCCTGAGAATTCCCTGGGAAATATTGTGATTCCTTCATGTCCATTATCTCTCAGTTCTGATGGCAAATGAGGAGGAATGGCTATTGGGGGGCTACTAACTAGGAGTCTACCAAGATAGATTACTTTACTCCAGGACTTCCGAAAGCTTTTATATGTGAATATGTACTGTTCATCTCAAGAGGCAGAGCTAATGTACAGTTTCCCAAACTTACATGACCACAGAACCGTCCTGTCACTAAACATCTCGTGAGATTTGGTTCTACAGAGTGTACTTTGAGAAACATTGCCCAGTGTGTCCCTTCAGCATGTTCCTCCATAATTTTCATGACATCACTTTTAGGCTAGACAGAAACCTTTTCAACCTTGACTAAATACAATTTTCATAAATGTCTGTGTTCTTGATGTTTTCTTAAGTCTTTCCCTGTCCAAGGCAAACTTAAATTCAGAATGACAATTTTTTTTATCTCTGCCAAAAGCCTTGCATTTAGACATTTATCCTGAAATGTTTTCAGTTCCCACAAAACTCTTCAAAGTTTTAAAAAATAATACAGGCAAGATGAAGTCCTGAAACCTGAATTCCAGCAGCTGTTCTAAAATGTTCGAACAGTTCCACCCACCCGTGGATGCCATGCTCAACCGGTCTAAGTTTCACAAGACTCTGTCTTTTCTCTCGAACTAATTAGCTGCTTAAGGGTTTCTTTCTTCCAGGAGCCAGGCCATGATGTGCCCCAGAAATAGTTGCTAAAAGCTCTGCAGCTCAAAACTAGAGGCAAACTTCAGTGTATATTGGTTGAGGTTTCAGAAATGCTCTCGTCTTCAACACAGTGATCATGGACGATCCCAGCTCTCACTTACCAAGTAGCAGCACCCAGGGACAGTGCTAAGCATTTCATCTGCATGATTTCCATTCTCCCACCAAACTGTGAGCCAGGTAGTACCATCATCCCCAATTTTACAGGTGAGAACACCGAGGCCAGGTTTTCCTGACTCCAGAGGCTAAGCACGGGAAAGCCTGCTGCCTCGCTGGAAAGATGATCTATCTGCCCATTGTAGGGAGAGACTTGAGACTTGGAGTAAGACCATTTCTATTTGGAAGTGAACCTGGGCTTACCAGCTCCTTTCATGAAGTGGTAACCACATGACTAATAAAATTTGCTCATTGCTTTATAGAACTTTTTCTTTCCTTTTTTTTTTTTTTTTTTTTTTTTTTTTTTTTTTTTAAGGCTGGACTTGGTACAAATTGCCAAACATGTAACCAAGCCCTCTTTGGGGGAAGATTTGGTGTCTATGCATGTGTATGTATTAGGGAAGTGGTGGGGTATATTCACATTTTCCTCCTATTAGGTAAAGCCAGCTCAAAACTTACATTAAGTGCAATCTTCAAAGAAAGTATTTCTAAAAGGAGAGCTTGTCTGATGCTTACAAAGCAGCAGAGTACCAATCCCACTTAGTAACAAAACAGAAAGATATAAATCCAACATTTTTCGAACATGTCCTATATGAGAGACACAGTGCTATGTACCTTACATATTTCTCTTCAAGTTCTTACAGCCACCTTGAGAAGTAAGTGTATGTTATTGCTCTTTCTCCAATTTAACAAATCAGAAAACCAGGGTTTCAAGAGGTTAATCAGCAAGGTGACATCACAGAGCTTGATTTGGCAGCAAATTCAGAATTGAGAAATACAAGACGATTATGGGCAGAGGAGACTAGGCTCTGGTAGCTAAGGCCACTATGTTCTTCTAGACCCAGGGGGCCTTCCTAAACCACTAGCCACTGCGCCAAGACACAAGGTTTGGTCAGGGATGGCTGTGGCCCCTTAGCTTGGGAGCAAGACTGAGCAGGGTTAGGCTGGCCTGTACCATATCTGTACATTCAGGCCCAGGTGCCAGGAGCTTCAGGGTGTTGAGTGTGTCCCCACTTCCCCATCTGCCCTGAAGGACAACTCGTTACTGCTTGTATAGCCCGCTGGCAAGGCACTTGGCTTTGTGAGGTAGCAGTGCTTGCAAATACCATAAACTCCTTGGAGGAAGACACCACTCTTCTTGCTTTTACCATGCTGCCTGTATTATGAAAATACAGTCTGAAATATCCGCTTGAATTGAACAATCCCTTTCAATGGATCATCGAAAATGTCCATTGTCTTGATTTTTGGAAGTGCTACATCTGGGCCACAAAATCTCTTTAAAGAAAGGAAAAGCCAGAAAGTAAATTCACCTTGACATGGTGAAATAAAAGAGAATGTCTGTTTCATATGATCATGCTTAGGCTTGGCTGCTTTTAAAATGTTTCAAGGGATTTTCTTTCTTTCTATTTTTTTCCTCCATCCAAACTACCTTCTTTGTTTAGGAATCCCTATTTGCCCTCCTGCCTTTTCTACAGTGTCACTTATTGGTTTGCCAGAGACTAAATGAATGTGAGGACACAAAGGGACAATGAGATTCATTACCTGAGGCAAGAAGCCACCTGCACGCATTTAAAGAGGCTCCTTCTCATATATCTTGCCAGTTTGTACCAGAAGCATTAACAGGAGGGCCACCACCCAGCTCTCTTACTCAGGGCAGACAAGGGAGGGGTTATCCCTTCAATGCTCCCGAACTCAGGATTTCTGATGAAGCCAGGGGAAAATGCACTTGAATTGTTGTTGCTGTTGTTATTGAGATTATTCAATCCAGTCCCTTTCTACTATGCATAAATTATAAGGAGGTAATGGTAATTGATTCTTCCTGATTGACGTTAAAAGCATCTGATCATATGCTATTTTTAGGTGTAAACAGACCAGTGCCACATGGGCCAGACTGAAAGGGCAGAGATGTTAAGTGAGCTAGCCGGTCGTTCCTCACCACCTTTAGCCACTATAACCTGGAAAAGTCAAAACAATAAGAAAATTCAAGATTTCTTGCTTCCAGTAGTCAACAGTGGCAGAACCTTCTGCTTCTCAGCAGACTTGGCTTCGTTTCCCCCTTCCATCTCTTATTCTTCCTTCTCTCCACTCTTTGCCAGATTCTGCGGAAATGAAGTTTGGAAATATTAGGCAGAAAGCACCACACAACAGCCACACACTAAATATATTCATAACCACTGCTTTCAAAGGCAAAATATAAAGGAAAAGCTAGAGATGCCCATGGAGCTCAGTGGTTGAGCATCTGCTTTCTGCCCAGGGCATGATCCCGGGGTCCTGGGATCGAGTCCTGCATCAGAGTCCCCCGGGGAGCCCGCTTCTCCCTCTGCCTATGTCTCTGCCTCTGTCTGTGTCTCTCATGAATGAATAAATAAAATCTTTAAAGGAAAAGCTAGCAGAGGAAGTCTCAGCATAATGAAAGACCTATGTGGGCAGTGATAAGCTCCCCGAACCACCTAACTGCGAGTAGGAAGAAGTCAATATCAATGTTGACACGGAATAAATGAAGGCGTTATTCATGCAAGAAGCTCCACGTGCCCAGAGAGATGACAGGTGCAGTGAGAGAAAGTCTGTGCAGTGTGTTCCCTTCAGATTTGCCAAGCATGAAGCACACCTGCAAGGTCACCTCAGGAGGCATCTGTGCGGTAGGGCAGGGGCGGGAGGAAGGCCTGGGTGGTAACTGCGCTGCTCTCAGCGTGAACCGTGTGGGGGGGACAGCTTCCTGCACAGGCCCCTCTGGCCCCCAACAAGGGGCCTCGTTGCTGAATTACCAAAAGGACTCCTGATCAGACAAGTTCTCCTGAAAGGTCAGCTGGAGCTCGGTCCCAGGGATGCCGTAACAGCAGGGCCCAGCTTTCATCTAGAAGCAAAATTGCTTCCCAAATGATTGGTGTTTAGGAAGAATCCATGACCAGAGCCATTATGGTGTTTGATTCATAACAGGCATTTAATGTTTGCCGAATGTATGAATGACCACAAACTCAACTGTGACCCGTGTAAGATTTAGTTTCATGTTCCCAGTTATGCCGATTGTTCTAGAAAGTAAATATCTTAGAAGTTGAATGGTTTTCCTTCACATTCTATAAGCTACAATATAGCTGCTATACCCTAAGTGGCACAAAATGAAGAAAGGAAGGAAGAGTGGGAGGCAGGAAGGGAGGGGAAAAAATATCCTCCCAAGTTATTGTTCAAAATACTGTGTGCGATTCCCCAAGCTAGACAAGGATGAGAGGAGCTGCCCTGGCAGTCAATCTAATAAACTGGTCTGCAAGTGCCAGGACTATCTTCTACTAATAATCAGATCAGGGCAGAGCCTATGGGAAGAGGCCACAGGTAATTCAAGCCTGAGACACCAGAAGCCATGTAAGACCCAAGCCTAAACTGAACAGATATTTTTCCAAAAAGACAGACAAATGGCCAACAGACGCAAGGAAAGATGCTCAACATCACTTATTATCAGGGAAATTCAAAGCAAAACCACCATAGGATATCACCTTATACCAGTCAAAATGGCTAATACCAAAACCACAAGAAATAACAAGTGTTCACAAGGATGTGGAGAAAGGAAAAACTGGTGCACCATAGGTGGGAATATAAATTGGCACAGCCACTGGGGAAAACAGTATGCCTCAAAAAATTAAAAATTCCACTTCTGAGTCTTTACCTGAAGGAAACAAAAACTAATTTGAAAAGATGTATGCATCCCTATGTTTAATGTAGCATTATTTACAATAGCCAAGATATGGAAGCAACCTAAGTGTCCATCAATAGAAGGATGGATAAAGACAAGGTGGTATATATGCATGATATACCATTAAAAAAAATGAAATCTTGCCATTCACAATACCATGGATGGAGTAGAGTGAAGCTAAGTGAAGCAAGTTGGACAAAAACAAATTCCTACGATTTCACTAGTATGTAGAATCTAAAAAACAAAACAAATGAACAAGCAAACAAACAAATCTCACCAGAATCAGAGTCAGGGGATTAAGAGGTACAAATTTCTGGTTATAAGTAAGTCACAGGGATGAAAATACAGTAAAGGAAATATAGTCAATAATATTGGTGACAGATGGTAACTACACTTACGATGAGCATTTTGTAATGTATGTAATTGTCAAATCATTATGTCATACGCCTGAAACATTATAATATTGTGTCAACTATACTTAAATTAAAATCAAACAAAATGTAAAATTATAAAAATTAAAAAACATAGACCTAGACAGAGCCAGAAAGTAAGTGGAAAATGACAGAGGGAGGAGGAGGGGTTGAGAGTACAGAAGTCAGAATATCGAGAATTAGAGGAATTCTGTATAAAACCTGAAGACTTGAATGGAAGAAATGGGAAAAACCAAGCTCTCAGGTTAGACATGCTAAGAATTTTTAAAGTAGTTAAAAAAATAATTGATTTTTTTACTGTTCTCTCGACATTTTATTATGAAACATTTCAGATATATAGAGAAGTTGGAAATTACACAGTGAACACATCCACCATTTGGGTTTTACACTGATTATTCCATGATATTTGCTTGATCACACATTGATTCATCCATGCATTCTTCTTTCGTTCTATCAACTCATTCTATTCTTGCTACTTTGTTTCCAGCATTTTCCTATGAAAACATAGGTCTATCATTAAATGTTCATTATTTTTGTTATCATATCAAATTGAGTGTAGAATGAGCCAGCTATTTGTCCTACAATATATATTCTCCCCTATTTCCATAGTAACAGAATTTTAAAATTTTGTGTATGGAAATTCAGTATGAAAACTACACTCCCCAGCCTCCTTTGCAGCTAGCTATAGCCATGTGACTAAAGTCTGACCTATAAAATGTAATAGGAAATGTCCTGCGAGGACTTCTAGGACCTTTCCAAGAGGCAGCATTGCTAGTGCCTATGCCTGGTTTGCCTTCCTCCACTCTGCTGCCTCGACCATGGATGCCATGTGGACAAGGACCACAGTCTAGGGATGGCATGGTGGAGCTGTGAGCGGGAGTGAGTATGAAGCCTTGACGACAGCATGGAGCAGAGCCACCATAGTAGTCCTGGATTGCCTACCCTGGGCTAAATTTATATGAGAGGGAAGTAAACATCTTTCTTATTTATGCTACTGTTATTTCCAGTACTCTGCCACTTGCAACTAAACTTAATTCTAACAAATGCAACAAGACAAAAATCAAACAGTACAGAAGGGCTTAAAATGAAAAGCAAGTAACATACCCCAGGACTTCCCCAGCCCTACCTGAGCTCCCTAGTTACTACCACATCTCTAAATAATGTTTCTATTCTCACTTCTCCATTTTTCCATTGTAGACACCATCTCTTGACTTCAGCTCACTGAGCCCTTCCTCCATTTCTTATTCTTCCTGTCAATAAAGGTTCACCACTATTTGAATTTCTCTATTATTTGTGGTTGTATAGGTAGCATTGTTTACTTATACTAAAGATGAAATTTCTTGTCTCCCTGCTTTGTAGCTGAAGTCATTAGCTCATCTACCTCCAAGTCTTTTCATTTCTTTCCTGTCATCTGTCCCCATTGTTTTCATGTTTCCATGGTCAATGTTGGTGCCATTTGCACGCTTTGACTGATAGCTTCATTTTAGAGTGAGGGGTGCCTGACTTTATTCTTTTGGGTCCTGAACTGCCAGAATGTAGAGGGCTTTCCTATGGGTGTCAAATCCAACCTTTGGTGCCCTGATTTTGCTGTAGTCCTACAGCTTTCAATCTAGAACTCACATAGTATATTGTAATTATTTGTTTGCATGTCTATCACATCCAGGCCCTTTATTCTTGGAACACACACACAAGTGTCTGGCACATGGAGCTATAATGAGTGACCAATTTTTTTTCTGTGATAAAACCAAACCAGAATGCTGGTACTTTACCTCCTATCCATCGTTTCTGGAGATATCTCGAGAAGTCAGTGTCTGAGGACCAACACGTAAGCCCACATTATCCTGTAGCACAATCAGCTATATTACTTCTTGGCAGATAAAAGTGAAGTTTTGCATAGACACATTTAGCATGTTTCTCTTTCTCCAAGTCTTGGGGGCTCTAGCAACCCAGTGGGCACCCTGGAAATACCATATGTGAGCTGAAGAACCACACCTCTGTAAAGTCAGGTACAAGCTGAGAGTACAGATGCCCATCACAGATGCCTGTTTGGTGGCCACAGATGGAGGCTTTTGAAATCATAAGATGCTGCTCCAAATGTGCAGTTGGTTCAGAGCATGTTTTCCCTATGGAGAAACAAATAAGAATGCAGGAACTCATGTTCAGATGCATTTAGCATACAGGATCACGCCCTAGGCTGAAGGCAGGCACTAAACTGCTGAGCCACCCAGGCATCCCATGGCACATGTTCATAAAGATAATGTTTGGCTTGATGCTGTCATGTTCTTGAAATGAGGGTGGAGATACAAACTCTAAAATTAAAAATATGCAAAGGAAATTAATTTAATTAAATTAAATAATTAAATTAAAAACATATACTGATATGTCTTCCCTACATTGCTTTATGCAAGTTCAAGCCTGTCTGACTTTTTAGACTGAGTTGTCAACAGCTCTGTGGAGATCTCCAGACTGTAAATTTGGAGAAGACCATGAAAGTTGACTACAACCATCCTTCTCATCCCAGGTGAGACAGTCTCTAAACTACTTGGAAGTCTTTAGCCCAATCCTTTGTCCTTCCTTACTAATATTGCTACCTCCAGACCCTAGGCAGGGGTGATTAGTGGCTCAAGCTCATATAAGAAAGTAGAAACCTGAGTGGAAAGTCAGTGAAGTGACTCCAAAATGAATGAGGCAAATGATTCAAGTAGCAGAGAAAAATCCCAGACAGAATCAGGATGTCCCAGAAAAGGCACTGTGGTGATGATATGCCAGGCCTCAAATCACACTCTCTCCTGCAATCCCATGTAGTCAAAGTGCCCGCCATAGTGCAGCCACATGCACAGATGCTACACCTCCTACCGTACTGTCCTCTTTCCAACCACCCAGCCATACAGTCGTCAGTGGTCAGCGTCTCAGCTCCCCCAGGCAGTCAGCCACTGCTACTGCCTCTTGTTACCCATTCTCCCTTATTTGGCAAAACTGTCCATCGGCTCTGTGGTCTACTGTATTGCTATTCCTCTCAGCCTACCCTGTAGACTGCTAGCTGCTCCCCCAAGATCCTCTCCTCCTTCCAGTAGTAAAAGAGTCCCCAGATTGTAGCTGGCCAGACAGCAACCTGGCATGAACACTACATTTTCCAGTATCCCTTGCTAGCTGTGGTCACGTGACTAAATTATTATAGGAATATGTATAATTTCCAGGTCATGTCCTTAAAGGGAGTGGTTGTGCCTTCCCTTTTCTCCTTTCTGTTGGGACTGGACTGTTTCTGGGAGCTAAGTGAACCAGAGTAACGAGGTGGAGAGAGCCTGGCTCCCTGATGCCATGAGGCCACCACTGTCGCCTGGATTGTCTACCCAATCCTTGAGTAAGCAAGAAATAAGCTTCTATCTTGCTTCAGTCATTACATTTCTGAGTCTTTTTGCTTTGCAGTCTATACTGTCTCTGAATGCAGCACGGCTCCAGATCATTTTTACCATGTTCTCAATCTACTACAGATGCCAAAGATCTATTCCCACATCCCTGGCACCCCGCTGAACCCTGCCATTACTCTGAACCAAGTCCTAACTTTCCCTGTGTTCATCTTCCTTTTGTGCACTGCAATTGGAGCTCTCAGTATTAGAGTAGAGGGTAGTAGTTTGTTAGGGTGGTAGCTCTTCATCAAAGGGAACCAAAAAGTATGTTTGTCTCATAGAAGGTATTCAGTAAATGCTCATCAAGTGAATGCATGGCCAGTAGAGAGTCCTCCTGCTAAATGCAAGGGAACCAGTTGATAGAAATTTTCTCTCAAATTCTTTAAAATAATTATCATCATCATCATCTTACATACATTGACTCAATGTGCTAGATGCTGTTCTAGTAAGCAATTTGAGTGCATTGTCTTTTAATACCACAAGAATTTAATAAGCTATGTATTATTTTTTTAATTTTAATTTTTATTATTATACCGATTTTACAGATGAGAAAACCGGGCTCAGAGAAGCTAAGTAACTTGCCAAAGAGGCAGAGCCAGATTCAAAGCTATGTCAGTCCAATTCCAATGGCACCTGCATCCTTAACCATTGTGCTGACTGTGATGGTTCAAGACAAAGAAAGCAGATAAGTGAAGAATGAGTTTCTAGAGCTCTTACTGTTCATATTTGCTACATTAGGAAGTCCTCCCAAAACTTGAGAAAGCGACTGTGGCAGATCACACAGGGACCACTATATGCCACCTGAGAGTAAATGGCCCGGATATCCAGGGTTCTGGAAACCCAGACTTCCAGAAATACTTAATATTTATTTCAAATTATTTTTTACATATGATGAGATGAGCACTAGGTATTATGCTATATGTTGGTAAACTGAATTTAAATTAAAAATTTTTTTAAATCAATAAATAAAATGAGAAAAAAAATTTTAAAGCAAAATAACTCACTTTTGTTGTACCTTCTGGTGAATAAATGCATTTACAAACCCTGGCTCACTTGATTCACAAACCATCTTGTAATATAATCAGGCCTATAGTATTATGCTTCCTGTTCTTCAGAGGAGGAAACTGAGGCCCAGAAAGATTATCGACTGTACCAGTAAGTGGCTGAAGAGTGATCTGAACCCAGGACTTTTGGTTCCTTCATGTCTCATGCTCTTCCTCGTCAGCACACTAATGCTCATCTATCCCTTACCCACCACCTTATTCGAAGCAAGCTATGGAGAAATATGAGGTATTAGCTTTTCCAGAAGAAAAAACAAATAATGCTATGTTTTAAAATATCATTTTGAAATGTTTTTGTAGAGGTGTCCAGTCCCAATAGCGAGGAAAGCTGTAGAAGGCACAAAGTTCAATGGTGTGAATTCAGCAGAGACTGGGGAAGATGCCCTTCAGGGTTTGCACGTAGGTGGCCAAGCTACCTACAGTTTTTTAGTACCTTCAGGGGCTGGCCAAAGCCCACATCTGAGAAACCATCTTGAGCCCTGAGGAGTCTCTTGCTCAGCCCACCTCCACAGAGAACAGGATGAGTGAGGCCAGGTAACAGGAAGCCAGCGGTGCAGGGGCCGCGCTGTGACGCCAGCAGGGACTGGTGCTGGGCGCCCACAGGATACTGGCTTCCACCGGCACCGAACAGGCTCCAAACGCCCTGTCTTTTGTTTCAGTATTCAGACAGGTCGGATCCAGACCTGTTCACCTACACACTGAACTTTTTAGTTGAAAGTTTACCAGAAGTGAACAGGGGACTTTTGTACTGGGTATTTTTGGGGCCCATGCGTGCGTGGGGGCTGGGGAGGTGCCACAGCTGCAAACCAAGGCAGCTCAGCCTCAGTTTTCTGGAGAGTCCCATGGGACCTCTGAGCAGGGCAACGCTCCTAGGGAGGGCGGAGACAGCAGGCAAGAGCCGCCGAGCCCAGGAACCACAGCCACCAGAGCTGTGGGTTGTTCTTGGGGGCAGCTTACGGGCTCTGGCTGGCCTGCTCTCCATGTCACAGGGCCGTGGGGCCATGGAGACTTGGGGAACCTGGGGAGGTGGGGCCTAGCCCAGTCTCGGCTTCTAAAGCCTAAAGTCAGTGTCCTGTTAACAACAAAGAGAAGGGGCCAGGCCACAGCACCAGCCCAGGGCGGGACTGTGGGGTGGAGGACTGAGCAAGGGTTGGGGGGGGGGTTTGGGTTCCTGGTGTGTGTGTGTGTGTGTGTGAGAGAGAGAGAGAGAGAGAGAGAGAGGGAGAGAGAGAGAAGAAGAAGAGAGGGAGAGAGGGAGAGAGGGAGTGAAGGAGAGAGCAGACCATCCCTGTAGGAAAGAGGGACAGCAGGTGAGCTGCTGGCCCCTACGGAGTGGTGACATTCCTTCCTCTCTCACCTCTGGCCAGTCCCCGCCTTCCACCACGGCAAAGCACCACCTACTCTGCCTCCCCCTACCCACCCCCTGCCTTCTCCCTGGTCCCAGAGGCCCCAGGGATCACTCAGCCCTTCATCCCGACCTGCAAGCACCTCTTCTGTTTTCCCAGCACTGCTGAAGAAGGTTGGGACACGGTAGACAGTCCATTGGGCACCTTGGGCACCTTCCAAAACTATGCGTCTAAAAAGAAACAGGCGTTGTAAGCAAGGCTTTTTAAAAGAGGGTTCCCTCACCTTCCTTGAGTAGGAACAGACTCAGAAATCTCTGCAGTTCGCTGCAGTTTCTTTCTGTGGGGAGATGTGCCCCCTGCCCCCCTTCTGGCTGTCTGTCAGCAGGGAGGGAGGTTTGGAAAGCCTTCAGGATAAGCAATAGTGGGAACACTGCGCTTTCACCCAGAGAAGGCCACACACAGAGACTGTGCGCAAAGAAACACACACACACACACACACACACACACACACACAAATACGTGCAAACAAAAAGAAATCTCCATTCAGTCCATCTTTCAACACGAAGCAAACGCATGGCAAACATTACAAAATCTGGGCTTGGCTGGAGGTGGCCACAGCGTCTTTAGATGGGTATTAAAGCGACCAACGGGCGTTAACCCTTTGTGTGCTGCCTGTCATTTTATTCTTCACACAAGAATGGAGACACTAGCTTTTAAGCAAGCCTCAGAAACAATCAAAAGTGATGGCATCTAGCGTCTGCTGTTAAGGAAGAGAAGCAGGACACTAAACTGAATATTTAAATAATATTAAAATAAAATCAAAGTAACATTTTAGAAGTCCACAGTTACCATATGAATTATTGTGTATTTATCCCAACCTCAGTAAACATGTAGAAGTCTATGAGGAAACGAACTCAAGTGTAGTTGTGGGATTGTCTAGCTCCGGGTTTCTTACACTTGAATATGCACACAACCCACTGAGGGTCCGGGGAAAATACAGATGCTGGTCCAGGAGGTCGGGACTGGGTCGTTGCTGATGGGCGCCCACGTGACCACAGCAGCTGGCAAGAGCATATGTGGGGTTTTGTTCTTCTTTATATCCCTTGGAATTTTCAAATCTTCTATAGTGAATGCATTACTTACTTTGACAATCATAAGGGTATTTTCATTCTGGAGATAAGGTGCTTGTGGATGGAGCCCAGCTCCTCATCTGATGAGAGCCTGAGAGATGGGACTTCTTGACAGGAAGGGCAGCTCAGAGCTTTGATTCTCAGCCTAGAGTGGGGGTCGCTGGGGAATCCCCGGGAAGCTTTACAAAGCATTTGTCCCCTGGGGACTTGTCGGAATGGGGTGGGGGGGAGGCTGTGTAATTGGAGCGCTCCTGGACCACACACCATGCAGTTCAGTTCCCTAAGGCGGAGAGCCACCAGGGCAGACGCTTTGGCTCAGACTTTCCACTTACCTCTCATTCAGATGTAGGCCTGCATGTGGCTCTGGCTACAGTGGCCTGGAGTGACAGGATAGAAACATTGTATATTCTCAACCAGCAAAACCCCATGTTTTATGCTTATCCAGAGTAAACAGGGCTATTCACCACTCATACTTCATGTTTGTGCTAAAGAAACCATCCCACTTTTATGTAAAATTGAGAAACATAAAAATTGGCAGTGACCAAGGGGTGAAGCAGTGTGGGAGGCACAGACTTTCAGTTCTGGAATGAATAAGTCATGGGGACCAAAGGTACAGTACAGGGAATTTAGTCAATGGGGAAGAAAATGGTATGAGCTTGTCACTATCATAGTAGTGGACAGAGGCAAGTAACCCAACAAACCCTGGGTTTTAGAGGTTTACGAAAGTGGATCAGTGGCATCAAGAATCTGATTGTTATAAATACCAGAGAAATGGGCATCTTGGTGAGTTCTGTCAGTAGGATAACAGTCAGAAGCATCCTTGCTCAAAATGTTCCTCTTCTACAGCAGCACAGAGAAATTTTTTTCAAGATGCTGTCATAGCAGATAGTACACTTGTGGTAAGCGTAGCATATAGTATAAACTGTGGAATCACTATGTTGTACTCCTGAAACTAATGTGACCATGCATGTGTCAATTATACTTTAATTAAATTTAAAAAAAACCAATTCACTCTACAGTGAAATGAAACTTATTTTAAAAACAAGACAACAGATTCAAAATGGAGTCACTTATGCTAATCCCCACATCACCAAACCAAGACTTAATTGCAGTCTCAACTCTTCCAGAAATGAAATTTTAAACCATTAGATCAGGAATCACCTGATCAGCAGTAGATAATCTGCCTAATAGACTCCTGCCACTCCCAGAAGGAAAGGAAAAGGAAAGGAAAAAACTTTGTGATAACCAACCCACTTTTTTTCCTATTATAACTTCCTTGTTCCTGCTCTGCTCTGCCTATAAAAGTCTTTAATTCTGTACAACAAATTGGACCTTCTATCTGCTATATTGAATTCTGCCCAGTTTGAACCAATTTTGCTCAAATAAACTCTTCAATTTAAAAAACTTGTCAAAACAACAACAACAGCACACTGTTGTCACAAATACAGCAGTATTAGCTTAATCATTGGTAATATGCACATTTACATCTGTTGTTTTGCTTCAAGGATAAGGAAAACGAGATGGGTTGGTTCGGGGGCTCTATCCTCTATGTTTTATTTGATTAGTCAGGACTCTTTTAATTCAAACTAGTGTCAGGAAGAAAATGGGAATATACTGAGTCATATACCTTAAAGCCTACTAGCTTCAGGCATAGCTGGATCCAGAAACTGCAATGAGGTCATCAGAACTTAGCCTCATTCTTTTCCTCTTGGTTCAGCTTTCCTCCATGTTGGCTCTTATCAGGCAGGTTCAGAACTGGAGACAGATTCTAGGAGATTCAAGCTTATTCTTCATCCTCTGAAACTGCAGAAAAAGAAGAATCTCTGTCATAATTCAAACACCCCCAGTTGACTCTTATTAGGTGTATGGGATCACATACAGGAATTTAGACCAATCACTCCAATCACTCATTCCTCAGGCCTGGGGCAGGTACCTACTGCAGATCCGGATTTAAATATAGTCACGGATTTACAAGAAGTAAGAGGTTTTCTAGAAAACTATGGATTCTATGATTAAAAGAAAGGAAAATAAACCCTAGGCAAGAGAAAGAATAAGTGTCCAATTCAGTATAATTATCAGTGTGCTGATACTTACAAATGTTCTTTTTTGAACTTTACAATTCAAGTGAATTAGCTGGACAGTGGTTCCCAGACTTCTATATGTCTTTATTCTCATAGAAGAATTGTAATGTGTGTTGGCAGCCTGGGATAGAGGATGGGGGATGTGGGATCCCTGCAGGTTCTGAGAGGAGCAGTCATATTGGGGTCAACTCTTGGGATCCTCTAAGTTTGGTCAGGATACACTGCTTACAGCCTGATGTGGCCATTAAAAAAAAAAAAAAAGAATTATGGCAAGCACAGTTCAAAGTTTATTGCTAACCACCTGAATACCTTTCCCTCTTCACCGCACCCTACCTCACCTCCAAACAAACAGTCCCTTACTGAGGGATTTATTTATTGAGCATATGCTGTGCTCTGGGCAGTTTTATGCCCTTGAGGTACATCAGAGAATAAAGCAAAGATCCTCATCTGGTAGAGCTTCTTCAGAGTATATGGAGGTGGGTGGAGACAGACAATAAGCAATAAACAGAATAAATGAGTTGAGTATAAAGTATCTTAGAAGGTGGTATTAGGGAAAGAAAAAAAGTAGAGCAAAAGAAAACTATTTCAAAAAGAATTCAAGAAATGGCTCTGTGTCTAGTAGTTTCAGAGCCTTTCCTTGCCTACAAATTTCAAGAGAACGTTTCATCTCACTAACAAAGGATGCCAGCGCCCACATTTGGGCATCAGAGTGTA
This sequence comes from Canis lupus familiaris, assembly GCF_011100685.1. Classification (NCBI taxonomy): domain Eukaryota; kingdom Metazoa; phylum Chordata; class Mammalia; order Carnivora; family Canidae; genus Canis; species Canis lupus. The sequence continues at coordinate 71,606,879 of NC_049222.1, forward strand.
CCTGGAAGCTCCCAGTGCAGGTCTACAGTGGCAAGAAAGGGCAAGACTTCTGCCCAGGAGAAGTACAGCTAGTATCAAGTATGGGCAAGCCAACATGTTCTCGAACCTCAGACTTGGAGGGGACTCTCTAGGTTAGAATCACTTGCTTGTGCTGTAGACGTGAGTGGCACCAGGCCCACCTCTGACTCAGGATCTTGTGTGAGGTGACACAAGTCTCAGCTGGGGACTATATTTTCTCTTGTGTACTAAATTACCCTACATTTCTGTGGCTTATAAGAATGACTTGTTAAAATGTCACTGCTTCTGTGGGTCCAGAATCTGGGCATGGCATTCATTAGTGGGGTCTTGTCCTTCAGGACTCCTCAGAGGCTGTGACTGAAGTGTTGGCTCCAAGGTTGCCCACAAACTTGTAACAGAGGTTCAACTGTGGGAGGATCTACTTCCAAGCTCTCTGGGTGGTTGACTGCAGGACTCAGTTCATCCAAGGCTGTTGGACTGAGACCTCAGTTCCTTGCCACATGGGCCTCTCCACTGCGGCAGCTTCTTCATCAAGCCAGCAAGAGAGAGAGGTTGCTAGCCAGATGGAAGGCATGATCTTTTGTAACCTAATCATAGAGCAAGTCAGTAGGTCCAGCTGTACCCAGGGCAAGGATGGCGTCAGGATATGCCTACCAGGAGTAAGGGACTCTTGTGGACCATGTTCAAAGTCACCTACTCCAAGGACCCTGGGGTCTGCTTTCAGGATTTCTCTGTCATGTTTCCTTGGTTCCTCACACTCTGAGGACACAGTCAGTCCCACCACACAATTTCTTGAGCCTTGAATGCTAGGGCATGCTTTTATTCCCTCCCTCCATCTGCTTTTCCAGGTTTCTTTTCTCTTAGTGAAGTTCATCCTAGGAGGCAGCCTCGCTCAGAAGTTGACTGTGCCTCAGCCAGGTGCACAAGACCAGATGACTCTCCCTCACTCAGCTGGTTTTAACTCCATTTCAAACCTCCTCACCCCAGCCAGACCCAACACCCACCAAACCCCATGAGACACTTGGGAAGAAGGGGTTTTCCCCAGGGGGAATTTGGTACAGCAAGCATTTAGCAAACTGAAAAGTGAGGCCCAGACTGGGAGGATCAGTGGAAATGTTTGGTCAGTGTTCATTGTTCTTGGGCATTTACTGAGAGGACAGTTTCTCACAAGCTGGCGGGTAAGTGAGGGCAATGGGTAGTTCTAAATAAAGAAAATCCTAACAGCTCTGCTCCAGCCCTCTCTGTGTAGGCCAGATTGCATTGCAGAGAAGACACAATTGAGCTTTCCTTCTGAGATCCAAATAAGGCACTTCCACAATTGACCGGGCATGGACTTTGGGGGTGGCTGTCATGGTCCATTCATAATGGGACATAGAGAAACACTACATGGCGCTGTGTCTGTGGTCCACAAACCAGCACTGTTCTGAACACATGAAAATGAAAAGTTCAAGGTACTTCTACACTTCCTTTGTCTCTCCTCTTTAGTCCATTTTCCATATTTTATTATAGATTTTCTTTAAAACTCCCCTTTTCTATTTTGGCATCTATCCATAGTGGCCATTAGGAGACTCCATCTGCTAAAACATTTGAGTCACTTATGTCTTTTGTCTCTGCTCCTCCCTCCCTCCCTCCATTCCTTCCTTCTTCCCTCCCTTTCTGTCTCCCTGCCTCTATCTCTCCTTCCTTTCCTTTTCTTTTTATTGCTATGATGCCACACCTTTCATAACCTTTGAATGCCTTTTGTAAACTCAACTGACTTTTCCAAAGCAGTTCTTAAAAACTCATCTGAAGGAGAAAGGTATTGACTACAACGCATACCCCACAGCTCTGTGTGCTTCTCACCAAACTCAGTCCCCTGATGGCTGGGTGGCCGGAGATGGTGCAGCCTTCACCTCAAGATGAGTGTGTCTGGCCTTCTGGGGTAGGTTGCCACGAGCATGTCCTCTTGCTTCTATTCTTCTTGGGGCACTCACATTTTTTTTAATCATTTATCTTCTTATCCTTACAGCGAGTTTTTAAAGAAAGCCTTAGTTTCTACTTGGATCTCAGACATATTGACAATGTCTACTTTGGTTATTCTTTTTAAAGAATTTTGCTACGTGTTTTTTTTTTCTTTAATCACTCCTTTGTGTACACACTTTTCTCTCCCTGGAAAACAGTCATTGTGTTAGTGTGCCAGAGCTGTCATAACAAAGTACCACAGATAGGGTGGCTTAAACACCAGGAATTTATTCCTCACAGTTCTGGAGGCTGGAAGTCTGAAATAAAGGTGTCAGCAGGATTGCTTTCCTCTGAGGCCTGCCATCTTGGCTTGTAAATGGCTGTCTTCTCTCTGTGCCCACACAAGGCTTTCCCTCTATGTGTGTCTCTGTCCTAATCTCCTCTTCTTATAAGGACACTAGTCAGATTGGATTAGGGCCCACCGTAATGACCTCATTTTAACTTAATCACCTCTTTAAAGGCTGCATCTCCAAATACAGTTACATTCCTTGGTCCTGGGATTAGGATTTTTCAACTTGTGAGTTGAAGGGGGCATGATTCAGCCCATAAACTGTAAAACACAGATAAGAAAAAAAGAAGATAAAAAGCCACATAGAATCACAGTTTTGGCCTTCCTGTGGCTTCTAATTGTACTGAGCATAAATTCAGCCCCTTATTTCAGCTACAACTCCCTACCTGATCTGAGCTCCACCTCTCACACTCTTCCTCAGTCACTCACTCGCATCACACTGGCTTGCTTGCACACACCCAGTGCCCATCCTCCTCCGGCCTTTGCACTTGCCATTCCCAAATATGTGCATGCCTGATGCCTTTGGACGTCTTGTGATCATGGACTCGGCTCAAACACTGAAGATTACAGAGCCCTCTGTGACCTCCTATCTGACATTGCCCACTCCCCAGGCATTCTGGAACAGAGCTTCTCCACCTCAACACTGTTGACATCTTGGGCTGCTCAGTCTTTTGTTGTGAGGGCTATCCTGTGCATTGTAGGATGTTAGCACCATCCCTGCCCTCTACACACCAGACAAGTTGTGACAATCAAAACTGTCCCTAGACATTTCTAAATTCTCCCTATGGGGCAAAGCTGACCCTAGTCGAGAAGCACTATTCTAGAGCAACAGTGTAGTGTGGTGGTTAGGTGTAGGCATGGGAGCATTAATCCTTGCTCTCATCTCTGCCTCAATTTCCTCATTTATAAGACGAGAATAACAATTATTAATATTCACGAGGTGCCTCAGTGGCTCAGTTGGTTAAGTGACTCTTAATTTTGACTCAGATCGTGATCTCAGGGTTGTGAGATCCAGCCTCACATCAGGCTTCTCACTGAATGTGGAGCCTGCTTGAGATTATCTCTCTCCTTCCCCCTCTACCTGCCCCCCCACTCACTTTCTAAATAAATAAATAAAATCTTTATAATAATATATTCACTCATTTAATATGAAGTAGGTTAGTTAGTTAATATGAGGTAGATTATTGTGAGGATTCAATGAGGTGATACGCCTCAAGCGCTTGGAGCAGCATCATCCCCAGAGTAGGCACTCGGTAAGCATTAGCCAATATTATTCTCCCATTACCCTGATATTTTCCTATATGTATGTTTATTAGTCTGTAAATGCCACCAGGTGCCTAGAACACTGCACAGAACACAGTGAGGACTCCATAACTACATGCTGAGGGAGGGAACAGAAATTTGTACCCACTAGGACAGAAAGCCATTGTCTGCTGTGTTCTGGACATATCTCGAGCACAGGCAGCACTCAACATAGTAGGTGTTCAATAATTGTATGTGTTGATTTACTGAATGCATGAATGAACGGAGAGATCTATTGTAAGCTGGCCCAGCAGGTACATGGTTCCTCAATTTACTTTTCATTACTGATTGCTTTTCCCATCATACTTTTCTCACTGTTGTGCCCAAGATCGCGAATCCAAGAAACCACCGAGGAGCTGACACTGATGCAAACACCCGAGGGTTTATTTACAAGCTCGAGCTTGGGTCCAAGTATACCCGACACAGCGGAGCAGGGACTTGGACCCTGAGACCAAGAGGCATAGCAGCTTTATAGGGACCAGTGGCCAATGGGGTATGCAGAAAGTTGCACAGTCATGTGGGTCCACAAGCAGGTGGCCGATTGAATTACATCTTACCCTATAGTATCCATTTGAACTGGCCTATCACTGAGCGGATTTCCGATTAGGGTATGCCCTGGTCTTGACTAGGGTGGGGCAGTGCCCTAAGCAGGTCTCTGCTTGTCCAGGGGTAGGGGATTTTGTTAAATTTCCTGGGTTCCACACTCACACCATGAACTTTGGAGGAAATCAAAGAACAAATCAGGTCCCTTTTCCTTCTGTGATGGGGCCTCCTGTGTCAAGGTGGTCTTTAAGTTTCCTGACTAGCTCAAGGACCTAAGCCTCTGCTGAACCTCCCCTCCCCCAGCCCTAACGATTCCCCTCCCCACCCAGGGCACCTCCCCGCCCGTCTCCATCTATGCCCCAGGCAGTGATGACCACCTGCCCTGGGCATGGATGACCCGCTTTTCCCATCATACTTTTCTTTTTTCACACCAAAAACTTTGGAGGAAATCAAAGAACTAATCGAGTCCCTTTTCCTTGACCGGCTTCCTGAGACAGCCATGCCCTCCCCCTTCCATGGCTCACTGGTGAGTGTGTTGGCTACACCACAGTCAACCAGAGAAACATAGGGGACATCCAAGCCCCTACTGTCATGACTGTTAACCACATGGAAAACATCAAGTACCTGTTACAAGCATCTCACACAGTGGAGGAAGGTTCCAGTGGACTTTCCACAAGGTCCATAAGTGATGTCTGCCGTCTGGTCTTTACACACAATAGGGAACAGGTAAAACAGGCCATCTTTAGTGTCAAAGTGATGCCAAACACAGTGGGCTCGCTGTTCCGCTGTTCCAAATGTTAATCATCTCCTCTAATCCCCCAACCACCTTGCAGGTCAGTTACTCCACCGGTGCCCCCACTTTACAGACAGGACACTGAGCCACGGGTTTAGGATGGCTGACTGGTCCTGGTTTGCCCAGGATGTTCCTGGTTCCAGGGCTATAAATTCCATAACCCAGAAAACCTCTCAGTCCCTGGCAGACCAGGACAGTTGGTCACCCAACTCAGGTCACCCACAGTTGAAGCCACAAAGCTGGGATTTAAACCCCTCGTAGGGGCACCTGGGCGGCTCAGCGGTTGAGCGTCTGCCTTCGGCTCAGGGTATGATCCCCGGGTCCTGGGATCGAGTTCTGCATCGGGCTCCCTGCAGGAAGCCTGCTTCTCCTTCTGCCTATGTCTCTGCCTCTCTGTGTGTCTCTTATGAATAAATAGAATCTTTTAAAAAACAAAACGAAAACCTTGTTGTCAGTCAGGGGACTGCATAATCCATACTCAACTACTGTGAAATGTGGTCTCTGAGGTCATGTGATGTACAGTAACCAAGGAAAACTCCATCCGTCAGTTAATTCAGGTGGACACTCTGAAATAAATCTTATTTTCATAATGACTAAATATATTTATTTAGGTGGGTCTGCACACCAAAAGCACAGAGATTGCAGAGGAAATAAAGTTGCTATTTCCCCTTTGCTAAAATGATCCAGTGTTTGTCTCAATTTCCCCCCCTTGTCCTTGGCCAGGAAGACCCAGTCACTCATTTCATGATCTTGATCCAGGAGATGTCCCCACATCTAAGAGGGTGAATCAGTGATCCCACACGTTGCTATCAGGTGAACAGAAACCATACCTGGGATCCCTGGGTGGCGCAGCGGTTTGGCGCCTGCCTTTGGCCCAGGGCGCAGTCTTGGATATCTGGGATCGAATCCCATGTCAGGCTCCCGGTGCATGGAGCCTGCTTCTCCCTCTGCCTGTGTCTCTGCCTCTCTCTCTCTCACTGTGTGCCTATCATAAAAAAAAAAAAAAAAAAGAAACCATACCTAACTCGTTCCTGTGCTGCTCTGCACCCCTGGCAGAGACTAAACAAAACTGCTGCTGAATTTTTCCCTCTGACCAACACTATTGCTTCCTGCAGTGGCGACATGTCTTAGAATAATAAAGTAGGGACTTGAAGGTCAGCTATCGGACAGATCTGAAATCTGTCTTTAGAAAGGACAAAAACAAAAAAAACAAAACAAAAAAAAAACCCAATCAGCTTATCTTGACTGTTGTTATTTGTCTTTCGCTCATCACATACTAAGTTCATCACAGCAAATATGCAGCCACATCCCCGGGCTTACGGCTTTGTCTTAAAGCAAGCACGGCATTCTTGGCTTCTCTCTGCCCTAAGAAATCTAATCTAAAATCTGCTGTCTTAGGCTGCGGGGCAATACTGTCTCATTGGCCAACCACTCTTCATAAATCTGATTCTTGAATAACCCAGGAAATTAGGGGAGGCGAGGCCCCCTCAGTTCTGAATGCTCCTGAGCTCAGCTCTTGCCCTCAACTGTCAGGGGTCTTCATGATATTCAAGACGATAAGAAAGCTAGGAGATTAGCAAAGAACCACCCTCTTTAGGAGTTAACCAAAATTTACAGCAAGTGTCTGAGTTTGCTTTGCAGAAGAACCAGTCGGGGACTTGATGACAATTCTTCCTGCCCCACCTGCAACTGCTGCAGGAGCGCCAGAGCAGGCCCAGGCATCCTCATTTTTAGCAAGCTCCCGGATGATTTGGATGGGCTTCACAGCCTCACCGTGAGAAACGCTGCCCTGAAATGTCAATTAAGGTTTCTCTCAAAATATGCTTTCTTAAAATCTCCCATTTAGGAAGAAATGGAAATCTAAAATGTCAAGTGTTTCCCATATTTTCTCTTTTTTGGTGTAACTCCCTGATCATGGGTGTTCAGGCAGGCAGGTCATCACACCACACGTTTTACATGTACCCGTGTATAGCCAGTCATCGTCACTGTGGTATAATAATCCAGAATACGGCCACACTGCAGTGTCCATCTGGGTTGGTTCTGGCTTTGAGCAATTAGGAACACCGCTACAATGAATATTTTTCTTCATGTGAGCTTTCTTTAAAAAGGCTGAAGATGGAAGCCCATCTTCACAAAGGCCATCTCCGATAAAGGCAGGAGTCAAGGGCAGACTGGTTAGAGATGCTGGTGGGGATGAAGGACCAGCAGGCAGAGCAGGGAACATATGTCTACAGCATCACCTTTTAAAAACAAAATTTTAATGAATTCAAATAAAAAGAAAAAAATTATGAGAGACTAGCTTTAGAGTCAAGGAATGTCTGAGCTGGAAAGTTCTAGGTAATCAGCACTCTAATTTCACAGATATAGCCCTGTGGAATGATTTGCACATGGGCAGGAGGAGGTGTGAGAGAACAAAGGGTGGACTAAATTATTCCATCAGGAAGCACTTCTAGGGGCATCTGGGTGGGTTAGTCGGTCAAGTGACTGCCTTCCTCTTGGGTCATGGTCTTGAGGTCCTGGGATCAAGCCCTACATCAGGCTCCCTGCTCAGAGGCGAACCTGCCTCTCCCTCTGCCCCTGCTCATGCTGTGCTCTTTCTCACTCTCTCAAAAAGATAAATAAAATCTTAAAAAAAAAAAAAAAAAAAAAAAAGGAAGCACTTCTAGAAGTCAGTGCCACTGTGCCTGGGTGGTGGAGGTCGAAGAGTTGCTGTCAGCTGCTATTTCCTTTCTACATTTGATTCTCAATGTCCCTGCATTTGAAATGTGTAGAGAATATTGGTTTTTCAAATAATTTTTCAAATGCTGTGTCTGATTCCTGCGGGCCCAATCATCTCAGCCACATCAGTGATGGAGAGAGAAAATGGCCAGGGCACAGCAGCAGGGGTTGAATTGAATCTAAAGTCGGCCCCACAATGCAAGTGCCCACGCTCCAGGTCCCCACTATGCAAGTTCCCTCACAGTCCCCTTATTCTGAAAGAAGTGGGGACACTCAGCCACACTCTCCTTTTTTTCTTCTTATGATTTTATTTTTAAGTAATCTCTACACCCAATGTAGAGCTCAAACTCACCATCCTGAGATCAAGAGCTGCATGCCCTACTGACGGCGCCAGCCAGGCGCCCAGCCACACCCTACTGTAATAAGGTGTCTCTTTCTTCACTCAGTTGACATAAATTCAACAGGCACGGGGCATCTATTAAATGGGGGCACTAGGTACACAAAATGAAGATGTCATGATCCTGTCCCCAGGTAGCTAGCAGGCTCCAGTGGGGAGGTGGAACCAGATGTGTAAAGACACAGAAAGAGATATAACCGTAAAGTTCCTGCAGTGACCTCCTTCTTGTGGCCATGGCTCTCAGACGCCCCAGGCTCCCGGCGCCTCAGCTCTGGGAGGGATGCAGAAGCGCCAAGAGGCGAGCCACCACCAGAGGGCAGTGTGGGGATGTTGGCCTGCACATGCTCAGTTTTTCCATTTCCCCTGCATCCTGGGATTGAGATTTTAGTAACAATATCAATGATAATTGATATTTTTCTTTGTGTAAGAAACAGTGCATACAGCAGGCTACTATACAGCAGGCTGTTATAGTTTAATATAGAGGGTTGCAAAATTTGTATTATCCAAATCAACATTTTTCATTGTTTTTCTCTTGCTGCTTTTTTTTTTTTTCTTCTTCAGTTCCTGGCCCTCTGAGGCATAAAGCCCTGTCTGTAACAATCCTATTTTAAAGTTTCATCATTTTAATTTAAAAATGAAACAAACAAAATGAAAAAGTAATATCTTTCTGTTTCTTTACATTCTAACCTAATTTGCTTTAGACCTCGGTGGACATAATGATTTTTATGTTGGGTTCATGGAATATAAAGATCACTAATACAGAAACAGTGGCTTCATCAAACCACCTGTGGGCAATAGAAATTCCTTGGGTAAAAGAGCAACATTACTGGACAGAAAATGCTAATTCCCCAGTAAATTAATGAAGGCCATCCCTTGGTGCTTGTCAGTTGGTTATGGAGGAAGGAACAAAGATAAATGCCAGTAACAAAGATACACTGTAATGTACTCTTATATATTACTTTCTCTAGCAATACAAGACCACTATTCTATGATTTAAATTACAGAAGAGGGCAGGAAGGGTTGAGGCAAACTGATTATACAATAGAGGATCCCAGCTAAGTGCTCCAGGTGAAAATTGAGAAAAAAAAAAAAAAAAAAGCAAAGTCCCTGCCAAAATGCCCTGAAGAGAAATTCCTTCCAGAACCCAACTTTGGCAAAAACTTCAACGCAGTAAAAATCACCATAGCTAGGTTTCTGATTTCATTTTCCCCTGAACCTATATGGGAGGTAACCTGGCTCTGGCTTGCATGTAGAGCAGAAGTGGTAAATACTAATCTTAAATTCTAACTTCTAGTTACTGTGAGACCTTGCATGATCCATGTACTTTCCTCCCTCAAATATGTAAGTGATATTTTAACAAGTACAGGGATGAATCTGGCTGGGGAGCTATTTTGAAGACAGCAGTATACATTTCACTTTTAGAAAATTGTGGAAGTTTTATCAAAGAACTCAGTTAACAAAAACTTCTAGAGAAATACTTTGTAGCAAAGACAAGGAATACATTTATATTGCCTCCTTTATCTTTCAGAAATTCCTTTTGCTTTGCAAAAAAAAAATAGGCTATAATTTTTAACTTAGTAAATAATTGTAATTAATTTGGATGCTTTTAAGAAGAGGCCAAAAGTTTTTGTTCTTGTCTTTGACTTTTTGAAGTAGTAGACTAATAGAATACTTATTAGTGAGAAATTTGGTAGCAGAAAGATTAATATTTAAGATGTATCAAAAAAAGTTCTGTGCTCAAGGCCCTGTATCAGTCGTAGAAAAAAGCAAAAGCCTCACATGAAAGAAATCCTACACTGCGAAGTCGAGAGAGAATCTGAGGGAAAACGGGAAGGCGCGGTCTTTTGCACCCACCAGGCCGAAGTTTGAATTCTAATTCAACCATTTACAAGATGTGTGACCTTAGGAAAATTGCTTAACTTCTCTGAACTCGAATTTCTGACAACTGGGCATCAGTGTAGTCGTAACCCCCCCTCTGCGGGGCTGACACTCTGGAGTGGCTCGCTCTGGCCTCCAGCTGCCTCTGAGCGGACACTCCTCCCACTTGGGGGCACCCATTTAGCCGCCCGCAGGCCCCCCCAGGCTCCCGCAGCCTCCCTCTCTGCGGATGGGACCGGCCCCTCCTGCTCCGGCACCCCAAGGGCAAGCCTGGCCCTTCACAGAGGGCCCCAGCCCCTAACAGCCTGACCGCGACTTCCTTCCTTCCCTGACCTTTGTTTTGTTTTGTTTTTTTAAAAGATTTAATTATTCATGAGAGACACAGAGAGGGGCAGAGACACAGGCAGAGGGAGAGGCAGGCTCCTTGCCAGGAGCCCGATGTCAGACTCGATCCCAGGACCCCGGGATCCCGCCCTGAGCCAAAGGCGGAGGCTCACCCGCTGAGCCAGCAGGCGCCCGCCTTCCCTGCCCGTAACTTGCAGGCCCCTCTCTGCTCTGGGCGGCCAGTCCTCCTGTCCCTGGGAAGGCCCCGCGGACATTCCTGCTGCGCCCCCTCCTCTGCTCGACGCTCTCTCGGTGCCCACGAGGATGTGACCCCTCTGGAGGCCAAGTCGAGTCAGGCGTTTCTGAAACCTTCCTGCTCTTGGGCCCCTTGTCCCTCCCTTGATACAAGCGGCCACACTGAGTCTCTGGGGCATTGCTCGCAGGTCCTCCGAGGCCTTGCATGGCCCACAACCTTGTCTGCCGCCGTCTTCCCTCCAGCCCAGTTACGGCTGGAATCCCTGACGAGAGTTTCAAGCCAAACATCCTAGCTTCCCGCAGGGCTGGGAGCCAGAGCTTTCTTGTGGCAAATAAGGATGTGGATGGAAAAAGGTTAAGACAGAAAGGGATGGCAGGGGCCTGGGACCCAGCGCTATGGGCACCTGCCGGCCCCCGCACCCGAGCAGGCCTGTGGATAGCATCCAGCACAGAGGGCTCAGAGCCTGAAAACTCTGGCCACACCCTGTTCCCAACTCTGGCTTCCCTGGAAGATAAAACCGGGCTGGGTCAGCTGGCTCCGCCCACTCCCCCCACCCTGTGAAAGGACAGGTGACACTGCTGTTATCTAAATGTCCAAGGCCCTTCTTCCCCATTCCTCACAGTTTTCATGTCCAAAACCTCCCTCTTTGGATATCTGATAGCTGCTAACCTGGACGGTGGTTCGTCCGCAGCCCTATAGCGTTTACTGAAATGCTTTGTGGTAGCCCGGATCTGCCGTTGCCCCAGACCGTCAGCTGTCCATCTAAGTGCAGCATCTCTAGCCTCACTTTCTCTCCCCTGGGGAAAAAAAGAAAAACAGCCCAGACTAATGGAGTATGTAAAAGCTCACTTTTTAGACAAACTGAGATTTGAGACCCCAGAGCACACGAGATGTTTTAGGGAGTCCCAGCTTGGGAATTTCCTTTTTAGCACCAGTTAAGGGAAAAAGTCTGATGTCTAGGAAGGCTGAAAGGATCCAGGGCTGCTGTCACTGTCCACAGACACAGCACGTCTGCAGGGCAGCCCTCCCTGCAGAGGGCCATTTGGACATCCTGTAACCTGAAACACATACTTTCAAGCCGTTGAGAGGGGGTGCAAATGACAGTCAGCTACACAAATAAGTTGCCCCCCAAATGTTTGTCAGCTCCCTGCCATGGCCACTTCCATTTATAGCTTATAAACGGTTATTAGCTGGCTCCTTCACATCTGATAACCCAGCCTGAGCAGGTGGCGAGAGCAGTGGGTGATTACAGGCCTCCCAGGGAGGTGCTGTGCGCTGGCCTGTGGGTGGTCTTCCTGCCTGAGCACAGTGCCCACATGAGAAGACATTGGAGAAAGCCTCCAATTTGAAAGATAACAGTCTGTGTTGTCTGTTTGTGTAAAGTACTGTCCAAGTACAGCTGGCTTTGCTGGTCAGCCAACATTGCTAAGGAGGGTTGAAAGTTCAGCATCAGCCCCCCGAACCCAAGCCCTTCCCCCGCCTGCTTTGGTCAGACAGACCTCAGTGCTCGGAGTCCGTGGATTCCTTAGGAGGCTTGATCCAAACGGAAAATGTTGCCCAGCTTAGGCGAGGCCCGCGCCTGGGCGAGGACACGGATGCCAGAGGGCTGCTGTACCCAGCCGGGAGGAGGGACCGCTCGAAAGGCTTTGGATCTCTGTGATTTTTCTTCTTTGGCTTAAAAACGTTTTGCAGGGCTGCACAACTTGCATTTCTCAGAAACAGTGCCCGATGTGAGAGACCACAGTGACCAGGCCCTGGTTCCCTTGGCAGTTCTCAAGCAAGAGAGGACAGGAAGGGTAGACACCAGACCAGGGTCTCTCAGCCTCGGCACTGCTGGTGTCTGGGCTAGGTCCAGCTTTGCTGTGCAGGGCTCTCTCGTGCATTTCAGGGTATTTCACAGTACTTCTGACCTCCAGACGAGAGATGCCAGCAGCAACCTCCAGGTCAGTTTTTTTTTTTTTAAGATTTTATTTATTTACTTGACAGAGAGCACAAACAGGGGTTGGGGCACAGGGAGAGGGAGAAGCAGGCTTCCTGCTGAGCAGGGACACCCCCTTCCCCCCACCCCGCTGACCCGGGAGCTCCATCCCAGGACCCTGGGATCATGACCCAAGCCAAAGGCAGACACTAAACCGACTGAGCCACCCAAGCGGCGGCCCCCCAACCTCAGTGTCGACAAATCAAAAATGGCTCCAGATATTGCCTATGAGCAGGGTAACAGCATCCCCAGTGAAGGCCCACTGGGTTAGTCTATGATAAATATAAGTTAGCCTGAACTACCCTGAGAAGATAGGAGAGATTTCACGGTGCTAGAACAGTGTACAAACGCAGTGTAGAATAGACTCTCAGAAAAAAAATTTATTAATTAGCCAATAAAATTCTAATGATATTGTCTCTTGACCAAAAAAATGGTAATCAGCTAGTGAACCAAAAACTAACCAATTCTTGGTAATGAAATTTGAAAACAAGATACAAAAAACAAACTAACTTCATGCTCCAAAATTTAAAGAGTGACTATGGTGACAATGATGTGATTAGTTAAAATAATAAAGACAACTGCTAACATTTTTGAAGGTTTTCTATGCAACAGACACTGTGCTAAAATATGCACTATTTCCTTCAACCTCAGCTGCCATAAAGGATGTAGGTCCTGTTATTATGGCGATCTTATAGTTGAGGATCTCAGCCTTGTCCAGGAAGACTGTTCCCAAAGTGCTTTCCAGAATGTTCTCTAACTCCAAATCATTTCCCTGACTCCAAAAATGAGCTGAAGACTTTGAATGTATGTGGATAATGGGCACTATAGGCTTTTAGAAAAATCCTAAACTCAAAAAAAGTAAAAGAACACTAATGAGAACAGCTACCTTTAGTGATTGCTTGCTGGGAGGCAGACCACACGCTAAGTGTGTTGCAAGCATTCTATTTTGAATCCTTACAAACATCTCGAAGGAGGCAGGACCCTCTTCACAGGCAAGGAAAACAAGAGGTGAAGAGGCTTGCTGGACAGAGCCATCATCAACCCAGCCCTTCAGGCTCCAGCGCCCAAGATCTGGATGCTTCTGCTCCAGTAATATCTGCCACCACATGGAGTGTTTTCTGAGCCCATCTTAGGTCACAGGTGGTAGGGCTGCCCATCTCAGCCCAGGATGCCCAGTGGTCTTCCTGATTCCTCCTTTGCCTAATTTAGGGCTGAGTCTTTATGGTGCGACCCCACACCACTGCTCCACCATTTCCATGGCAGTCTTCTTTCTCAGCCCCTATCTCCCTGCCCCCTTTTCTGTTTCAGGACTTGTCTCACTGGTAAGGGCACTAAGGAGTCACTACCCTTTGGTTGGTGTCACCAGGCCTGATATTCATTGGGACCCCAGCGTACGTGTACATGACTGAAATCTCCTCTAGGGGCAGCTGAAATAGCCCAAGTGGACAGGGCTTCCCTGAAAGGACACGAAAAGAGTGGCTCCTCACTAGCGGCCTGACCAATCTTTGTGGCCCTGGGTCTTTAGGATTGTGACTCTATCCAAGGCTGGAGGATAGTTTCTCACCCTGCAAGCTCCCTTGCAAAGCTTTGGAATCTTACCTAAACTCAATACAACTCCCAGTTATCCACAACATGAGCTGGGATGGGCTCTTAAACAGATGAGAGTTGGTGTTCTTATCTGCAAGATGGGCATCCTCTTAAAGAAACATTGTAAGAATCAGAAATAACGTGTAGACTCAACATCATTATTCTCAAAGAGCAACACATTTGAGAAGACTATAATACTTTTTTGGCACATCCACAAGGATTAACAGGTAAGCATTTTTAAAAAGAATACGATTTGGAAAGTTGGAAAAATAACTTGTAATCATAATTAATATAGCCTTCCCTTGGCTTCCCACCATATCATGTCAGCCTCATGGTAGGGCTGTTCACTGCCCTGACAGCACTGTTTTATATACTCACCCTCTTGGCAAGTCCCAGTGAACACACCACTTTCCTCAACAGTTTTTTCTTCTTTAAAAGCACACAGATCATGTGCTTGTTGGCCATGTGTATGTCTTCTTTGGAGAAGTGTCTGTTCATGTCTTTTGCCCATATCATGATTGGATTGTTTGTTTCTTTGCTGTAGAGTTTAATAAGTTCTTTATAGATATTGGATATTAGCTGATATGTCATTTGCAAATATCTTCTCCCATTCTGTAGGTTGTCTTTTAGTTTTGTTGACTGTTTCTTTTGCTGTGCAGAAGCTTTTATCTTGATTAAGTCCCAATAATTCATTTTTGCTTTTGTTTCCTTTGCCTTTATTAGATGAACCTTGCAAGAAGTTGTGGTCCATCGAAAGATGAATGGATAAAGAAGATGTGGTCTATATATACAATGGAATATTCCTCAGCCCTTAGAAATGACAAATACCTCCCATTTGCTTCAACGTGGATAGAACTGTAGGGTATTTGCTGAGTGAAGTAAGTCAATCAGAGAAGGACAAACATTATATGGTCCCATTCATTTGGGGGATATAAAAAATAGTGAAAGGGAATAAAGGGGAAAGGAGAGAAAATTAGTGGGAAATATCAGTGAGGGAGACAGAACATGAGAGACTCCTAACTCTGGGAAACGAACAAGGGATGGAGTGACTGGGTGACGGGCACGGAGAGGGGCACTTGACGGGATAAGCACTGGGTGTTATGCTATATGTTGGCAAATCGAACTCTAATAAAAAAAAATACAAAAAATAAATAAAAAATAAAAGGACACAGGTCTTTATACTGCTTTGTGTTGACATGGTGTTTGAGCCCATTAGGGCTCAATGTGCACTGGTCGGCACCAGCGTCTCAAGACTCCATCTATTCACGGAGCACACTTACCCATTGCCCGTGTACGCAGGAGACACAAAGATGAATCAGACCTGGCTTCTCTCTGCAAGAAACTGCTGTTTCCTGGGTAACTTTGTGGATTTGGGATTATAGCTCAGAATGCCCTAAAGTAAAGGTGTCTGAGCCTACATGTATAAACAAAAGGCCTTGAGTTCTAAGTAATTGTAAAAAGCAAGTATAGGCTTTACACGCCCCTGAGGTCTCAAGACTAGACGTTGGGAGTACTGAGTGGTGTGACCCTGAGCAAGTCACATGACTTCTACAGTCCCACATCTGTCTTCAAGTAGGCATGAGGATAAGTGGGCTTATCCTTCCTGAGAAACCAACAAAATAATGCTGGAGAAAGGATTTCCAAATCTTAAAAACTAAAAATAAAATTTTTCTTCATAAAATGAAGTGTTTTAAATAGACTCTCTTAGGTCTTTCCCGCTGTAATTTACTAGATTTGCAGGGTGGGTTGACCATGCTGTTTGAAGGTGAGGCATGTGGGAACATGCTGTGTATTGGCAGCTGCTTGCAACTACTAGGGATTAGAGATTTTCCTGAACTGGGAGAAATGATAGGTAGCATATCAAGGGCGGGGCAACGGGAGCAGTCCAGCCAAATGCACAATGGGATGGATTGTTCAAGGGAAGTTTAAAAACAACCATAAAACCCACCCAGGGTCCCACTGGCTTTTTATTTTCACCACATGCAAGCATTCTAAACAGCACCAGTAATAAAGTACTCCGTGCCACCCCGTGCCTCTTCCTATCAAGCTCCAGGAGATGAGCTGAGAAAGGACATGATCTGGCAGGTTTCACAGGGACTGGTCTGTTGTTACATGATTAGATCATGTAAGGAGCCATGCAAACCTGGGAGCCAAATGTGGTCTTCCACCTACAGCACAAGAGGTAAGAATGGTGTTTATATTTTTAAGTAGTTAAAAAGTGTCCTCCCAAAAGTACAATTTTGTGACATGTGAAAATAATGACATTTGAATTTCAGCGTCCATTTACCTGTGTCCATTTATCTGTGGCTGTTCACATGCTCCAAGAGCAAACATGAGCAATTGTAACAAGACCATAAGACCCACAAAATCTAAAATATTTACTACTTGGCCCTTTATAGAGGAAGTTTGTCAACAGCTGGATGAGACCACAGAGTGGAGGCAGGGAGACCAGCAAGGGGCTCTTGCACTGATCCAGGTGGAGATGATGATGACTGGGGCAGAGGCCAGTAGAGATGACGAGAAGAGCTGGCTGTACTGGGGATGTGTCTTGACGGTAGAGGCAGCAGAATTCAGTGACAGATCTGATGGATCGTGAGAGGAGTCGAAGGAGTCAAGAATGACAGCTGGGAAGGAGCTCGTGCAATGCGCACTGGGGTAGCTTTTGACTAAGATGGGAGAGCTTGAGGGAGAGCAAGGATTTACGCAAAAGACAAGAGCTCAGTGTATTGTGGTCCTGTCTTCGTAGTGACTTTTGTGTCCTATTTTACACACACCTAATTCAGTTCTGTTACCTGCAGGGACCTAACGTAGAAGGCCAGCTGCACTTAGGAGGTCCTCCTACTCACCGGCACGGAAAGTCATCTATACGTTAGATAGAACAAGACTTGGGTTAACCTGCAAGACATCACATGGTCTGCAATGCACAGAGGCGTGTCAATAAAATAAAAACAATTAACATGCAATGCGGCATTAGGTGGGTTCCCTAGAAGCTGATTTTGAGCCACAGACTGATGTGCCAGAGTTCATTTGGAAGATAATCTCCGGAAGCCAGAGGACCAGAGGGGGAGGGAGGCATAAATGAGAGGACTGTCTATAGGGAGCAGGTCGCTGTTCCTGGCAACAGGTGTCTAACCTGCTGGCGACCAGGAGGAGACCGGACAAAACGTGCCTCACTTACCACTTTGCGCCACTCCGTTACTGGCAGAGGGGACTCCAGGCGCTGCTGGTCCCCCAGCCTTCCAGCCCAGCCCATGGCCCACGTATGGACTCAGCACGGTCCCACCACTGGCGGCCAAGGAAGCCAGAGGGTGTGGGTCACCTGCGAGCCACCGGAGACCGGGGATGGTGCGTGACAGTCACAGGAGTGCACGAGCCCTCCAGGAACACCCCCGGCGGTACTGACGACAGCCTTCGAGGAAATTTGGTTTATCTGGGGCCTGTTTCCACCTACAGCCAAGGAACTTGCTCAAGACCAGTGGGAGTTTTGAAAACCCAAGAAATTGTTGCCATTCTGGGCCTTCATAGACTCAATTTAAGATCCTTTTGTGGGATCCCTGGGTGGCGCAGCGGTTTGGCGCCTGCCTTTGGCCCAGGGCGCGATCCTGGAGACCCGGGATCGAATCCCACGTCGGGCTCCCGGTGCATGGAGCCTGCTTCTCCCTCTGCCTGTGTCTGCCTCTCTCTCTCTCACTGTGTGCCTATCATAAAATAAAAATAATAAAAAAAAAAAAATTAAAAAAAAAAAAAAAGATCCTTTTGTGACCAGAGCTAAAACGTTTTCATGTGATGTGCTTCCTAAACTGCCCCCAGCATTTTCAGTCATATTGCTTCAACACCTATTTAACTGAAAACAACAGGTATTTTGGCAACGTCTTCCAGGATATGGGCCAGACACCAGGATGACTACCTGCTGGATGATCAGCAAGGAAGCATTCAATGCAGGCCAGTGGATAGAGCTAAATTTCCATGAAGTAATAAGAGGATTTTGCTGGAAAAAAACGATTTTCATGGTAGAATCACGTTTCACAGACTTTTGATTTTAATTTATAAATATCTGAAAGACTGAAAAAATTCCATTCCTCATTTTTCTAGAAATTATTCAGATCCACCTCCACTTAGATATCAGGGGTATAGCAAACATGCTGTCCACATAGAGGGGTGAACAAACAAGTGTGAACCCCGGAATCACGTGGGTTAATTATTAGGTCACACACATTCACAGGCCCACACTCACAGACACACAGACACAAAAGCTCACTTGCAGAACTGTGATACTGTGATTTATAATAAATGTATACTTGGTCTTTACCCTGTTTCTGACACAGAGCTCCTAAAACTCTTGGAATTTCCTAATTAAGTGCAATAGGGGCATCTTTTGTTACATTGTTTGGTCTGTTGTCCTTAGCTCCTAAAATAGTTTCAGAACATAAAAGTGAAGCAGTGTCCTGTTATTGAAACGAGCCCCCTTTTAACCAAACCGGAGTTTACATTGACGAAGTGACTTTCAGAAAGCCTCTTGGTAACTTTAAGGCCAGGGGTTAGTTGCCAGGAGAACCAATAGGGCTTAGAGGATTGAAGATTTCAGTTTCCTCAACCGACCCCCAATTTGGACCTCCAGGGACAGGAGGGGGCTGGAGATTGAGTTCAATCACCAATGGCCAATGATTTCATCAATTGTGCCTGTGTTATGAATCCTCCACACAAATCCAAAAGGACGACAAGGTTTGGTGAGCTTCCAGATTGTGTGAACACGGGGAAATCTGGAAAGGGCCGGGAAGCTGCTAGCCCCCCTCCCACATGCCTTGCCCCATGGGTCTCTTCCATCTGGCTGTTTCTGAGTTACATCCTTTTGCGAGAAACTGACAATCTAGTAAACAAATGTTTCCCTGGGTTCTGTGAGCAGCTTTAACAAGTTACATGAATCTGAGGAGGGCCTTGTGGAAGTTATAGCTAGTCAGTCAGAAGCACCGGTACAACCTGGACAGAGGATTGGCATCTGAAGTGTGAGTGTGGGGGGATGAGGAACAGTCTTGTGGGACTGAGCCCTTACCCAGTGGCATCTGACCCTATGTTCAGTGTCCAGGTACATGGTGTCCAAATTAAGTTAAATTGTAGGATGCCCAGCTGGTGTTGTAGAATTGGTTCGGGGGGTGGAGGGCAGAAACACATATTTAGAGGACAGAAAGTGTTCAGAAGATTGTGTATCACTGTAGAGTTCTTCCCTTACAACCCAATGGCTCTGAATGCCAAATAAGTTGCTGAAAGCCTACCAAGTTCTGGTCTTAGTGAGAACTATAAATTGCTTGAACATTTTCCATTGAATTATCTGGCTCTTTTAAAGATTTTCATTTTTCCTACCAGTTAGGAGTATATACAATATGCAATGATTTAAGAGGAACAAAACTCCTAGATCCATCCAACCTTGATGGTTGTCACGAGAAGGATGTCCTAGAAAACAATGAATAGGAAACATGGTAAGAACACTTTCAATTGCTCCTGCTTAAATGCTTCACTCAATCCTCAATATGAAGTTAGTGGATAACCAGAGGAAAAGTAGAGTTCCCCAAACATAGTACTACTCTTAGTTTAGATATGGGCCACCATCCTTTGTTAAGGATGCCAACCAAGCTTTGCTATTTCTGAGCCTTAGCTAGATAATTAGTACACACACACACACACACACACACACATACATCTAGAGCAAAAAAAGCTTTTCAGCTCAAAGCATGTAGAATTAATTTAAAAACTTCCATGAAAAGAGGAATTTTTAAAAAACTTTTAATCAAGGAGTCCTTGGCTGGCTCAGCCAGACCATGTGACTCTTGATCTCAGGGTGGTGAATTCAAGTCCCACATTGAGAGTAGAGTTTACTTAAGGAAAAAAAAAAAAAAAAACTTTTAGTTAAAATAGCTCATATGTGGAAGGATTTCAGCTCCTCATTAATTTAGGCAAGATACTATTTTGTGGAAGGAGATCTTTAGAGTGGGGTTCAACTAATGTCACCCATTCACCCTAAAAGTGTGAAAGCTGGAGCATTCCACCTGCTGGTAGTGGCAGAAATCCAAGACCACCCCCATTCTCAAGATCCTTCCCCCGACACCAGTCAGAGATGTGTGAGAAGGAGAGGTCAGTGCAGGAGGGCACTGGATGGGTAAAGCTGGCTCAAGAGGCCTGTTTAGAGAGCCAACGCCAGTTAGAGCCCAGAAGAACATTTGGCTTTGTTGCCATCAAGAGCAATTCTTTGGGGTGGGCTGGCCATTGATGAAGCACAATGAAGGCACACCAGCCAAACTGGGGCACTGCAGAGGTGGACAGCTGCCGGCGAAGGGGCAGGCCAGGAATTCCTCATGCCAGTGCCTTCCCCGGGAGGACATGAGGACACAATAGACCACCCAGCAGAAGCTGTGGGATACAAGGAGGGAAGGGGACACATGGGGCTGGTCAGGTGGTTCTCAAAGGCCGAGGCCGGAAGACCTGGAGGAGCCCCTCGGAGAACAGAGGCTCCTGCAGCAGCTGTGACACGGTGGTCATTCAGCTGCAGAGCTGGCCTCCAGGGCCTCAGGCGAGAGAAGCCTGCAGCCATACACATCTAGGAACCTGCTCTCTGGGCTTCCTGCATCCAGGCCAGCATCCACGCACGGAGGTGGATGTGGGACCAGTGTTGCTCTTACCCGCCTGCAGGGGGTGGCTATTGCTTCCCTTGTTTCCTCGAGCCGTCCCCTCTACTTTTAGAGCTGGACCAGCTTTCACAGGGACATAACCCTCATGAATGCTGGACATTTTGTTTTTTGTATCTACTGGCTTTCCAGACTTCTGTAAATCGTCTGTCTGTAAATTTTGCCCATTTTCCTGGTGAAGCTTTTGCCTTTTTCATTTTGATTTGTAACAGCTTTTCTATGTCAGCAAAAGGAAACATCCACCTGTCCTAACTATCACAAATATTTCTTTAGCTTTTCATTTCTAAAAATTTCTGTGGCATTTTATGACATGCAGAATTTTATATTTTTATGAAGTGATAGCCAAGGTCTTTAGTTTTATGATTCCTTTCTTCACTCTTATGTGACTAGATAAATATCCACCTGTATTTTTCTAGTTCATTGATGTTTTTATTGTACACATTTACCTCTTCAGACCATCTGGAGTGCATTTTTGTGTGAACTAGGAAATTTAACATGCCCCCCCCCAATAGTTAACTAGTAGTATAAGGCATGAGCTACTGGTTTGTTAAAAAGATGGAGCATTTTATTCCTCAGAATGCTCCATGACTTCTTCATTGAAGAGAAAATAGCTATGTTTCCAAGGAATTGCCATGTGCTTTTGTCCACAAGGATCAAGGGATGATCAGGAAGTACAGAAATTCTAGATTCTCTGGCCGTCCTAGAGAGGTCTAGGAGAAGGAGCGAATGGAAACAGAAGTCCTAGTAGCCAGTGAGGTAGTACACTGTAATATGGGGTGGAAGAGAGAAGAGCTTTTGAAGGAGAGAGTGGGGAGCAATGATCAATCTGCATGGATGAGAGGAAGCAGGGAGATTTGGCAGGGTGAGTATTGAGCTTTGGGAAGAGACAATATTTCTAGAGATCCCAGGAAATTTTTTTAAAGATGAATTTTGTTAAGAAAATGTGTAGGAAAATGTCTATCATTTTTCAAAGCATATTATGTTGAAAATGTTTTCTTTGAAAGTGACTGCAAAAACTGGACCACATGGGACATATATTTGGGTTATAATTAGAATGGTACCTTATTTGCAAATACATTATTTGTGTATTCTTTTACTTAGGATGTATTACTAAATTCTTCAATATACTAGACTCTCTCTCTGAGGTTTATATTCTGTTCCTTTCTTGTACTAGTGCCTACCTGAAATAGTACATGAATTCGGGGCACCTGGGTGGTTGAGTGGTTGGGTATCTGCCTTTGGCTCAGGGCGTGATCCCAGGGTCCTGGGATAGAGTCCCACATCAGGTTCCCTGCAGGGAGCCTGCTTCTCCCTCTGCCTGTGTCTCTCCTCTCTCTCTCTGTGTCTCTCATGAATAAATAAATAAATAAATCTTTACCAAAAAAATAGCATGAGTTCACATGGCCATAGGCCAATCCATGAGGCCAATCCATAGGCCAATCCATGAGGAGACAGAGTCCATCATGACTGAGACATCTAGATTATAGTGGAATCTGACCCCCAGCAAAATGCTGTATGAGAAACACAGCTAGAAATGGTACCAAATTTGCCAGGTGAGAGTGGAGGCCTTCTTTCTTCCTTTTTACCATGCTGGTCTGAGTGGAAGAGTAGATGCTGCTGGTGACCCGCATGCCTGGCCTCCAGAGCCAATTAGGTTCATGGTAAGCATAACAGATTGGGGTGAGAAGGAGGTTTATGGGAGCAGGGGACACAGTATTGAAGACTGAGGAGCAAAAGGCAAATAGGACAGCAATATAGATACAAGATCTTAGGGGTATCATCTGGGACTGAAATTTTGGAAATGCAAGGAAAACATTGTGTATTACCATCACCATGAGGCTCCAAGAATGATCTTAAGTATGTCGTGGACTTGGAAGAAATTATTCTGATCTGGAGTTACTTATTATTCCTTTTATTTTAGACTCTTCTTTTGCACAGGACTTTTACTAGGCAATCTTTAAAAATATTCAGACTCAAAGTCGGAATTTAAAATGAGTTTACAGAAAGTATTACAGTAATAAATGTAAGAAACATTTCAATAAAATTCCAGTGAGTGTTCTTTTTGTGCTAATGTATATCAGATATGTCATTTTTTCCTGGCCATGTTCTTATTGTTTAGACACTCAAAGATGTCATCTCATTATGGACAGTAATATTTTTTCCTAATTTTTGCTATTGCAAACAAATCTGGATTAAACAATTTTGTTTATAAGATGAATCATATCAATTAGTTGCTTTAAAACCATTATTGGGGCACCTGGATGGTTGTCAGTTAAGCGTCTGCCTTTGGCTCAAGTTATGATTTCAGCGTCCTGGGATGGAGCCCGGTCTCAGGCTCTCTGCTCAGTAGGTAGTCTGCTCCTCCGTCTCCCTCTGCTCCTCCCTACCTAGCTTGTTCTCTCTCTGTCTTCTCTCTCTCTCTCATAAATAAATTTCTTAAATTTAAAAAAAAAATAATAAAACCATTATTGGCTATAACCCTGTTGCCTTTGGGACAAGCCATCCTCTTAAACCTGGCACATACAGCTCTTTATAATCCAGCCCCAGTTCACTTTAGAGCCTCCTCTCTAGCCAGGCTTTGTGCCCCCAGTATGTTCAGACTCAGCTCAGGTGTCCCCTCCCTTGTAAAACCTCTCCCACCTTTTCCCAGGTCAAGTGTTGTTTCCTTGCTCTGATGAATCACAGCTTTTTATTTCCACATCAATGAAAACAGGTATCATAATTATTGTTCAGGATAGTTCTCTTGCCCTGGAGTCAGGGTTGTGAGGCTGGCAAGTCTGTTTCCTTGGTGTTGTATAGTCAGCTTAGTGCCCAGCATTCAGTGTAGGGCCTGATGCAGAAAAATAGTTTCTCAGTAAATGCTTGTGGAGAGAACATATGATTATTTGATGGAGTTTTATTGAATCACTGATTTTTCTAAATGAAACTCAAATTCTCTCTCTTGGGCTTGCCCCTTCTCAAAAGTAAGACTAGTATCCAGAACAAACAGAACAAACAAGGCTATAACACCAGTTACCAGTTACAGTCCTCATAGCTGCCTGGAGTGTTGTAAGACCATGTCAAAGATCCCCTAGCCGTGGTTTGGTGGGTCAAGCTAGAGAAATGAAAGTGTGCTAGAAGGAAAAGGGAAAAACAGAAGTCTTCCTTCCTGGTCCTGAGTCCCAGGACCACATTTGCAACAGATTCCAGGAGAGCAGAATCCAAAGTCTACTCTAGAACCAACCGTCATGGGTTTCTAGGTCATGTCTTCTCTGGGGCCTGGCTTGTTGGCAGGGGGTAAGAGGGTGGTGCTGGTTGGGGACATAGAATGGGAATGGAAATGTTTTTGAGAAATTGGAAACATGGAGCTAGACAGAGAGATAGACCCTGGAGTCCAGCAGAGCACCTGCCCTCCTGCCCATGAGGCCAAGTCTTTACGGCAAAACTTGGCTGTGAGTTAAAGACTTTGCCCTGCTTAATTCAGTTCAGTGGCTTCAGAACTTTCAAGGATCCACAACAAGAAAGACATTTTATGCCTCAAGCCAAAACAAGCATACACAAATAAGCATAACTAAAACAAAGCTCTCATATTTATTTTCATATATGCAACCTAGTCTTGACATTTTCAATTCAGTTTTATTTTATTCTATTATAATTTTTGATGCTGGTCTTGATCAACTGCATTGATTTTAGGACCTGAAGAGTAAAAATGACTTCCCAAGGATAACAGAAGAAAGAACAGTATTTTCATTTCATGAGATTAGGAGTATTTAGCTGTCAAATGGGTGGTTATTAGCCAAGGAGATTGTCATGTGTCCCATCACCATTAACCTTAAGTAGGTGATGAAGGTTCAGAGTCCTCAGTTGTAAGGAAAACACTGGCCATAACCTGTCAAGTATTAATTGCATGTTGGGAAGAGTCAAAGAGATTGAAAGGGAGAGAAAGAAGGGAGAGAGCTAGGAAGGCCCCTTTTGAAACATTTGTGCCTTTGCCCCTTTGGGCTAGCATGAGTGGAGTGGCAGATACAGCAGGAGGAAGACATAAGAGATACGGTAGAATGTCAAAAGAATTTTTCTGAAGAAATTGCTCATCTTTTTCCTAGCACACAAAATCAGAATCTGCTAGTTGAGTTAATCTGGAGATCGAAGCTCCTTCTTGGTCCAGAGAAGCGAGAGGATTCTAGGTAGGAGCTAACCAGACAGCACGAACTTTTTAATAACACCAAGTTCACAAATATTTTTTCTCCCACTCTTGGGAAAGTAGAAGGAAATAAATTAGAGGCACATGCTAGGACCTTCAACCTCCCTGCCTCCCACTAACAACTAGAACAACCAAATATCAAGCATCCCTTAGTGGTTTCCTCTTTGTGTGAACATGCATGAGCGATGGGAAAGAGATATACTTGAGGCCAGTACATTTTTAACTCCCTGGGAGGTATTTTTTTAAATCTAAACATGCCTTCATTTGGGCCTTCAAAGATGATATAATGAAGCCACTTTCCCTGAGTGCCGTATCTTATTCTATCAGCAACTTTTTATAGACTTGCACACTACATCAATTAACACCTTTTAACTCAGGACAAACTCCTCCTCTGGGAATAGTTCTATCCTAAAGGAAATGCAGATATGGGAAGGGCCAAAGTTGTACTGTAGTAAAGTTGTGGATTTAAGCATTGTCCTCTATCCCAAGCAACAGCAGAATTTGCTATGAGTTTAGAATAAGCCCCTGCCAAAGGCAGGTGCACCAAAACCAGAAAAACAAAAACAGACACAGACACCTTTTTTTTTTTTTTTTTCACAGAACTTTATTTTTATTTGAAGCTGTCATTCCACTATCTGGCAGAAGCTTAACGTCTGTCAATTCAGGATAAATTCCTTTCAGCATTTTCGAGCTTCCTATTTCTCTATGGGGTTGTACCTCCACCCTGGAGGCCTGGTGTCGGGCTCCCAACTGTGCAGGAGCAGCTCTGGCAGCCAACGAGGTGGCACAGGCACCCTGCCCCCGCAGCCTTCCCACCACTCCCCCTCCGCTGCACAGCCCGCCCCTAGCACATCTGGGTGGTGCCCTTTCTCCAACAGCTACTTCCTTTTGGTGTTTCAGGAATATTCAGCTACTCTCCACTCAAGTGGAAATTCTCTAAGATCCCAGAAAAACATACTTGAAGCTCCAGGATGCGATACTCCAACAGTCTGATTTCCTCTCACTTGAAAATATGTGAAACGTAATAACCAGGGGATATGCTTTCTTGGGACCAAGTCAGTGCAGTTATATCTGGAAGACAAGTGCTTTGGGACGAGGAAAGTTAGTGTGCTGAGTGTGCTCTGCTTGCCCCTCCCACATTCCTTTTGGTTTGTCCCCACAGTGCGCTGTACTGCTGTGCTGGATGCTCTGTGCTGGGTGCTCCATGCCAGGTGCTGGGTGCTTGGGACACCGCACAGCCTCAGTGGGGCCTCTGCCCCTGGCTCCAGTGTGGTTACCGCAGAGAGGGACTGGCAGGAGATCAAAGGGCAGGAAGAGGAGGAGAAGGAGGTCTGATCCTCCCAGCTTGTCTCCTGTCTGAGTCACAGGTGGGCAGAGGGCTCTCCCTTCCTGGACGCTGGAGGGTTGCTGTGGGGCTCCTGCCCGCAAGCACAGCCCCAGCGATGGCTGGGCCTCTCTGGGCCTGGTGTCCACGCCTGCCTGGCTGGCCATTTAGGCCTGGAGATGGCCTGCGGCTCCAGTGTGTCACCACCACCACTTGTGGGCTTCCCTTCATCCTGCCCACCCACAGCTCTGTAAATAGTTCCTTCACTGAACCCTCTCTAGTCACCCGGCTTGCCTGTGCCATCTGTTTTCTGCGGGAACCTGACAGAATCGGTTAGTTTTACAGATATTAACCGGTGGGAGGACCGTGCTTTCTGTAGTTACAGAGTGCCGCTTCCTGGATCTGCGGTGGGACAGGTTACAATGAGGAACAGAGACACTATTCACACCCCCTGGTATTATAGCCGACACATCCATCCAGCGACTGTTGTATTTATGGTCCCTTCAAAGGGGACCACCCTGTCCTCAGCCCCTGAGGAAGAGGCAGCCCTGGGTGGCCACTTCTTTCAGTGTGTGTTTCTGCTCTTTTTTTCCTTTGGTCCCCATCTGTCTCCCCAAAGCTGGCTCAAGACCTCACACCTGGGCTGGGGACAGGGAGTTCTCAGATTGGCAGCAACCTGTGCCACACTTAGCTCGAAAAGTCAGACCAGACCTGCCAGTGTCTTCCTTCCAAAAAGTGAATCTGAAAAAGTATAAAGTGATTGGAGAGGTGGACAGGGTCAGCAGGCAGAAAAAAGTCCTCATGGGAAGGGGGCCACCAGGGTTCCTGCCCCCTGGAGAGTCTGAGGCAGGTGCTGGGGGCGGGGGTAGGGAGCTCTGTGTAAGCAGAGGGAGGGAGTGCAGCAGGAGCCAGAGCCACAGGGTGGTTCTGCTGAGCAGAATAGCAGAGCCCTTGAGAAGAGAGGCCTGTGAGCCATTTCGGAATATTTAAGAAGAGACAGGGGGCAGCCCTCCTTCCAGACTGCTTCTCATGAAGCCTCTGTTTGCATGCCAAGAACATTGCTCCTACCTAGATGTTTTATGTCTACTTAGAGTGACTTTCGAGGAGGTGTAGACTTCCCAGTGGGCCCTGGGTTTGGTCCCTGAGAACCCCAAATTCCTCATGCTCTGCAGCTCTGGATCCTGTCTGAACACTGGTCCTGGCTCCCTGGGGACAAGGTTCCTGGGAGATTGCCGAGCAGGGTCGTTAAGAGCACGGCCTCTGGAGCCGGCCTGTCTGGGTTTCTATCCCAGGTTTGCCACTTAGCTATGTCGCCTCTGGGCAAACTGCTAACTTCTCTGTCTCTGTTTTCTCATCTGTAAGATGAAGATAATGATTGCACCGTTCTCACGGAGTCAGTGTCAGAAAGAAGTCAGTACATAGAACAATGATGAAGGCATGCTGCTTCCTAAAATCGTTATTAGCATCACTTGCACAACTCTGATTCCCCTCGTTCACTAGACGGTAGTGAGAGATGGTGGGGGCGAGGGCAGGGAGGGGTGGGCAGTGGCTGCAGGGGCAGGTGATGGGGGCGGCCAGCAGCAGGGGGGTGGTCAGCAGGGGGCGGGTGTCAGCGGTGGTGGAATGTGGAAGCTTCAGCACCTGCCTGCCCGTTCACTGTCCTATTACCAGCTGCCTGACTTTGCAACCTACCTCATTTTCCATCTCCCCACCTGTTATATTGGAATAATAACAATACCCACCTTGAAAGGTTGTTGGAAGGGCCCGATGGGCAATGCATCAGAGGGATTTAACAGGGCCTGGCGCGCCGTAAGTGGAGGACAGCTGAAAGTCTTCTTCCTGCCATAGAGCCTGTGGCATCCTCTCCTCAAAAGCAGTCTGTTTAGAACAGGACTTTCTCACTTCCGTGGAGCTCATCAGCTTAACATGCATCTCTGCCTTGTGGGAGATGAGCTTAGGTTAACACCTATCCTCCAAAATACAGAAAGCTTGTGTAAGTTATTGGTGATGTCAGTTTCTAGATGGTTTCAAAATCTAAAATAACTAAATATACTTATTGGGCCTTAGAGTTGAATACACGTGTCCCTGTCCTGTGGATTGAGCACCTGCTGGCCTTGCCCCCAGAAACTAGGATCATAACAAGGAACAAGCTCTTAGCCCTGACCACTAGGAGTTCATAGCTTAGGGAAGGAGGTGGGCATGGGAGCAGCTAGTTCCCTCACCATTTGGTCCTTCCTCTGAGACAGATGCTACAGAGGGACAGTGACAGTTCAGAGGAAGGGGTAATTCACTCTGCCTACAGGCAGAGGCAGGAGTAGCCTCAAGGAAACCTTAATATATCACCTTGGATTTGGGTCATGGTAGATGTGTAGGAGTTCACCAAAAAGAAAAGGAATGCATGCAAGTAAAGGAAATGCACTGCAGAAGAAGGAAGTGTGTCCACAGACCTGAAGCTTCTGGGAAGAGGAGAGGGAGGAGAGAAGGAGAAGGAGACAGAGCCGTGACTGAGCCAAACCAAGAGCGCCCTCCTAGGGGTGCAGAGGACCTTGGAGCCCGTCTGCAAGCAGTGGAGAGGAGGTTGGATGTTCATAAAGGCATCATGACCACTTTCTTGCTCCACTCTGGCAGAAAGTATGGTGGACAGGAGACTGGGTATGAAGATGACCCCATGCCAGCTCACTTGAAATGCAAATGTGGAAAAGTTGAAAAGCACAGAACTTTTCCACAGGATGTTTGGGAGCTGATCTGGTATGAAATTTCTCACTGTCTTTTATGAGTGAGAATCCACTTTGACAGATGGAGCTAAACGACACATCTGAAGGAGGAGGAGGAGAGAAGGATGAGCCAGGTCCCCATTCCATGGCCTTCCTTTGGACAGAAGCTCTGTCATCACACTTTATCCTCAAGCAATTAAGTCAGACAAAATCCTGACCTTCCTTCCTCAGGTATCTGCTCTGGGTTACTGATTGCACATCTTCTCCAATATTCCTAATAACATCTTTAAGAGTTTCCAGCTCAGTCGAGGTCTAGGCAGCCACAGAGAAAAGGGGGAAAGCTTTGGGGTACAGGGAAAGCCCTGAGAAGGGCAACTCTCCAGGGGTTCACCAGAGGCAGAAGCAAGGAGTAGCACATTTGTTCTTAGAAGCGGCCACAGCTCCGCTCACCAGAAAACCAGCGACAGGAACTGCAATTGGCTTTAAGTGATGTTGGCCGGTGAACTGAATCAAATCCCAAAGGAAAAGGAAAAGGCCCAGAGTCTGACTGGCTCTCTACCCCGAAGAGTCCCCGGATGCTGCCCAGGGGAACTTGAACATGCCTACTCCTTCCCTCCTTCAGTCTTCGATACACCACTGGAAATGTCATATGAATTTTTCAGAGGAAACTGGCTCCAAACTTTACTGATAAAGACGGTCCAACATTGTGGTAAGCATGCTGTAAAGTCAGATTGTTGTAGCTGCTGTTGTCCTGCAATCCAACCCCAATAGGTCAGGGGCCCCTACGGCCTACCCATGTGTTTGCTTCCCCAGCACATCTGTATACCTGTTGTGGATCGAACACCTACCTACCAGGTCATTTTCTTATTCCTGAGCGGCGGCAGCCATTTCAAATTGGAAACAGCCCACGAACAGCCAGATGGACCCCACAGTTAGCTTTGGACCTCTCACCACAGGCCCCGTGTGAGCAACACACACACACACACACACACACACACACATCTGTGTCCCCATATTACAGCTGCATCAACAGAGGCACGCGGTTAAAGGACAGCCCCGGGATCGCCCAGAGAGCCCCTGTGTGAGCCAAGAATAAGATCTGGGCCTCCTGACTCTTGCTCTGTTCCCTTAATGCTCTCTGCCCTTATAAGGTGATTAAATGGTCCTTTTTCTCCTTAAAAGGGGGGGGGGGGAGTGGTGGGAAGTGGGGAGGGGGAAGAAAAAGGGGGCAAAATTAATTTGAATGCAACTATTTTGCACAAGCCTCAGAACACTGTAGTTCTTTTATTCGTTTGGAAGGAGTGGGTATACAGAACAGCTTTGTTTTTCAATTCATTCACTTCCACAGAAAAAGGCCACCCTTTCTGTTTACACTAAAGGGACTGGATGTCGGAGCCATCGCCATGTGTGTGGTGTAAATAAGAAAGGCCACCGATGGAGATCCGTCCCTTTCATGATGAGGAAATAAAAAGTTAGTTACTTGGGATCCAGGGGAAGTTTCTTACTTGCCAGATGTCAGCTTTTATTTTGTGTTTTCCCGAAGTAGGTAAAAGAGCTGTGGTTTTACATTCATTCCCTTTAATTTTTAGAGCCCTGGTGACTTCGAAAGCACCTCTACGGACATAAATGCTTTCATGGAAAAAGAAGGCATCCAGAAAACGTGCCTGAGATGAGAGACATCCAGAGAACAAAGTAGTCAGGGTTATCGCGGGATAATTACATCCCTGCAGCCCTGAGCTTGGAGCTCAGTAATTCCTAAGCCTAGACAACTAGGCCCCCGAGGAGTTCGTTGATTACCGTGGTGACATCCCAATGGCAAAGGAGTGTGGTATTTGTGTACATCTGTTGCTGCTCCAAGACGATAAATCTAGCTGTGCACGAGGGCCAGAGGTGACAAGAAGATAGCAACCACAGATCTGGACTTTGCAAACGGTCCAGCTGTACAATTTGCTCTAGGCCAGTTCTTTAGCACCCTGCCCCAAGCAGCAATGCATGACAAAGATTGCAAGGAGCAGGATGGGGTCACACTCATTTCGCCGTCCAGAACTGTCTAAAAACAAAACTCTTAACTACAGTGTATTTATTATAAATCTCCAGTTATACTTGCATGATTAAAATATATAGCAAAGAAAACATTTTGGTAACGTCGGTACTGACCTTTGAACTTGTGCTTCGCTCCTTCGGTGTTTGATTTGCAAGGAAAGTGACAGTTTGTTTCTGTCTTAAGCTTATAATTTTCACTCGGGTCCGGCAGTGACTTCGGAGGCACAGGCCAACTCTTGCCATGA
Organism: Canis lupus familiaris; assembly: GCF_011100685.1. Lineage (NCBI taxonomy): Eukaryota > Metazoa > Chordata > Mammalia > Carnivora > Canidae > Canis > Canis lupus. The sequence goes on from NC_049222.1 coordinate 71,638,146, forward strand.
GGGTGGGTCAGTGACTCCGAGAAGCAGGCTTCATCTCCGAGTAGTTAGGCAGGAAGTTTTAAGGAGCCTAAACTTCCCAGGAAGTTTCCAGGCTGGAGGTAGTTAATTGGGTCTGAAGAAGTTTGGGGTTAGGTTTGTCAGTCCGCTGAGCCCCAGGATGGCACACTGCCTCAGACAGGTGTGCGCTGGAGAAATGAACCTCCTGCCTCACCTCAGGGCCCATTCCTTTAGCCCCATTGAGTCCTGGCGCACCCTGGGGGCTCTGAGCCGACCGCGTGGCTGAGAAACAGGCTATGCCCTCATTAACTTGGTAAAGGAGCAAATGCCAGAAGAACCTGGGCAGGGAAACCCACCTTGCTGTCCTGTGACTCTTCGCTTTGATCCCCAGGCACATGGAAGCCTCATGAGCCTTCGGAACCCCTTGTCCCTGAGAGCTGAGGCTCCCACAGCCAGTAACATCCTCAGAAACCAGGGCTCCCGGTCAGTGTGCTTGGCCTTAGCCCTTCTACCCGGCATTCTCCCTCTGCCTGGCCCTACCCAGGATGCCCCGGGTGCACCTCCGCTGTGTGCCCGGTCCCTCTGTCCCCTGCACGTCTCCCCGCAGCCCCTCAGGCCCTCCAGCCAGCTCTCTGGGCAGTGGGCAGCCAGGGAGATGGTTGTGAAATGTAAACCAGATGGCGCCAACCCCCAGTGTAGAACCCTTTAATGGCTTTGCTGTTGCACCAAAAACAAAGCACAATTTCCAAAGTGGACTCCCGAAGCTTCTGGGGCCCTGGTTCCTGGCTGCCTTCGGGGCCTGCAGTGGGCCTCGCCCCTGCCGCGCCCCTGCCCACAGCCCGGCCCGCGGCAGGACCAGGCCCAGCGACTCTCCGGGCCCGCGGCCAGGGCCGCTGTCTGCCGGGAAGGCCCGTCCTCCTGCGCTGGGCCTCCTGGACACCTCCCCGCCGAGCTCCAGCCCAGCCGGGGCTTGAACACGTCCTCCACTCCCCCCCCAGACAGAGGCCGGCCTAGCTGCCCCTCTCCTGGCGCCCCTCACAAGTAATCATCATATATTTGCATCATTGTTCGATTAGTGGCTGCTCTCCCCGTGGACAGCTGGATACCCCTGAATATCCGTTACCCTTTTCTTTAATTAAAGAACTCAGTCACCCCCCCCAGAAGTCCGCATCTCCTGCTCCCCCATGGCCGGTTGTAGCTGGGTACCTGAGCACGCTTCCCCCTCCATCTTCCCCTTTGTGACTGGAGCGGAGAGCTGACGGCTGAAGCCTGGGCGCCCGCCTGGGAACTTGAGGGAGTCAGAGGCTCACCATGTTGCCTGGGGAGAAGGAGCCTGGCCCCGCTGTCACCAACGCAGCTTCCATACGGCCTCGCATTGTCCAATCTCAGTACCTCCTTCATAGGAGACAAGCAAACTTCCATCCTGTTTAAGCCGTTTTTGTCGTTTTTGTTGTCGTTGATGGGTATGGATTGAACACCTAAGGGAAAGTGAATGCACTGGGTTGTGAGGGAGAGACTAAGTGAGTTCATCTCACATCTTCTCTGGGGAGAAGGGTGAGCACGGGCAAGGTTCTAGGTCTTTAGAACTTTTGAGTCTTTCTTGTGCCATGGATTTGGGACCCGTTCAACATCTTTTTACAGTCTCACACATCTTTGGCAAAGGTTTTCTTTTCTCTCTTTGAAAAACTGAAATTTCACTTTGTTTCTTACCATAATCTGCTTGTAAATTAGGTCACAAAATTTATTGAGCCCGCTTTTTAGAATGCATGTGAGTTAAGGTTTCAGATCTATGTTATATAGGATTATGTTCTAAATATAGCTTCATTATATGAAAAGTGAATTTGCAAAGAGAACACTTGCAGATCACATGTCTCAATAAGCTCCTGACATCCCTGGATGAGGAAGCTGGCACCCAGAAAGGCAACAGGCTTTGTCCAAGGCAAGGCTCACACTGGCTGTAAAACAAATGCATAAGGTCAATCTGAAGTCAACATCACATAGTGCCTATGGAGTTGTCACCCACAGGCTTCTTAAATTAATTTCTAACATGAAGAAAAAGGGAACCCGTGCTTGGAAAGGTTATATCAGGGCTCAGCAAACTATGACACATGGACCAAATCCAGGCAACAACATTTATTTGTAAATAAAGTTTTATTGGAACACACCACACCCACTTGTTTATGTATTATCTGTGGCTACATTGGGACTTTAATGTAAGTAGTTGAAACAGACTGTATGGCCCACAAAGCCAAAAATATTTACTACCTGGCACTTTACAGAAAAATGTTGCTGACCTCTGGTTTATGTGATAGGGACATGTCCTTCTCAGCTACTTTTTCATTGCTCTAATTATGAGAAAACAGAATGTTCTCTCAGAAGTACACCTCACATTCTCAAGTGAGACTCTACCCCTGCCTGCTATGTCTGTTTTTAGGTGTGCACTCCAGATTTGTGACCTCTACCCTGTGGGGACCTGCCCCTGGGCCCCATGTGGACCCCTCTAGCCCCTTCTGCAGAAACAGAGGGAAATGAGCCTTAGTCCTCTCACTTGGTCCTCCTCCCCTGTCCTCCCCACTTGGGGGCTGCTGAGGCCCAGGGAGGAAGAATTTCTCCCTCCTGATCCCTAGGAACAGCCTCATCCCTTACCTAGACTGACTCAACACAGGCTTCCCTGAAGGTGGAAATCGTTCTTTGCTGAAGAGTAAGACTGTGTGCCTGTCCCCTAAAGGTGCCACCAGGGACAGAGACCTCACCAGCTACTTGGCTGCTGAGGCTTTCCCACCTCTTCTCTCCTGGGAGGCCCCCAAGTGCCAGGCCTTCAGCCTGTGGAGGGCTCGCCTGGAAGTGCTCTTCCTGTCCATGGTCTCCCTTCTCCTCAATCCCACCACACACCTGCTCTGAGCTCTTCCCTAGCTGGGGTCCTTTGGCCCCACGCCCTCTTCAAAGAGGGGCGACTTCGGCCATGGGGTGGGCAAAGCTCCGAACTAGCCTACAGCTCATCCTCCCTTAAAGGCCCTGAAATCAGACACACTTTCTCACCAGGAAGCTAAATTTCCTTCTGACCGTGTCTATCCACCACTAATACAAACTAGTGAGAAACTTGTGATTTCTCCCTTCAGCAGATCTCTGATTATCCTTAGGAAATACTCCTCCTGCCCAGGGCTACACCTCAAAGCTTCCCCACAGTAACTGAAAACCAGCAGCACCTTCATTTCCCTTCGCCTCCCCAGCTTCCTTCCAGGACCTTAAAGACCTGCCTCCTCTTCCAGGAAAGTGTCACTCCCCCAGAAACTCCTCTCCTTGTCTCTTGCTGTATTTTACCCTCAGAGGCTGCTGGTATGAAATAAGAGGTTATCACTGGCACCCCTGGAAGCTTCCTTTTGTTTCAATGGTTTTTGAGACTTTCTGGGCAAGGTTTGCAGTGAGCCTTCCCAGGTTAGGGGGAGGACAGCCTTTCTACACTTCCCTCTCTGAAGACCCATCCACACAAGCTTTCCCAGCCATTGCCAGTCCCCCTGAGCTTAGCAGATGGCCCTGGCAGAAACGTAGAAACCAGGTTTATGAATCACTTGGCATTTAAAGACCCGGGGTTACCGCAGATCATGAAGGAAAAATACAATAATAATAATAGTTGACATTTGTTAATTATTTATCATTTCAGGGTTTACATATATTCTGTCACTTGTTCTGCAAAACAACTTCATGTGGCAGGAAATAGTATTATCGTGTCTTACGGAGGCACAGAGATTCATCTTCCAGGGTTGATTCAAGCGTAGGAAATCTGCCTGGTTCCCCAGTGCTGCTCCTCCTGCTGCTACTCTGGCCCATAGCCGTGCAGCTTTCCCTGGAGATCCGTTAGTGCCACGTTTCAAAGCCTTTGACCTGGCAGTTCTGCATCTTGGAACCTTTCCAAACCAAACAAAGGATGTGGGCAAATATGTCTATAAGAATAAAAATGTTTTTCATTCACCTAAAAATTTAGAAATGACCTGAATATCCAACAATAAGGCCTTAATTATGTAAATTATAGAATAAATTTATGATACAGTATCACAAAACTATTATCAATTAATGTGTAGAAAGATGCTTATGGAGGGATACCTCCGTGGCTCAGTGGTTGAGTGTCTGCCTTCGGTTCAGGTCATAATCCTGGGGTCCTGGGATCCAGTCCCACATTGGGCTCCCCACAGGGAGCCTCCTTCTCCCTCTGCCTGTGTCTCTGCCTCTCTCTCTGTGTCTCCCATGAATAAATAAAATCTTAAAAAAAAAAGAAAGATGCTTATGGAAATGGGATACCATTTACTCTGTATTGGGAAGTGAAAGCATCATAGTATAAAACAGTGTCCCATAATCTTAAAAACACGAACACATCAGGACAAAGATTGGAAGATCTCTAAGAATCAACAGTGGTTAATCTCTGAGTGGTGGTACTTTGGTGCTATTTTTTTGTTTTAATGACAGTCTACACAAAAATTCAACAATAACAACAAAATCTTTACACTTACATAGAAAGCCATTTGCAAATCTCTCATACCAAAAGGGATTTGCTAGATCTCTCACTTCTATTTCCATTAAGTTACTAGATTATATGGAAAATGAGACTCTGGATTCTATACAGGCAATTGTCTTTTCATCTCAGTTCTGAGAAAATAGATTTCTCACTGGTGAAAATAACTTCACAACTGGGGTGAAGAAGAATACTAAAGATGATCCAGCTAGGATGAGATGTAATCTCTATCTCCTAAAGGGAGCTGAATTGAGGCAATGTTCCATCTTGAGACCTTGAGCTCTTCCCAAGCAGCCTGTACATAGGACCAACAGTATCAACATCACCTGCAAGTTTGATGGAAATGCGGAATCTCAGACTCCACCCCAAAACTACTGGATCAGATCAGAATCAAAGTCCCCAGATTATTCATATGCACATTAAAGTTGAAGAAGCACCAATCTTTGTGTTGCCCAAAGCCCATGGCTATTCTGGAATTACTTAGAAAAAAATTGAATCTCCCATCTCTCTTTAGTGACCCCTAGTGGTAAACCCAAAAGATCTGTAGAACAGGGATGGCTGAATTTTTATCTCCAGCATAAAGCAACAACGGTCCAAACTCCCGCCAGTCAATCTATCCAAGGTCTTAAGCACTTGAAGATCAGAATCACAGCTGCCCATCCTGGGAGATCGGATGTAGTCCAATGCAAGCTGGGAGAATATATTTTCTACATATTGCTGCTGTTGGAATTCAAAAACATTCCTGAATGAGATTATTCTGAGTATCTAAAAAACATAGATGACTTTGGGTCTCTGCACTGCAGATACATCCAGAGGATCCACTTTTTACATTACCAAGCACATCTTATATATTGCCTCTTGAATTGACCCTCGGCAAAGTCTTTATTTAAAAAAAAAAAAAAAAAAGTGTTCCTTTCCAGGCTGTCGATGTTCATCTAGTCATAGCATTGATATTGTGATTTGATTTTTATGACAAAAGTGGGCAAGTTCAAGGTCTTGCAGAGGTGAAAGAACTACCCTAGACATCATCTGGAACATTTCCCAAAGTGTATTTCATCAGCAAAATATCAACAGATGTTACAAAAAAGGGTTCCAGGGTCAAATTAATTTGGGAAACACTGGGTTGAACAAAGGTGGAAAGAGTTCTTTACTGTAGGAGTTCTCAGAGCTTTTATTAAACTAAGATGCTTGTAGGTCTCCAAAGCAATTTGTTCATAGAACACACATAGTTAATTTTTTTGTTGTTTTTGCTTTGTTTTGTTTACTCTTGGGAAAATCCGATCTCTGGAGCCTCTGAGCTGTTGAGTGATTCACGGGCAGTCATCAGACTAATAGCAGTGCCCACAACTTCTGATTCTCAGTCCATTGCTCTTGGCACTGTATTGTGCTGCATCCTAAAATTGTTTCCCATTACTATTAATTCTGATCTTATCCATCAACCCATCTAACATTTTGTGTTCTATGGATAAATGCGGAAGTATGGAGGAGAAAAAAAATGGCAGGGAGAAAAGAAAGGAAGGAAAATTAAAAGAGAAAAAAAAGAGGAGAAGAATAAAATGAGAACTTTGCATCAATTTGGAAGAGGGGACTTGGAAGCAAATCAACCGAATAGAGACTGATTTTCTTTGATGTTTTCCCTCTCAAGCAATAAGCTGCTGTGAACTGGTCACAATAATTCACATCAGACCACTGATGCATGGTTCAAATAGTCCAAACTGCTACCTCACGTTGACGGACACAAAATAATCATTTCTTCAGTTTACAAGGAAGCTATAGAGCCTCCATACATGTCACTGCGGGGTCCTTCAGTAGTCTTGATGGCATGTCTTTATTGGTGTGGTCTGTGTTCAGAGGAAGTCTGTCTACCATAAATACTCTCCAAAAGAATTCTTAGAAATTATCTGGCATTTATGCCTTCTGTTTGACTTAATTCCCACCAGACGATTTCAGGTTTGCCCACTGTGTACTGTGTACTGGATTGTTCTATTGTCAACTGGATGTCTCTGAATCCCCTTCCTTTTATGGTTCCAAGTTAGAGTTGACCAAAACTGACACTGCACAAGACTTGGAGTATAGAAGCAAAATAGTATTTCTTGAAAGTCATTACTGAGTATGGGGTCAGCAGTGCCAGTGGGTTCCAGTTTCTTCCCTCCCATATCTGTTTTTCCCAACTGTAGAACTGATGTTCAATGGCAATACCAGGCCTTCCACCAGGTACACTGCCATGGGCTCACATTGCTGGTAGCCTGAAAGGGCCAGGGACTCCTCATTCCCAACACAGGACCTAGATGTACTTCATTTCAAGATTTCCTGCAAACTCTGACTCATTCATCAGCATTAGAGCTTTTCACCAAACCTTCAACTCCCATTTTCAGATCCTTGCTTCCTCATCTCTGCCCACAACTGCATAAGGTCCAACTTCTATATTAAATTCTTCATTCCAGGGACACCTGGGTGGCTCAGTGGTTGAGCGTTTACCTTTGGCGCAGGTCGCGGGTCCTGGGGTCCAAGGGTCAAGTCCCAAGGGTCAAGTCCCACATAGGGCTCCCCATGGGAAGGCTGCTTCTCCCACTGCCTATGTCTCTGCCTCTGTGTCTCTCATGAATAAATAAATAAAATCTTAAAAAAAATAAATTCTTCATTCCATAATATTCATCATGGTCAGCTTTTCTGAGCCCTGGCTAATACAACCCTGAACTCTGGTTCTTGTGTTCTTCTGCTCAGAATTTGATGTTTCCTGTTGAGACACTCAAATATTAGATTCTGGTTGCACTTCACTTTGTTTTCCTTTCATGGACCATCAGGCTTTTTCCCAGCCTTCACTTTTGCTTTGAACCTCCTGCCCCAGAAATGGCATCTTTCTAAAGAAAGATGCTTCCTACCACAAGCCCAAGGTTTTCTCTATTTCCTACCCTCTCATGAGTGTCTGACAATGTTCTCTAGTCAAAAAGAAAGCAAGTGCAAGTAACTTGATGCTACTTTCATACTACTAAAGAATTTAAAGATAGTATAAAGGTTTTACTTTCTATGACTGAAACTTAAAGTCAATGGTTTGTAGTAGAACTAAAGGTAATAAAATTTGGTTCAAAGAGCAGTGGTCCTTCTAGTTGGTGCTATGAGGATAATCCATCATAGGTTAGTTTAACTGCTTCAGGTGCTAACTTTTAACTCTTACTATTATGTGATATATATATATGCACCAATCTTGGTGCAGTAGCAGGATGCTAGTTTTTAAACATCACACTTGAGGTGATCATTTGGTCATAAAATCCTTAGGAATAAATGAGTACTCTAACTTCATCAGAGTTAATGCCCTGTAATACAATGTTTAAAAAAGCAGGGGGATTATAGGCTGTTTTATCAATGCAGTACTACTGGCCATGTCCATTTGGCTTCCTATTGCCCAAACTATTTTACAGCTCTGTAGGGAAAGAAATTAACTTGTAGAACACTGATCACAACAAGAAATGATTCTTGTTTGAGAGTAATGCAAATGATTCCTACTCATTACAATACAAATGAATTGTGTCCAGTAGAGATGCATTTGGTTTCCATCTGATGGAGAAGATAGCCCCAAACAATACCCAGACATTATAGTTTATTACTTTGTAGAATATTAAATAGTTTTGCATCTGTTATTTCAGCACTCTTTGATCTATTGTAAATGTGTTCTTCAAAATCTCCTTTGAACCAGTCTTAACATTTTACGGGTTCCCTTATCAACTAAATAGCTACATATAATTTTGACATATACATTATTTATATTTGTAAATAAGAGTCATTTTTTTATGAGTCATGTTTTTAACTTTTTGAAAAGTACACTATATCAATAGCCAAATGTTAGTCATTGTTTCATTTATACTTGCTTTGTAGTATTTATATCATCTTAATATAAAACAAGTTTGAGGGATCCCTAGGTGGCTCAGCAGTTAAGCGCCTGCCTTCGGCCCAGGGTGTGATCCTGGGGTCCCGGGATCAGGTCCCACATCGGGCTCCCTGCATGGAGCCTGCTTCTCTCTCTGCCTCTCTCTCTGTGTATCTCTCATGAATAAATAAATAAAATCTTTAAAAAAAAAAAAAAACCAAGTGTGATGTTCTAGCGCATTTAAAAATAATTTCAAAGAGCAGCTTCCCTGGTCTTAACTTCTCTTCCCATACATTCTAGAATAGTTGGGTGTCTTATAGCCTAGTCTTTCTCAATATTCTAAGTATTCCAACAATAGGAAGGTTCCTCAAAGTTAAAAAATTTAAATGTCATATGATCCAGGATTCCACTACTGGTCATTTACTCAAAGAAACAAAAGCGCTAATTCACAAAGATATATACACTCCTATGTTAATTGCAGCATTATTTACAACAGCCAAGAACGGAAGCAACCTGTCCGTCAACAGATGAACTGGTTAAAGATGTGCTCTCAAAAAATAAAAAATAAAGATGTGCTCTCTCTCTCTCTCTCTCTCTCTCTCTATATATATATATATATATATATATATATATATATATTATGGAATATTACTCAGCCTATAAAAGAATGGAATCTTTCCATTTATGACAACATGGATGGACCTAAAGGGTATTATGTTAAGTGAAGTAACTCAGAGAAAGATAAACACTATATGATTTCACTTATATGTGGAACCCAAAAAACAAAACAAATGAACAAATGGAAAACAGACTCCTAAATATTGAGAACAAAGTCAAACAATATTTGACTCTCAAATATTGAGAACTCAAATACTGAGTGGCAAAGTGATGGTTGCCAGAGGGGAGGGTAATTGGGGGAGAGTGAAATAGGAAGAAAAAAATATCATAGGGCAACTGTCCTGATCTTAATTTCTCTTCCCATATATTCTAAAATACTTGGATGCCTTACCACCTAGTAGGTCTCAATATCCCAAACACCATAATATATACCTGGAGAGGTTAGAGACCCATCTGAGATAGACTGGCCCATCCATCTTGACCGAGCTCTCATTACACAGATGAGAACATGTCGAAACCACTGGAGTTTGAGATGCCTAAATCCCTTAGTTTTTTTAGTATAAAATGGTAAGAAGAGGATTCCAGGCAACCACAACTGACATATTAAAGTAGGCTCAAGAGTTAAGTATCAGCATTTATTTTACCAAAACAAATAAGTGAAATAAACAAATCAAGCATACACATTGTACAAGGCAACTAAAACTATGGGAATTCACTTTAATTCCTCTCATACTTTGTGTTTACCTCTGTAATGGCTCTTATCACTCAATTCTTTACGAGACTCATTTCTGGTTGGATGTTATCCAGTCCTTTCTACAGCAAGTCCCTTGATGGGGAATATGTCCCACAATGTCCTGAATCCTGGCCTTCTTGCATTCTTTGCTCCTCCCTTCTTCCACATCCTGCTCACTTTCTACAGGTGACATGCTCTTTTTCTACTATCTGGAAAGTTCTGTGTGAATGCACACACACACACAAACACACATACACACACTCCATAACTCCTGCTCATCCTTCAGCCTAGCTGGCATTTCTCAAGGACGCTTTTGTAGCCACTCCAGACCAGAGCAGACTGTCCTGCTTTATACCCTCAGAGACTCTGCTTTTCCTTCCAGGCTCTTGTATGTGATTATTTGTCTCTCTCCCTCATTGTCAATAAAATCCGGGATCATTGTATCACCACTGTATCCCCAGGCCTGGCAGAATGCCTGGTACATAGAAGGTGTTCTTGAATGAATTAATAAGAGCTCAATGCCTATTTGTTACACGGATGAATAGATGGTTGTTTGGTCTGTTATAGTCCCTAAAAGCAAAAGAAGCTGTTAAAATAGTGTGACTCTGACTTACTGTTAATGTCTGAATAAAAGAGACCATTCAAATTTTAGACTGAATTTGACAAAGTACTGTGTTGGTAAGTTGTGGGGAGTTATTCTAGGGGGGGGAACTGGTAAACCTCTTTGGAGGACAATTTGGCAAAAGCTTTAAAGATTACAAAATTCACAAATCTTTTGACCCAGTAATTCCATGTTCAGAAATACATTTTCTCTGTAAGCTTAACATTCATGAAATAATTTTTCAGTGGCATCTATGGTGGCAACTAGTAAATTTTTGAGACAACCTAAATAACCAATGATAGGAGTCTACTTAAAGTCTAATAAATAATTAAATATTATTATGTAATGCAAGTTCCAAGCAACAGAATACCCTACAGCCATTAAAAAGAATGAGGTAGGTTTATACATATTGATATGGAATAATCTTCCTAAGATTATTCCATTATTATATAACTAAGTGAAAGAACTGCAACTATGTATGCATTTTTGTGTGCATGGATGTTTCTGAAAATAGCTGTAACAGATTGGTTCCAGGAGTTTGTCTGGCGAGGGGAGATGTGTGGCTGAAGGGCAGGGATAGGAAGGAGATTTATGTTTCATCATATGCACATTTTTAACCTTTAATGGCATACCATTATCATGCATGATTTATTCTAGCAACTAGCAAATGAAAGTCTAAAAAATGTTTTAAAATGTAATTATTGATGTAGTAACTGAAAAATAATGTTAAGGAGAGTTAGATCTGGATTAAGTTTTATTCATGTTTCTTTGACTTTTTCAATCCCAAATTTTTACACATGGAGTCTCCGTGTATCACTGACATAAACAGTCCTCTTAGTCATTCCTTCTCTCACCATCTCCCTCAAACCTTTCAGTCTTTCCAACATCCTCAAAGTCTTATCTAATTTGGAAACAGGGGACCCCTTATATGGAAGAAACAAGACCACGTCTGGGTGAACACCAAGGCTCTTGACATAAAATCTCACCACCGTTGTGAAACCTGCCCAGCACATCCTGGCTTACTGTATTGACTTTGGCAATACTTGTTGGCCTTGTCATGCCAATAACATTATTGAAATTAAATTGAATTGAGCATGTGGCTATGTCCTCCAAATGTTTTCTGATACAGTTAAATGGAAAACTGTAGATTATATTTATTTATTTTGTGATAAACCCTTTGTTTATGTTGCTGGTGATCCATAAAAAGTGGTCTCTTACAACATGCTATGACCCAAACAACGACAAGTTGAATTACTATTTCATTTACCATAGGAGACATTCCACCATGTGTTTCACAGAAACGATTTTTGACACAACTTTAGAAATGATAAATTACACCCAACAAAAACAAAAGAGAAACTTGGAATTTTATAGCAGATGATTGTAAAGAAAACAGTTATTTGCATCTCTGTTTCCCACATTTTCAAAAAACAATGTACTTGAAACAAAAAAGACTCAAGAATAGTAAAGACAATTTCATTTTCCTCTTATAATTAGAAACATTTGGAAAAAGCACTTTGCCTACTCAAGCTGCATATTAAGAGCTTAATCGTACAAAGAGAATATTACTATACCTTTCTCTCTCATTGCATTAGTATTCAATTTTTACAAGTGACCAATATTATGTCATTGAAATAAATGAACCAAGTACATTAGCATTCCCATACTTGCACATACTGGTATAGCTGTCCTTTGTATTCCAAGGCATTCTACTGAAGTGTTAACCTAGTCTGCAAGTTCATATAAAAGAAGGAGGCAGGGCTAGAAATGTTTTTCACATCCCAATCAGTAAAAATAACAATTATGAGGGTGCCTGGGTGGCTCAGTTGGTTAAAATTCCAACTCTTGGTTTCAGTTCAAATCATGATCTCAGGGTCATGAAATCAATCCCCACGACGGGCTCCTCACTCAGCGAGGAGTCTGCTTATCTCCCTCTCTCTCTGTCCCTCCCCCTGCTCATGCTCTCTGTCTCTCCAAAATAAATCTTTTAAAAATAATAATAATTGTGTGATCAAGTTGCATGAGAACAACACAAAGTCTAGTCATTGGTACACACATGAATCCATCATAAAAATCAAGATTGGTGTGAAAATACTCACAGGATATCAGTACATCGAAGAATAACTCTAATTGGTTTTCAACAGGTTTATGATGTTCTGTATCTCTCCTTTCCTTTCAACTATCTTTTACTTATTTGAAATTGCTTTGAAAGGAACTGCATGCATATCACCTTGTCAATGAGACAAATACATTTATTATTAGGAATCCAGCACTGATTTCTGTTTTTCAGAAATAATGACATTAGAAGTGTATAACTTTTTGGAAGGGAAATCATTATTTTTAACACTGTCTAGAATTAAACCTATTTACATATACTAACCTCAGGCTGCAGACAAATTAATTCAATAATCCAGGGATACACTCTCCAGCTCTATTATCCCTGTCAATTCAGTAGACACCATGTTTTTCAAATCAATTGATTCAATAGATATGGTGAGGATTTACACTGCCCTAATGGGTGACTAATTATTCACGTTTTAAAATTTTAGTGATCAAAACCTCGTTAGCCAAATTTTAGGGCATCATTTACTGAGAACGCAATTAAGCAATGATTCCCATGCTATAGTTGGTGCAAGATTATTTCCTGAGGAACATTCTGACTCTATTCAGGTCCCACCTCTGTTTGCTTATGAGTTGGTATCCCTAATTGGACTCTTATTTTCATAACACAATACTAATCTTGTCATCTGCTTCTCTCTCTTTTTTTTTAAGTACACAGATTATCTCTTCACAATGGTAAAAAAGGTAGAACTGCTTTCAATAGCAAGAAATAGGTAACTGCCTGCCACCAACAGGATAGATCATATTTATGATTTCTTATTATATTGCTATTACTTTACTGTTTACTTAAGAATCTATTAGTGGGCTGTCTCAAAACTGTACTGACAGCTCAAAGTCAGCTAAGATCCAAGTGTTCTCTCTTTACCCAAGACCATCTTCAGCTAGTTGGCTTTTAAGTCTCACACTTTTTGCCCCACTACACTAGGAATCACATCCATGTTCAAAACAGGAAGAAGGAAAAGAAGTCTTTATAGAAAATGACAGGCAAGAGAAATGGGGCTGGGAATAACTATTGTGTTAGCCAAGCAATAAGTGGTTGTCTCAACAAGCAAGAAGATTGCTGGAACTTTCTGGTTTTATCAGAGTACTCACTTCCTATCTAGCTTATATGAGGGTCAGGCATTCTTGGTACTCCTCTAGAAACTCCGAGGTCTATCCTTGAACCCTGCTGAATCACTAGAGATTGCACATTTGTCCTTTGCAGAAATCACTGTCCCTTAGTTGATGTTAGTGCCATATCTTCAATTCTCATGGCATCTCTTATGCTACAGGACCCAAGCCCATGAAATTCATTACTGGGATTTGCTGTAAAAACGCTGTTGAGGACAACTTCCATGCATTGCTCCCAATTCCCAAAGTTAAGCCCTGACAGATTTCTTTTCAAGCTCAGTGCTGGGAAAGATTCTCTTGCTCTAGGGAAATTGGCATCCTGTCTTCTTTCTAACACAAATAATGTAAAGCATGGTCCCATCCACTTAGCCTTGGGTACCAGAAGCACAGATCCAGCTTTGGACCACAGCTATAACAGTGCATGGCCCCAGGAGAGGCTTATTTGTCTTCCTGTTCTCCCTGACATGGTTTTCATTTTGTTATTGTTTTATTGACTGTATCCTGTTGTAACCCACTTCAAATTTTCTATGGAAAAGGAACAATCGGTAAATGGAGAAGAGAGAGAATTAATGTGTCTTTACTTCAATATGTTTATCAAAACAAAGCCAACTCAAAAGGCTGAAATCACGATGGCAAATCCAAAGGGACATCCATAAAGAATGATTTGACTGAAACACAGCACATTTTCTTACTACATAAAATATTCTCAACTTAAATGGATCCTTAATGACCAAGGATTGCATTCTAAAAATTCCTATTTTGGGGAGGATGGTTAAATAGGTGATGGGGATTAAGAAGTGCACAAGTTGTGATGAGCACCTGGTGTTGCATTTAAGTGTTAAATCATTAAATTGTACACCTGAAGCTGTATGTTAACTGGAATTTAAATAAAAACTTTTTTAAAAAAGCTCTTTTTATACTGTTATACCTGTGTATACTTTTATGTATTTCATTTCCCTAATTTTCTCACTAATTTAATGCTGAAATATCACCAAAAGATTATTATTAACATTTGTTGATCTTTACTTTTACAAATGTCTGTCTGTGATAGGACTGCCTAGTTATCTGTCAAAATACATCTTCTTCTTGTATGCAAATAGATTTAGTTGGAGGTGCCAAAGTGCCCACCCCCCAAAAATGTATATTTTCCAATTTCCCTTGCAGCTCAGAATGACCACACAACCTGCTTCTGGCCAATGAGATTAGCTGGGGCTTATTAGAAAGAGTGCCTATGAAAGTCCCTTAAATGGGGTAGATTCAGTTGGTATTTTAGTTTGGCTTTCCCCTAAAGATCCTGAGACAAAGACTTAGGTGTAGGTGGCTTACTCAGATGGTGATTACAGGAAAAGGACATGGAGGGGAGAGTAAGAAGGGGAAGGCAGAAGAGCAAGGAAGGAAGGAAGGAACCATTAATGAGCCAGTTACCAGTACCTCAGTCCCACTAGGGTCCCTCAGAGGAGCTGTGTAGAATGTGCCTCATGATCATCTCATTGGAGGACAAGTAAGTTGGCACCCCTTGTTCTCCACTGGTTGAGATCACCCTGAACCCCCCTACAATAATCAGTGGTACTTGCTTGTGGTTGAGTATTCTGTGGCCCCAGAAAAGCAAAGAGATGCTGTAGTGTGGCTGGTATGTATGTGATCTTTATAACATGTATGGAATTATGTACACAGATGGCTAAATGAAGAGGGTTAAGGGAATGTGGTCAGAGCATTACAGCATCTACCAGAACCAGTACATGTGCACGTGCACCCCGCTTTTTCTTTTTCCTTCTACCCAGAGTATAAACATGACAGTTGGAACTTTAGCAGCTATGAGCATTGAGAAAGGGCCATACCCTTAGAAGGGCTGAGTGGAGAGTTATAAGAAATCTGGACTCTTGAGTTACCATGGACCTAACATAGCTTTACACCATATAACTCTGAGCTTGTTACATGACCCCCCAAAAAAACTTTGATGTTGTTTAAGCTTCAATTATAGATTTGATTTTAAATATTGCTGAACTGAACCCCAACTAATACATATCCCTAGTACCAGTCTCACTCACCAGAATCACTTACACGGATACCATTAATAAATCACTGATTTCTCATTGTGACAAACACCCTCTGATTCAGTTCAGGCTGGGTTCCTTCTCAGTGAAAGTTATCCATAAGAAATCTTTCCCACTGTGATTTTTCTAAGCTACCTGGGAATCAAGCAGCATTTCCCCCCATGTATAATATCAAAAACACCATGAAACAGTTGAGTTCACAGAGTTTCTTCTTTCCAACAGATTTTGCATCATTCAGCATAGGCTAACTGCTATAACCAATAATCCCTAAAACTCAGGGGCATATCAAATAAAGGTCATTTCTTGATCACATCACAATTCAAAGCAGGCTGGAGGAGACTCTTCTCTGTCCAGTCATTTGGGGACCAAGCACCATCTATCTTATGGCTCTGCTGCCCTGAGGTCTGGGGGCATCCACTGGATCATCCACACCTGAGCAGCAGGACAGAGAAGGGCAAGAATGCAGGGATTTCCACAAGAGGCTTCATAGTCAGTCTAGGCTTGGATGTGTATGTCATTTCTGCCACAATCTCTGATCAGAACGTGCTCACATGGTCCCATGGGTCTGTAGGGGAAATCAGGCAAATAAAGTCTATGTGGGTGCTAGGAGGAAAAGAAAGCAGAGCTATAAACATTTAACATGCCTCTGCCACAGATGTCAATGTCCACAAAAGGTCTGCCTCAGTGGCAGAGCTACCTCCTCTGAAGTCATGTCCCTTCTCACCAGCCTACATCTTCTGAATGATGGGGGTGGGAAGTATATAGGTACAGGGCAGAGGCAAGCAATGCTTACAGACCCTTTTAGTGGCAGTGTTCCCATGGGATTGGCCAAATCTTCCATGGGGCTGCGTTGCAAGTCTTCTTTCTCTGCCACTCCTGCTTTCCTCCTCTTATTTCCATGCAGGTTCCTCTCAAGGGCACCCCCTAAAGAAATTCTACACACAAGACCCCATGTCACAATGCTCTTCTCAGAGACTCAACCACAACACTTCAAAATAAAATGGTTATCCTATTCCTCTATGGCAAAAATATATAAATAAAACTAAATTCATTTTTTAAAAACATTCCTTAGGACCATAAGTTTTCAAGCAATTAAAAGGGTACTCTGGATTGGCTTGTCATTTCATTGTTATTACAACTGATCAAAAGAATTGCTGATATTAATTTTGATGATTTTTGAAAATAAAAGTAATTTTTTGGAAATGAATCTCTTACCATGATGGTTTGTTTGATTCCTAGAATGAAGAATCAACATTAGGGGACACCAATATTTTAATTATGACCTTGTTAAACACTCTGAAAGGTTTCAGACCTTGAAGTAATTCGCTTAAGAATATTCTGGAAGAGTAAGGATATGCCTTACTTTTGTAAAAGCAGAAGGCTGATTTTAAGAATAAAGATGAACAAAGAAAACCAGTATAATAGCTCATGATCAGTTCTAGGAAGAGGACAATTAGAAGTTGACTCTCCAAAAACTATCCAGATCTGGATCACAGATCACATTGCTAGTGTGTCCTTGGAAAATAAGTGCACTCTATCGAAGACTGCTGTCCACTGCATGGAATTCTACCACAATTTGTTCTCCTTTTCATTTGTGTTCTAGACATGTTGATCATATCAATCAATTCCAGAAAACCTTCCCAGAGAAACATGCTTTTCCCAGAGAAACATGCCTCCTAGAATGTCATCCTCTGCAATTGTGCAGTCCCAGTGGCACCTGCCACATCTGGACCAGGGGTGGCATCTGATTTGACAATAGTTAATCTGTAAGTGAGACAGCAATTGAGGTCCTGGCTTAAGATGATGAGCTGAGCCTCATCATCATCATGAGAGCCTCTCTTTCAGAAGCATTTGAAGTAGGGACATGAAGAAAGCCATGAAGTTAGAAGACAGAGCAGAAGGTAAGGGGACTCAGAAAGATAGGAGCTTAAGGACAAAGTCAGGGCTACAGGGGCCAAAAGGGAGAAGCCTCAGAGCTGAGGCAACTATAATTCCCTGGGTTCTCAGAGCTCCTGAGTTCCTGATTGTCCATAGTCATAATCAATATTCTGACTCTCTATTGCTGAGTAACACCCCACCTTAAAACTTAGTGGCTTAAAACAAGTCATTTATTTTGCTTATGAATCTGTAATGTGGGCAGGGCTTGGTGGGAGCAACTCATCCCTGCTCCATGATGCTTGGGGTCTCAGCTGGGATGACTGAGGGACCAGGTCATAAAGCTAGTGACCCAAATTCAGGTCTTTCCATTCTAACTTGATACTCTTGCCATCTTCGGGCTGCTGTCTGGGTGAAAGCTGGACATCACCACCACTGATATGTACAAATTGCTGGAGTCCCATCACCTCCTCCTTGTTCTTCCAGTAGTCATTTCCCCCTCATATTTCACCTCTACAGCCAGCACAGAACTGTTTGTGGCTTGAAGGATATAAAATGATAGATGCAGTTAAAGTCAGTTTGTCTGCATTTTGTACTGAGCATTGCTGATTCACGGCACAGATGAAGATTGCTTGGCCAAATGAGTTTATGCCTCACCTTGGAAGAATTATTAACAGAAATGCTGGGAGCACCAAGGAAAGGATATAGAAAGAGCAGTGTTTACACAGAGGTCCCAACCATCTTTTCATCCAGAGGCCTCAGAATGGCTGGTGGCCCAAAAAGCCCACAGATATATTTTTTTGATCCATACTGTGCTTAAAAAAAAAAAAGAAAGAAAGAAAGTAATTACCAACTTTTACTGGGGGGAAAATGTAAATGTAAAACTTTTACTTTTTATTGGTAGAATTACATTTAAAAATAAGCATCTAACTTCTCTTGAAAAAAATTCAAAGATGTGGAAACACTGGTCCTACTTTCTCACACAGGGAATGTCAGGTGGAGCTAAACTCCTTGAATCTCCAAGTGGCCTGGTTTTTCCTCACTAGACCTCCCGCACGATTTCTTCAGGCTTCCAAGTTTGAGATTCCCGTGGCTTTGAAAGGAAACATGGGATCAGAAAGAGGCACCTCACTGTGGTGAAGTACAAGCTCTCCCTTTTAAATGATGCCTAATGAATTTTAGCCTGGCAGGTCTACATAGGTCACAGGTCACAGTTTAGCTTAAAGATTATTGTCCAAAGGTTGGGTATGAGAATCCTGCAAGAATGAAAGAGGTGCTTTTGTCATGTGGTATTAGCTTCTCCTGCTCACATATTTGTACTATTTTTACCGCATTCCTCATAATCATTTTATTACCAATTAAATGCAAATTCTCAGGTCCGAATCTTTCATCCTATAACGGCATTGCTGGCACAACAGACCATTTAGATCAATCCCACTGCCTTCTAGAGGGAAGACCTTTGTCAAGGGCCTTGGAAGCTGTAAGCCTTGCCCTCACTTTGGGCCCCAGCAAAGCCAGGGGACTGTAGAACTGAAGCTTAAAGCAGAGTGTTCTTGCTGAGTTTAGTCTGGTTGCCTCAGAACACACCAGCTGGGATAGAAGTAACATCATGGTATTTCTCCGGCTCTATCTCCAACAGAGGAATTCCAGACCCCACTTAGCCAGGGGCTGCCTAAGGGGTTTCTCCTACAGGCTCAACATGTAGTCTTTCAGGCACTACTTGGCATTTGCCATCTTCCTCCTCTGATGCTATTTCTCTCTTGTAGTACCTGTAGCTAAGGCTACCCAAGCTCCCCAGAGGCTGTCATGTCCATGCCATGGCACATCTGGCATGCTGGCTACTTGTGGCTCCAACAGGGACCAACAGAGAAAGGACTGTCGTCACCCCCAGCCCCACAACTGCACCCTGTCACACAGAGCACTGCGGCCTGGGCCCCAGATTGTGGAGCTCTGAGCTTGGATGACTACTGCAGCCTCCTTTCCCAAGACTCAGCAATGGTCCCTGGAGCTGGGCTGAGGACAGTGTGAGTGGTTGACACCATGATGCATATATAGAGCCACCCTCTTCTCATCCGCTGTTCCATTGTTCTTGAGCCAAACCTGGGCCCTCAACTCTTTCTGCCAAAGCATTTCCTGAAGTCCTCTTAGCCCCCTAGACTGGCCTAGATACTAGGCCTAAACATGCTCAAGTTCCCCCTGGGACCCTGGACATGGGACCACATTCCGGTGGCTTTCCAGACAGAACACTAACTACATGGGCTGTTTTCCTGACCTCTCCAGATAAATGTTCCCCCACCCCTCTCTGCACCTCTTTCAGTGTCCTTCCTCTGTTAATGCTTTTCTTCTCCTTGCTTTCTGTTATATAATATTTTAAATTTTTATTATCTATTTGCCATTAACTAGAATATGAGCATCATGAGCAAGAATCCTGATTTTGCCAAACGTTGTATTCCTAGCACCTGGAACAATGCCTAGCACACAGTAGGTGCACAATAAATGCAATGAGTGAAGAATAGCCAGTGATTTATTTTCCATTCCAAAAACATGATTCCTTTTGTCTATTAGCCATAGTTAAAAAACTGAAGTCGTAGAGAGTAGAAGACAGGGTAGGAGAGACTTTGTCTGCTTTTTGCAACCAGCATTGGGAACAAAAATGCCCAAAAAAGGAGAGGCAAGATATTAAGAGTCTTTTTTTTTTTTTTAAGAGTCTTTTAAAACTAATACAGCTTTAATCACTTGGAATGATAATAGTGGATGAGCCTCTGTCAGATGAGGAAACATTAAGTTCTCGTAACATTAAGGTCTTGTGTCAGGTGCTGTCTGTGCCCAGTTGTGCCTCTTGTGAACACATATGCACTCATCTTATTTGCCATTTTATTGCAAGGTATGGTCTCAATCACTCTCTATGGTAGGATGATATGCATTGCCCTGTACTGTGCTGGGCCCTAGGTGTAAAGCAGATGACATTTGGGAGCAAGATGATGGACTGCAGCCCCTGGTGGGGATTGTTGCCTATCTGTGGCAACCTGACTCTGTTCTCAGAAGACTGATCTGATTTAGACTCTGGAAGTAAACACCATAAATTGCATTCTAAAATATCTAAATCCAACCAGGAAACCAAGAAAGTTCAATCTGGAAGGCTTCATAGTACTTACACATTCACTGAAAATTCACTGGCCTATCTTATTTCTTGTTAAAGATGATTGATGAGTCAAAGCTGAGTTCACGATTCTATCTCACTTAGCTTATTCATTTCCAATTTTTTTAAGAGGCTCTATTCTAATACTAGAATAACTTATTCATTAAGGGGCTACTATGTGTCAGGTTTAGGAGCAAGAGTTACAGAAAGGAACATGATGAAGATGGGAGTCTTCTTGAGTAGGGATTTGTGCAGGGACTTTGAGTCAGGCAGATCTGGGTTGGGAACCCAGCTCTTCCTCTTTCTTACTAGTTGCCTAATCTTGCCTCTTTGAGCCACTTTCTTCTTTCATAAAATGATCATATCCAATTGGCAGAGTTGTTAGCATATTTAAACAAGATAAATTATGTTAAGTACCAACCCCAACCCTGATGGTATCAAAAAAGATGTCCCATAGAAGGAAGCTATTTCCTCCCTGAGACATTCTGGTTTCAGGGGGCAAAAGGAGTTTGGAGTAATTCAGTGGCAGTTTCTCCTACATAGGGACCTAACACTTCAGGAATTGGTACATTTGGAGGTTTCAAATGTCATCCAGTTTCCCAGAAGAGTGGGCAAAGGAAGCCAGAGTATTGATTGTGTTAGCACATTTCCTGTGCTGGGGACATAGACTGCTCACCTGGTGGAGCCAGCATCTATGAGGGCTATGGCTCCGGTAGGCATAATTACCATACTTTATGACAATATGGAATATCTAATAATAGTCTTTTTCCTCCCCAAATGCAGGGGGCTGTTTTGCATAGTTTGCATCCTTTGCAGAGCCCTAAATCACTTTGTAATGTAAAGCATGTCTGTGGAGAGCCTTTGTGTTGTTTGTTCTTATGGTTTCATGCAAAGATTGAGCAAGAAGAATTTGTTATAAACAGCTTGCAATTATTTAGTGAAAAAATATAAAAATAAAGTCGGGTGGGCATCAAACAAGCTTCTGGACAAATACAAGTTCCCTCAACAAGAATGATCAAATATAATGGCACACAGGGTTCTGACCACAGACCTATTTTCATCCTAACTTAAAACTAAGGGCTCTGTTTCTAGAGCCTCTAGTCTATGTATGAGTGGCTTGGAACCATGGATGACAAAACACCCTTCAAGAACTCACCCCCTAGGACACATTCACCCACATGGAGGGTCAACCTCAGAAAGATTTAGAAGAGTAATTCTCAGCTTTAGGAGGCTAAAGGTGGAGAAATGAAGAAATTCTACAAAAGGGATAATGTGGGACTCTCCATCTACTTTTTTTTTCTATGTAATTTCTGGTTCAGATTTTCATGTTTATGAATTGCAAGCTCAGTGTGGCTTATGACAAGCCATCTGTTCCTTCTGCCACTTACTTCATCACCAGGAATCTACTGGTGGAAAAAGACAAGTAGGGTGTGTGTGTGATGGAAGAGTGTCTCATGCTTCCATTGCTGTGATATTTTGTGAGAGTAACCACAGTAGCAGCAAAACTCTTGATTTGTGTGTTCAGTAAGCCATTGTGACAGAGGAGTCATCCAGAGAATTGATTTTCTGAGATGACGGTCAGACTGCCAAGCACAAAGGTACTCTGCTAATTGTGTCCATACCATTTTTGATAAACAGACTCTAGTCTTCGCTCTACCCTGACATAGTCACTGCAGTATGCATATGACATTTCCATGGTTCTGCTTAATTCATTAACTGCAATCTCTACCCTTATAAACTTCATAAACTACTTTATAAATAATTGTATAAACTAAGAGTGAGCTCTACTTCCTTTCTTGCTATATCACTTTTCTGGTTTCTGCCGAGAATGCTTTAGGAATCTTTGATGTCTCCATAGTTCGTACTTAAGAAGAATAGCATGTTCTGCTGTAGATGAAGTTTAACATTTTTCTTTCCACAAATGGAACCTGAGAGGAGCTACTTCCCCTACATTCTTTCTTAAATGGAGCCACTAATGCAGACGATCTAAATGACATAATTGTATGTATGCTGTGTGTATATGTATATTTTGACTAACCATGGGAATACTGTTCTGGTATTCCTTAGATTGATTACTTTTACCCCCAGATTTTTCCATCAGTTCTGGGCCTCTTGTCAGAGGACTTTCTGGTTGAGTGAGAAAAGCAAGCCAGCGATGCACTGTGCGGAGGGAGCATGTGCTTTATGTTCACTGACAGGGAACGGGTTTGCCACCCCAAAATGACAACGTGAAGACAAAGCAAACACAGTCTCCACTTTCCTGACGGAGACATTAGCTTCTGGGAAATGTGTCTTCTGAAATTCCACCTCCCCCAACCCTGTCATCCAAAGGAGGGCCCTTTCCAAGAAAAACAACAGAGGCTCCAGGCTCTGCTTCCATTGTCTTGCAAATGAAGTCTCTGATTAATAAAGGTGCTGCTGGGTGTGTTTCAATGTTTCTGAGGGTGGAATAAAACAGTGTGCTGCTCAACAGCCTTATTAATAGTTGATGACAGGTATTTGTGATCCACAGAGAAAAACCAAAGAGTGAAGGAGACCAAGGTTCTCGCGATATTTTGACACTATCCCACCACTCTGCACCTAGTCACACTCAGACGTAGTGACCTCCTCTTCTGCTCCCGGAGCTCTTTGTTCTCACACCAACCGGGGAACACACATTTAACACATCCGTCCAGGACACTTAGCCATGACTTCTCAAGCTTAAAGATGTGGCTCGCTGACTTCTGATCCTCAGTGCTGAGGGCAGCGTCTAGGCCTGCTGACTGAGTGGTTGTATAGAATTTCAACTCTTTTATCATTTACAAGGACTTCCACATACATTTATATATCTGAAGATTCAGGAAGTTCTGTCCCTTCCAGCCCTCCTCCTGCTTCGATTGCAACAGCTTTTCAGGTCAGCCACTCAGTGACCCAAACCAGTAGCTCAGCATGGTGAACACCGAACAACTAATCAGTTAACTGATTTTCCACTACTTAACCAGTTGACCTAATACTTTATCTGAACTTTAAAATCAATTAATTTGTAAGCACAAACAGCTCTAGAATTGCTTGGGTTTCATCCCACAAATTGACACGAAAAATTGAATTATCTTTTAAGAAAAGTTAGAGAAAAATATCTTTACATGTTTTTATTGATGGATTTTTTTCTAGTAAGTACTTTTCAAAACTCGTGTACGTTGACAGAAATAAAAATAATTTCAAGGAGAATATGGAGTTCATCTACATAAGTGGCTCTCAAACTTTAGTGAACATCAGAATTCTGAAGGCTCTGTTAAGACACGGGAGGCTGTTAAAAAAAAAAAAAAAAAAAAGACACAGGTGGCTGGGTAGGTTGTGAGAATCCTCGGTTCTAGCAAGTTACCAGGTGGTGGTGTTGAGGCTAACCTGGACACCACACTTTGAGAACCACTGCCCAGACAAGGAAGTCAATCAGGCAGTGATCTTAATGGCTTGGAATTAAGCTTATCAGTTGTTTGACTTGATATAATCGGGCTCATGTCTTGTCATTGAATTAAGGCCTAGTTTCTATCTGTCTTATTTCCTTTCATCAGCGAAAGAAAAAGCATGTATTTATTTGGTGGAGACACGGAATTAGTAGGATGGCGGAATAGTGTAGTGGTGAACAGCCAGCTCTCAACAACAAAAGCCCGGATTTGTAGCATCTGCCTGCAGTGATGTAAATGCCCCTGCGGTGGGTGTGCTACTGGCAGCAGCTTTCAGCTCAGGCCTGAGGCTGGGATGAGAAGCACTGGGCTGCTGGCCGCAGGAGCTTTGAATTGGCCCAGCGCTCTTCCTACTGGCCACTTACATCCTCAAAGGTTACCTAATCTTCTTAAGCCTCAATATTCTTATCTGTAAAACAGGTAATAAAAGCTCCTGGCCCTGCTGGGAGGGGCAGCAAAGCTGCTAGGAGCACCTGGCACTCTCCACAGGCAGTAGCTGTGGCCTTAAAGGAACCTGATGCCTGGTCCTGTTTGCCCATGGTTGTGCTTCAGCTCTTTTAAATGAGGTCTTGTGCAAGAAAGCCATCGAGAACTCAAACACCTCCTCTGCCTCTCTCTTGTGTAAGGCCGCCTATGGGTGCTCCCCTGTCCAGGGCTTACCTGCAATTACTACATTTGCTCTGAGTTTGTTCAACAGCTAGTCTCAGCTCTGCTGGCACAGGGTTAATTGCAGGAGAAAGTTTGCACTGAAAGTCCTATCGATACTTCTTATTTCTATCCACATTGTTGATTTGGTTCTTTGTTCATCCTCTAGGAGATTTCATCTTCTGGGTCAGCCACTGTAAGGATGATTGGGCTCTCTCATAGCTATTTATTCTTTGCCTTTCTTGAGTAAATTTATCATCTGAATGTTGGTCTGGTGCTTGGATTGTAAATTATCCTGCATTCCTTCCACACAACAGCATGCTAAGGGGTTGGCAACCTATAAGCAGTTAAAAAGTAGGCATGGGATTTATAATTGAGAAAAAAAAAAAAAAACTGGAAACAACTCAAAGGGCCAACAATAGAGGATTGGTTAAGTAAAGTCTGTGTAGCCACAGGATGCCCGCTATGCAACAATTAAAAATGACATTTGTAAAGTGTTTCTAAGAATATAAGAAAATGCTATGATTTGTACTGTTACAAAAACAGTACATGCACACACATACTGTGATCTCAACTATCCACCAACGACAAAAATGAACAAAGACTAAAAGAAAATATGCTTAAATAGTAAAGTTGGCTGTGACTAGAGAGAAAGCTCAAACATAATCCTTGCTCCCCCACCATCTTCTTCCTATAATTTCCAGATTTTATGCAATAATATCTTCTGTTTATTGAGTGTGTGTCTGCCAGGCACAGTGGTAAGCCATCTGTGTATATTGTCTCTCATTCCCAGGACGGAAGTAAAGGTAAGTCTCATCCCTACTGTACACATAAGCAGACTTAGGTACAGAGAGATTGGCCAACTTGCCCAAGATGACAAACTAATTAATAAGAGAACCAAGATTTGAAGTAACATCTGTTCCCTTCCAAAAGCCACACTTTCTGCCACACCATGCTTTGAAGATTATGCATTGCTTTTTTGATGTTAAAGCCATGTAACAAACATTGTTTTTAAAAAGCATAGTATGAAATTTTTGTTTAAATAGCTATGAAAGCCAAGGCTAGCAGTCATTTAAAGGCAGAAACATATGGGTGAGAGGGTTGCACTCAAGGCCACTGCTTAATAAATCATCTATATAATTTAGAAAACTGCCTTTTCTTTCTGCCAGCAGAGTCAGCCCCACATGGAGGCACATGGCTCAGAACACAGTCTCGGGTTCTGCCACTTTTCCCCTCTGGCCCAATGTGCTGATGCAGTAAGCAACCTGTGCTACTGCACTAGGCCACACTGGCTGAGTGTCACTAGCCACACACCCCTATGAGATAGAGGCAGCATCTCTTTCATCCGTGTTCTTGCTCTCCTCTCCTAATCTCCCTCTCTTTGAGGTTCTTATTACCTGGGTTTCTTCCTGATTGCTCTCCCTCCCCCCACTCCATCTCTCTTTTTTTAAACAGCACAAACTTTATTGCCCTCTCTTTTTTGACACCTTGTGTGCCAAAAGGGGTGTGTGCTGCTGTAGCCTGCTCTTTTTTTTTTTTTCTTTTGAGAGAGAGAGAGAGAGAGAGGCTGGGGTTGGGCAAAGGGAGAAGGAGAGAGAGAAACTCAAGCAGGCTCCACGTCCAGTGCTGAGCCCAACACAGGGCTCAATCTTATGACCCTGAGACCATGACCAGAGCAGAAATCGAGAGTCGGATGCTTAACTGATGAAGGCACCCAGGCACCCCTGTATCCTGCTCTTTAATGTCCTTCCTCAGATGGTAACACCTTTACCTTATGTCTTAGAACAATAGGTTTATGGGAAGAACTTTGTAGTGTTTAAGACAATAGTTATTTACCCCGAAAAAGGCAGACTCACAAGTATACTATTAAGACCAATGCGCTTCCAACTTAAACTTAAGCCCTCTCCACTCACTACACAGCCTTTCTTTTCTTTCTTTTTTTGAGAATACTTGACACAACAGGACATTAGTTTCAGGTGCACAACATAGTAGCTCAACTACTCTATGTTATGCTGTGCTCCCCACAAGCATAGCTGCCGTCTGTCACCACACAACACGGTTACAATGTCACTGACTGTACTCTCTCTGCTGTGCCTTTTATTCCTGTGACTTATTCTGTAACTGGAAATCTGTAACTCCCCTTCCTCTTCACCCATCCCTCGTCCCTCCCGCTGGCAGACATGTTTGTTCTCTGTATTTATAGGTCTAGTTCTGACTTTTGTTTATTCATTTGTTTTGTTTTTTAGATTCCATATATGAGTGAAATCATATAGTATTTGTCTTTCTCTGACTTATGTCACTTAGCATAATGCCCTCTAAGTCAAACCATGTTGTGCCAGATGTGAGATCTCATCCTTTGTTATGGCTGTGTATTATTCGCGCGTGTGTGTGTGTGTGTGTGTGTGTGTGTGTGTGTGTACCACATCTTTCTTATCCATTCACCTATTGATGGACACTTGGGCTGCTTCCATATTTGAGTATTCTAAATAATGCTACAATAAACATAGGGGTGAATGTATCTTTTTGAATTAGTGTTTTTAGGTTTTTTGGTAAATATCCAGTAGTAGAATTGTTAGATAATATGGTATTTCTATTTTTTTGAGAAACCTCTATAATTTGCCACAGTGGTTGCAACAATTTACATTTCCACTAAGAGTGTACAAGGGTTCCTTTTACTTCACATCCTCACCAATTCTTATTATTTCGTGTGTTTTTGATTTTAGCTATTTTGACAGGTGTATGGTGACATCTCATTTGGTTTTGATTTGTATTTCCCTGATTCAATTTATCACACAGCCTCTCAATGCTTCTTTTAGCATCCTCTGGGATCTCATAATTCTTTGCCCATCTCTGTTATTGTATACATTGTGCTTTATCGTAATGATCTGTTTATGTATGTGTTTCTGCTGTTCCACCACAACCACAAGTTCCTTGAAGACAGGATTGTGTCTTCCTTTCTGTATCCCTGGCACACGAATTTGGTCAGAAAGGAAGTGAATGACTTCATCTCAAGAAACTAAGAACCACATATGACCTTGAGCCTGTGTGTCCCAGAAGAGAACCCCAAACCACTGGAGACAACATTGTTCTTAAAGTTGCTCATGAGCTTATCTCTCAGAGAGTACAGAACTCTCCACATCCCACCAAATACTCCCAGCTTGGAATTCAGCCCCTTCTCTTTTTTTCAGTCCTAAAGACCACGAAGAATACTGATTGGTACTTGCTTTGTAAAAGCATATGTATATATGTATATCACATATGTAAATATCTGTTTACACTTGCCTGGTTCCAAGAAGGATTTCAGTTGGCTTATAAGATTTCAGTTGGCTCATAAAACTTCCAAATAACAGCATGAAAGTAGGAACAAAATAGAAACTAAAGAGAGAAAGAGAAACAAGAGTGGGACATAATCATTCAAATACTAAAAGGCAGAAGGCAAGTTCTTAGCCAAGTGAAGCCTTGTACAGTGTTAATTTTAACCCATCTACATTGAATTGAGCTGCCCCTTCCTGCAGTTAACTGCATCATGTTCCAAAAAGTTCAGGACTGGTGGTTCTGTGGCATAAACTGAAGTTTACTCCCATGAGCAATTCCCACCAAAACCTGCCCAAAGGAGGAGATGACCAGATTTTTCTCAGGCCTGCTGCTGATTGGTTTGAAGCCTAATCAGTCTTTGTAAGCCTTGCTCAGGCCAACGAGTGTAAGGAGAAGAGAAGAGTCAGACCCCAGTCTCAGTCCTTTGTCAAGTTCACCTAGCAAAGGAAGGATGAATAAGTATATTTGGTAAGAACTTTCTATAAATCCACAGGAGGTGGGAATTTCTTAGTTGTTTGATGGGCATACAGACACAGAGAAGTGATCACAGAGCACACAGCATTATCCTAGGAAGTGACCCACTCACCATGAACCTGAGGGTCTTTTCACAATGGTTTTGTTCATTATTCCTTTATGATATGCTGGGCAGGTGAAACATTTATTTCAAAACCCGGAAATTCTCAGATATTCCTGATCCTATATCCCAAGAAAGGGAGTTGGTGAGGGTGGGGAGGGCAAAGGAGACCACTGGATTGGTCAGACCCTTTGGTTGTATGTCACAGGAATCAGTTTAGCTCAGGAAGAGTAGAGGATTTATCTCACAGATTCTACAGGAGAATTGAACAACCCAACCACAGTACAAAGAAAGAGCTGGGGCTCAAAAAACCAGAATGTAGGGCTGAACTCTGCCAAGATTTTTGTACCATCCCTCTCTTTTCTGCTTCTTTCTGCATTTTACTTAAATCATTCAACTTGGCCTTCTATATCTGGTAATATATGCTTTCCAGGTTCTGCTATCTCTCTTATCCCTCACCATCAGAGATCTTTTTCTCCAGTTGCACTTAAAAAACTGCTAGGGAAGGGCACTGATTGGCCAAGACTAGATCAGATGATGACCCTGTAACAAATCAACTATGGCCAGATGTGTGAAGGAGGGACACTATGCTTGATGCAACGTCAGGGGACTTCTTGGTTTTGGGGGGATTTTTTTTTTTTAAGATTTTATTTATTTATTCATGAGAGACACAGAGAGAGAGAGAGAGAGGCAGAGACACAGGCAGAGGGAGAAGCAGGCTCCATGCAGGAAGCCTGACACGGGACTCAATCCCGGGTCTCCAGGATCACGCCCTAGGCTGAAGGCGGTGCTAAACGGCTGAGCCACGGGGGCTGCCCTTTTTTTGTTTTTTTAAAGTAAGCTCTGTGCCCATCATGGGGCTTGAACCCAGAACCCCCACCCCCACCCCAGATCAAGAGTCGCATGCTCTACCAGCCAGGCACCTGAGCCAGCCAGGCACCCCAGTCAGGGGATTTCTTTAGTCAAGGGAGTCTGGCCGAAAAAATGGCATTAGGTAAAAACTTAGAAGTCCTCACTTGAACCATAAAGCTGGAGAGTTGAAAGCAGCACTTATTTGAAGAAAGAGGGAAAGGGCTGGACTAACATTAGGTGTCCATCACAACTACAGGGCTCATAGAGACACCAGGCCCAATAAAGTGGACAGGGAGGCAGATGGGTATAGGACGTTCTTTCTCAACATTTCTCAGGAAATAAGTACTGGATATAAGGTCAAAATAAGAAAAATAAATGTCTGTATTATTTTCTAAATGACATAGAAAGGGTATAAAGATACATGACCAAATAATATAAATGTAGCAGTGAAATCATTTTTAAAGACTTCTCTACAATACATGCATTCTTAAACTATTTAACAAAAAAAAAAATTAATAGCCCTTAATAGCTCTCAGTCCTTGGTTTTGTGCTTTCCGCATGACCTACTGCAGCTCAGCCAGGTCTCACAACTCTCTGCTTTAAAAACGGTGGCTTCAGTCACTGATTTGACAATAGAATGTGTCCATGTTCTGGGCCAGGCACTATGCTAAGAGCTAAAAATATAGCGCTCAATGAGACAAAGTTTGCATTCTAATGGGGAGTACAACTGTAAATGAGTATTGCAGATGTGATCCAAGGGGAGAAAAGGCTCAGGGAACCATGAAAATTTCAAATGGGAGAACCTGCCATCACACATAAAGCAAGGAAGCAAATTCCAGGCCTGCCCTGGTCCAGGTTATATATTAGTACACCTGTCCTCAGAGGAGAGGAAACCTCCAGGCACACATAGCCCATTAAAATAGGGAAATAGGGGTTAAGAGTGCTAGATGAGGACTTGTTCTTACTGGTTCTCTGTATCTCTCAGTTCCCAAAACTAAAAGTTAAACCATGGATTGGGTAGTTCTCATCTACTTGTAACAAAAATGCCTTACAGTGGCTGTATGTTCAATTAATTGGCATACTGCAGGAGAAACAGAAGAAAGCTCTTCTACCTTGGATATGGGGCAGTGAACAGCTTGTCCCCCTTTGAACTCAAGATTTAAAAAAAACCTATGTTCATTTGAAACAAAAACTGAATTCTCTAGGCGACTACTTAAGAGAACATGACAACATGAGATGTGACATGTTTTCATAAATGTCAGACTCAAGGCTTCAAGAAGATAGGTGTTTTTGAAAGACTTAGATTCTGAAGATACCCATATTGGTCAGGATCAGTCAGTCCCATCATGCTGTAGCAACAACAACCTGA
Organism: Canis lupus familiaris; assembly: GCF_011100685.1. Taxonomy (NCBI): domain Eukaryota; kingdom Metazoa; phylum Chordata; class Mammalia; order Carnivora; family Canidae; genus Canis; species Canis lupus. Next base: position 71,668,964 of record NC_049222.1, read on the forward strand.
TGGTCTCAGAGGCCTCAACAATAGTGGATTGTTTCTTTCTTATGCTACACATACATCCTAAGTTGGTGGGGGAACTGGCCCATCGTAATTCTTCAGGGACTCAGATTGGTGATGCCTCCATACTGCACACAATTCCACAATAGCTGGGGGTGGCTCTGAAGAGCCAAGCACATATTGGCTCTTAAAGCTTATGCCTGGAAATGACACATCACTTTTACTCACTTTTTTTTTTCAGCCAAAGCAAGTAGCATGGCTATACCTAATTCATGTGGAACAATAGAGTGCCTTACTACTTCAATGACTGACTTCATAAAAAATGATAATCATTCAGAATGATATTTTTAAGGATTAGAAATCCAATTCAGCTATATTTAATGTTCCATATGTTTTAATTTTTAGAGGCTATTTTCCAAGGCTTTAATCATCTTAACTAGGCACTTGATTAATGCATAGAGGAGTGGAGTCTAATTATCCTCCCTTTGAATCTGGGCTCGTTTTAGTTAGCTGCTTGACCAGCAGAATGTAGCCGCAGTAATATTCTGGGACTTCCAAAGTTAAGGCACAAGAAGCCTTGCAGCTCCTACCCAGGCCCTACATTAGAGCATGTGCCAACGTGGGATGTACATGCAGCATAAGGCACTTGCTCTTGGAGCCCCGAGCTGCCATGTAAGGAGTCCAACTACCCCGAAGTCACTATGCAGGGGAGTCCATGAGAAGAGACCATGTGGGCAGCTCAGAGAAGACATGAGGAGAGAAAGGCTCCCCAGCTGGACACCAGTTTACTTCTCTGGTTTGAGTTTCTGTGATTAATGTTATTTCTGCCTTCTAGATATTGTTTAAAGGTATAAGTATCCTGGATACAATCATATATCTAATTGACTTCTTCAGGTATCTTCATATTCTTCCTGAATATGGCTAAATGAATCAGATTTTTTTCTTAGGAGTTTTGGGAGGAATAGGAGTCTTGGTTTTTGAAGGGAAGGGAGAAGAGAGGCATAGTTTTGAGGCCTAGGTTATTGCCTGTAACAGAGTGTACTTGTGTGGTGGGCTGCCAGTAATCAGCTAAAAATGAAGCATATCCAAGAGTGAGATCTTCAGAGGCCCTTCCACCCTTACCTCCATCCCCATTGTGCTAGGACTGTCCACAGCCGGCAGCAGGGTGGGCTCTGAGCAGATCTGAGGTTGGTCACGGATTCAGTTTTGTCTCCCAGAAAACCCCATTCACACCATGAAAGCTGTTGTGTCTTCCGAGGAGAAATGGTAAACAGCAGCCCTTTTCCTCACTCCAGTTATAAATAAATTGAGGGACTGCACCACCACCATCACCACCACCCCCCCACACACACAGCTCCAATGTATATAAGCTGGGAACTGGAATTTCACATTCTTTCTGATAGAGCTGATGAGTGAGGATGCAACTTCAGGACTTACAGGCTCATGGGCTTATGCTGTGAACCCCAGAATTAGGCAGGATTTATCACCTAGTCAAAGAAAGCACTGGATGGCAATAGGATTCCAATCTGGCAAAACTTATGACATAGAGGAACACAGGAAAATACACGCTTTCTGTGTGCATCTAAAAGAAAAGAGGGGGGCTGAATGAGTAAACCCAATGGATTCCTCCCAGTTTTATCAACAAGGTAAGTTCTTCTATATCCCTGGATGGAGTAAATAAAATGGCAGAGAGAGACCAGGAGTGCTGTACTCACTGTGTACCCTCTATGTGGAAAAAACCAGTAAGAGTGGGTAAGGAGCATCTCTCCTGATGGAGGAGTTGATAGTCACCTTGCAACAGGGACACAGGTTTTCATCCCAGGAAAAACAGCTGGAGCAATCACAATGGTCTTGAGACCTGAAATATAGGTTTAGTGGATCTTGTGCTTGTTTCTCATTTCATGTTGGCAAGCATTCATTACATGTTTGCTATAAACCTCATTCTTTGGTTGTGTGATTCTAAATAGGACCTGTATTAATGAAGGCTTACAGCTATAACCAACAAACCCTAAATACAAAGGCTCTACGGTAGGCTCTTTTCCGTTTTCTCATGGAAAAATGAGATGAACAAGACAATATCCTGATATTAAGATGTTGTATATTCAGTGAATGAGACGGGCAAGTATAGAGCAATAACATATCCTGGGGTGATCCCTGGGTGGCTCAGCGGTTTAGCACCTGCCTTCAGCCCAGGGCGTGATCCTGAAGACCCGGGATCGAGTCCCACATCAGGCTCCCTGCATGGAGCCTGCTTCTCCCTCTGCCTCTCTCTCTCCCTCTCTCTGTTTCTCATGAATAAATAAATAAAAATCTTAAAAAAAAAAACATATCCTGGGGATGTCCACAGTATTACAGAAGCAAAGAAACAATCACTTTTGCCTGATGAGTTGAAGAAAGTGCCCAGGGGCGGTGATGGCTGAGCCAAGCCTTGAAAGAAGAATGGGGATTTGCCAAGGTGGGGAACAGCTTGAGGGAAACCATATAAATAGGAAAGAGCAAGTCATATGCCCAGACTATAGCAGGTTCCCTCACTCAATAGGTATTTATTAAGTCCTCCTGCATTTGGTTTTAGGAATTTGATGCTGAATGAGATTGTCATAATCTCTGTCCATGTGGCAAATATTATCCTACTCTGGAAAAAAAGAACAGTGGGAGGCAAAATTGGAAAAATGGGCGGGGGTCAGATCATGGAAGGTCTTGTGTATCATGCCATGGAGGTTGGGATTTACCCAAAGTCTATTCCCAGTCCATTACTGCCCACATCATGCTACAGAACAGACTTGTGATGCAGATGTACCACATCCTCCTTGGACCAAAAGTGGTCATTGCTCACGGTGATGAGAAACAGGATGTTAAACAAAGCAATGGCCTTTAATGTTTGAGAAATTCTAGTACATGAAATCTTTTCATCTTTTTTCCCAAGCCAAGCCATAATGACAATGAGTGAAAATACTAGTGAAAATAAACCAAAATTAAAACAAGCACTTGCACCATTACTACATTTAACACAGAAATGCAGGATGTAAAAATTTTAGCAAATCTTTTTAAAGTACTAGAAGGATTAAACAAAGTCCACAATCTCAGAATGTCTTCCTGGCCAAGAAAGAAAGAAATTAGAAAGGAGAGGGTTTTCTCCAAGTTAAAAATTAAAGAGGGAAAAACCAATTCAACATCAAATATTTATTGGACATCCGTATGCTCTAGGTTTGGTGCTGCATGCAGCATGTGAGAAAAGAACCCTGTCTCTTGAATGAACATTTAATGTTTGATGTTTAGAATGTAATGAACAAAACTTTGTTATGCCCAGTCTAAATATCTTTTTAAAAGTAAAGTTCCAGTAGGTTTGGATTTCTATAAGAAGAAAAGGGATTTCTTCAATGAAATTAGTTAATCTGAAGCAATTGTGGAGGACACATTGCTTACATCTTTTAAAAATAAATGTAAGCCCTTCTGAAAATGTTAAGTTTTTTCTGATGCTCCTTTTTAGAAAAGAAAAAACTATTCCCTTCTGATTGGGGATGCAAAGATAACAATGGGATTTCATATTGCTGACCTGGAATTATACTGTTTGGCTAACTGTCTCTCTGTTTTGGCTTTTTTCAAGCTGTGGGGAGGGAAGAGTGTGGTCTTTGAGGTTCTCATCCCAGTTGTTAAGCAAGAGCCAGACATGACTGCATTCATTCCCAGCAACTTCCTGGATACTTTAGTAGTCATTAGGATTTTTCACAAATATCCTAATTTGACTCTCTCTTCGAACTCATTATAAGTTAGAAGGCTCTTTGAAGTGAAATGTGGTCATGTGACTTCCTTGGACCAGTGAAATGTGAAAGCCCCAAGTATTGGTGTGTGACTTAACCACATTCCCTTCTCCACACATCCACCATGTGGCAGCAGGTACTCTGTGCCCCAGTTCATTTGATGATGAGAACCTTTCTTTCTTTCTTTTTTTTTTTTTTTTTTTTTAAGATTTTATTGATTTGTTCATGAGAGACAAATAGAGAGAAGCAGAGACACAGGCACAGGCAGAGGGAGAAGCAGGCTCCATGCAGGGAGCCCAACGTGGGACTCCATCCTGGGTCTCCAGGATCACGCCCTGGATCGAAGGCAGTGCTAAAGCTCTGAGCCACCCAGGCTGCCCGTGAGAACCTTTCAGTAAGAATGAGATCTGGGAGTTTGTTACTCAGCCTAACGGGATCTCTGCTGACAGTTGTCTACTATGTACCCAGCATGGTGCTAGGCTCCTCAGATACCACAAGGCACACAGTTCTTCAGAAACTCCTATCCCAGGGAGAAAGAGAGACAGAAAAACAATTATGAGTAGCAGATAGCCACAGTTGAAAGATAAACCCGGCCTCAGGGGAATTAAAAAGTGAAGAAAAGTAGTGAGAGATGTTTCTTCCCTAGAGAATACAAAGGAAAAAAATAAGAAAAATCTCTTTTATGTATTTAGTTACAATCTGCTCTATACTTGTTTATAGTCTATGCTATTTATAGTAAAGTGATAGAATTGCTCGTAGTGGAAAGCGTGATTCTACTTGATAAAGTATTTCTAAGAAAATTCTAGTTCCAGGATGGCAAAAGAGAGCCATGCTTTGAATTAACTCCAATGTAGAAGTAGTGGCTGCTGATATTCTATCTGAGAAAGATTACAATGCTGCATGCCAACTCAGAAGCAGAGCAATGAGATCAATTAGCAATGTCTATCTTGTATTTAGGAGATGGGAATAGCAGCCCATATGTTACTATTTGCAAACTTATGCCCACCTGAAACAGAAGAATTTTTTGACAGCTTATCATGATTTCTCACCCTCCAAAAAAGAATAAAATAGCCTGGAAAACTCACAGATATAAACTATAGCATATGCTCCTGGAGAATGATAAGAAATATGCTATGTAATTTTAGTGCCCTGTCCACAGAAATATAGATGAAAATAAGGCTTACATATGAAGAAAAAATACATACATCATTTTGATTGTGCTCTCTTAACTCTAAGTAGCTATAATAGAGAATAGGCTAAACTACTGTAACAGAAAGACCTCAAATATAGTGGTATTACTCCTTCGACGAAACAGTCCTAAAGCAGCTCTGCCATCTTTGTCATGTGGCTTAGGCAGCAATGGAAGTGCATACTCCAACCTGCATGGGTGGTAATAGCTCCTAGAAGTCTAGGAAGAGCCTCTCTCCAATGAGCAAGGACCATCTCACATTCCATTGGCTCCATTTTGGTCTATGATCATACTTCGCTTCATGGGAACATGGAAAATAAAATCCTTGGCTAGGCAGTCATGTACTCAGATGCACTTTAGGGTATTCTCTTACTAAGAGCAAGAAAATAAGGATTATACTGGGAACTCATCACTCCTATCACTGCTATCTGAAAACAGACCAATTTATATAAAAAATTTCATGGAACCCCTTTTGAAAGAAAGATGAATAAAAAGCAATAAAGGGATCTAAATTGGTAGAGAAGACAGGAAAGAGACTCACAACCAAGATTTCCTAAAATGTTCACCAAAATGATACTCGACCATTGGTGACTGTTCACCAATCATCATCACCAATAGTAAGACATATCAACACCACATACTTCCTAATATTATGCGCTGAGAAAGGCACGTCACCTTGTATTCTTGCCAAAAATGTATAATGACAATCTAATCATGAGAAAATATTACGTAAACCCAAACTGAGGGACTTTTTACAAAACAGCTGGCCAATACTCTTCAAAAGTGTCAAGATCAGAAAGATAAGGAAAGATGAGGAACTGGCCCATATGGGAAGAGATAAGGAGATATGATAACTAAATGTAATGTGGGATCCTAGAGCAGAAAAAGAACATTAATGGGAAAAACTGAAATTGAATGAGGTGTAGATCAGTTACTGGTGTTTTGTCAACATTAATTTCCTGATTTTGATAGCTGTACTATGGATTTGTAAGATGTTTACTTTAAGGAGAACTGAGTGAATACTATACAGGACCATAGCTACTATTTTTGTAACTTTTTTGTGAGTCTAAAATTATTTCAATATAAAAAGTTTGAAACAAGTCCCTGTCATGTCATATCAACACGTTGCACATAAAAGGCTGGTGAAGCCACGCAGTCAGAGACCCAGGCCCTGTGAACGACATCTACCTCTTTTCCTTTCTGGACTATTCTAAGTCATTTAACAAATCTGTGCCTATATTTAGTCTCCAACTCTGCAGCCTGAATGCTCCATTTCCAAAACACTTCTAATTATCCTGTTGCCCTGCTTGAAATCCTACATGGGCTCCCCTAATCTGGTTGATTAAACATACACTCTTTATAACAGCCTATAGGCCCTTAATGGTCTAGTCTAAACCTGCCTCTCCATTCTCAGCTCCTACCACTTTAGACATTTATTTTTCTCTTCAACCCCTCAGAAATTCTCACACATTTTCTTTTTTTAAGATTTTATTTATCTATCTATGTATCTATGTATCTATGTATCTATCTATCTATCTGACAGAGAGAGAGAGGGCACAAGCAGGGGAAGCAGCAGAGGGAAAGGGAGAAGCAGGCTCTCCAGTGAGCAGGGAGCCCAACACGGGGCTCCATCCCAGGGCCCTGGGATCATGACCTGAGCCCAAGGCAGACACTTAACCAACTGAACCACCCAAGCGCCCCTCTCACACATTTTCAAATATTCCATTTCTATCCTTAGCTACTGAAATTCACACTTACTGTTTTGACTGGAATGCCTCCCACAAGCTACTCTTCCTTTGCTTTCTGATGAATTCCTATGTTTCCTTAGACACTCAGCCTAAATGTTACCTCCCCATCAAGGTCCTCTATAATTTCTCTTAGCAATATTGTTTCTCACCAGTACTTCTTTTCCTAACTCTTATAGCTCTTATTATTAGGGTTGTGATTCATCTGTTCTTTTATGGTCAGGTGTCATGCTTGGTTCTTGGATAACAAAGACAGAGTCCTGGGAATCCCTGGGTGGCTCAGCGGTTTAGTGCCTGCCTTCAGCCCAGGGCATGACCCTGGAGACCTGGGATCGAGTCCCACATTGGGCTCCCTGCATGGAGCCTGCTTCTCCCTCTGCCTGTGTCTCTGCCTCTCTCTCTCTCTGTATCTCTCATGAATAAATAAATAAAATCTTAAAAAAAAAAAAGACAGAGTCCTGACAGGGTGGGCAAGGCCAGCAGGTGAACTAACAGTCATAGGAGAGTGATCAATAGGATGACAGAGTTGCTCCTCCTAGTGACAGTGAGTCAGGAAGCCTCTTGGGAGAGATTATCTATGAGTTGTATCTTCAAGGACAAATGCAGATTTCTCATCTTTCCATGGAAAGGCCAGCTCATCCCCCATCTTATAGCTTGCCTTCTTACTGCTTTCTTTCTCCAGCTACTCAAATTGTGTCTGATCCATCGAGTTTAGTTACCAGTTCAACTCAATTCAACAACTTTCCTGTGCAGCCTTTTATGAAAAGCATGAACATTTATGAGAAAAATTGACCCATCCATGCTTAAACATGGGTGGTGTTCTCCAAACTACAAGAGACAGACAACTACCTGTCTTGATCCTCATTACCAAAATACTGGAAATTCTTTGCAAGTAAGTATTACAGATGATCTAAACATTTAGACTTTAAAGAAAATCACAATGAAACACATTTTAGGATTTTCAAAATAACCACTTAGGTATAAAGCGGTTACAATAAAAATTGTCACTATTAATGATGAATCAAGGGAATTGATTAAAACTAATGGATTGCATTCCTGGCTCTCAAACTTTGTGTCAAGGCTATATACATACCCAAGGACATAACAGAATATTTTCAATTTTTGAAGGAAATGCAGAGCTACTTGACATCCTTTTGATGGTGCCATACCTTGCAAAACTGAGTTTTATGTGGTTTCTATGATAAAAAGCCAGTACTGCATGAAAACCAATGTGGAACAGGAAAGGAGGGGGTAATGACCAATCTAATTTCAAAGTCTGAGAAGTCATGTAGTATCTAGGCACATACATCCCAGTAGTAATTGTGTTTATTAAAGAATGAAATAAAATAATTTTTAATGTATGTATTCTATTTTTTTTCAAAGTTACTAATTTGTTATGACACAAATATTATTAGAGTGTTTGGACTTCATAAGTGGAATTATTTAGAATTTCTTTTCACCTAGAGTGCCATCAAAATAAAAACTACCATGATATTAAGGGAGCCACGAACTAAGAAAGTCTGGGAAACTCTGGCCTATGCTGTCATTGAATTGACAGTGATGTTGCACTCCTATTAACTTCATCTGCAGGCCACTTGATGGATATTTTGTATTACAAAGACTTTGTTAGTTTTCTAGCACAAAGAGAAATGTAAAGGTCTAACAGAAGAAATTTTTGTATAATTAAAGGAAATTTAAAGGACCTGTTTTGTTACCTTGGGCGTCACTGTTGGTTTCTTGCAACATAAAATGTACCCATTCTACAGGTTCAGCTGCCATTCCCAAGCCTTATCACGAAGACATGGCAATGGGGTTGGACTATCTTGCCCTGTCTACTTATGACAAAAACAAAACCAAACCAAAAATACCCACTAGACTTGCCAGGTCTGAGGTTGCTTTCTGTGACTAATTAGGATACAGTGAAATTTTTCTTGTTTTGCTTTTCATTAAAACTACTTGCCTTAAAAAAAAAAAAAAAACAACTACTTGCCTTGTTCAGGTTTAACTCCATACCTTGACCTCATCAGCACTCTGATCAGTGTGATAACTGTGATTTTAAACAGATAAAGCCACCAGCTCTTTTTTAAAGCTAACTCTCCTATGCAATTAAACCAGCTGATTGAGTCATTAAGAGAGCATCATTAGGGCAGCCCCGGTGGTGCAGCGGTTTAGCGCCGCCTGCAGCTCAGGGCATGATCCTGGAGACCCTGGATCAAGTCCCATGTCAGGCTCTCTGCATGGAGCCTGCTTCTCCCTCTGCCTGTGTCTCTGCCTCTCATTCTCTGTCTCTCTGTGTCTCTATGAATAAATAAATAAATAATCTTTAAAAAAAAAAGAGAGAGAGCATCATTAGCTACAGGAGGGAATCTAGATTGGGGTTCAGGGGAAATGGGAGATGCTAAATGCATTCATTTCAGCAACTGTGGGTTAAGAACATTACCTTTTTCCTGTAACAATGGAAACAGGCAAAATCTCAACTTCAATAAAATAGTTGACAAATAATACTGATAAAAATATCAGAAACCTTTTTTCCAATATACAAATAAAAATTTAATTGAAGAAAGAGCTTGTGTTCTAACAGATTTTTAATTCTTTTAAAGATGAAACAAATATTTAATAATATTTCAGAATGTACCTTAGTAGGTGGACTAATATAAATATGTTATTTTTGTACCCTGTGTGCCTCACTATACCAGGTGATTTGTTTATTAGGATCATTGTTGGTCATCCATTTAGCACACTTATTGAGAACATGCCCTGCTCCAGGCACTGCACAAGGCCACACTACATGCTAACAAATCTGAGATTTGGGAAAGGCATGAATCCAAGTGGATTAGCCTCATCTTTCTTGCCCAATAAGGAGAATGTAGGGAATTACACTGTGGTTACTAATACAGTATGCTCTGTAGATCAAAGAAGGGCGTTTTTCCCATGAGGCTGAATGACACACGAATTTGGGTAATAGCAGAAAGACTATGTTCTTCCTTGGCTTAGAAGAATCTGTTCAAATATCATAACAGTGTTCATCATGAATGCCCACCACTGATGAATTGTAGAATTGTCTAAATGTTCTTTCTTTCTTGGAACCACATCCTTTTCTAAAGATTGAGGCTGTAATTAAATGAAGAGTTTATGATTTAAGATTTCTCCTGGCTCTTTTTCATTTGTGTTCATATTAGGAGTAATATTTATGAATAAATGACACTATCTAAGAATTAGTTTTAGCCCCTTATAAAGTGGATAAGTATACTATGTCATCCCAGGTTCTGGAGACCTACAATTGCTTGCTTAAGCAAGCAGCAGGGTTAATATAATACTCTTTAAGATATCAGGAAGAAATTATTTGACAGATTCCTCGCTATACTAATGAATGTTGTTTGGATTGTAGCATAGAAAACCAAACTCTGGATAACTTAAGTAAAAAGAAAATATATTGGCTCACATGACTGAAAGTCAATGGAAAAAGCTGGCTTCAGGCAAGACATCAAAAGAGGGACAATGTCACCAGGGCCCAATTGTGTTCCTCTGTCCCTCAATTCTACTTCCTTTGAGCTGCTTTACTTCTCAATGGCAGTGCTTTTATGGTAGCAAGCTAGTGGCAGCAACCCCAAATACTATATATTTGTAATCCAATTCCAACACAAAAAGCAAGAGTCTTTCTTCCAGAATTTGTAGCAAAATGTCTCTCATGATTCATCAATGCTACATGCATTATGTGTCCATGTCTGAACTCTGGCCAAAGGAAGGCAGTGCTCTGATGGGCTTTGGCCAAGCAACATGCTCCAACTCTGAGCCAGGGCTGGGCCCTGCCCAAAGTCCTGGGCTGATGGTGAGTGAGTAAATAATGTGCAAATTAAGATGGAAGCTGATTTACAGTTATCCAAAGAAGGATAAATAGAGGCAGGAAGCCAAATATTCACTTCAGAATGAAATTCCACTTTTCCAAGAAGGGCAAGTCATAGAAGGTATCTTTATGGCTTATGAAGTCCATGAGGTAAGTTGTTGGGAGTTTTTGCTTTTTTGGGGGGAAGGAGATTGGATTTTTTTCCCCAGGAGGTAAATTTTAAAACAGAATTCTGTTTCAATTGGTCAAATATTGAAAGAGTAGTGATATGAGGTAGAGTATTGGGAAGTGGTGTACAACCAGCATTCTGCGGAGATGATTTGTAGGATCTACTGATTTCCCTGGTGTAAATACTCCCACCATGGCCCATTTCAAGCTACCAACATGGTGTCACTGACCATAGATTTGGGAAGAGACGTGTATAGTCAGCCCTCATGAGCCAGTACAAGCTGGCTCTATAATACCACCAACAATGAGTAATGTTCATAAGAGTTTTTGTAAAGTTTATGCCACCAAAGTGATAACAAAATCCCTCAAAACTTACTAAATTAAGACAGACATGAAAGCTGGGATGGGGTCGGGCAGGAGGACAGTTACAAAAGATATCTTTGTCACTTTGTCAAAAAAAATACATATTTTTAGCCACTTTTGATGGAAAGCATACAGATCCATTATTTGGTTGGTGTTATAGCCACATTAAAATAGCCTTCCTAACTCTAAATAAAATGTTGGAGAAAAACAGCAATTATGTGGCCACAATCCCCTCTGTCCCCATGAACTGCTGCACAGTCAAGCATTTCTGCACACCATGTCCCTAGAGATGTCACTTACTTCTCAGGGTGGTCTCCTAAGCTCAAACTTTTCTGGCCACAGAAGTCACATATGTTTGTTGATATTTTTCTAGACAGCTAATTACATGAACCCTATGATTTTCCACTCTGGTGAATGAACAAAAACAAGGTTCACAGTTAACGCTGCAACTCAGAACACTGGTGACTTGTTATGAACGAAGAAATAACCACAATGGCTAAGACTAAGGTAAAAGTCTCACTAAGAAAAAACATCTTAAAGGTTCTTTGCACTCAGCTACTCAGCACACTGAGTAGAAATGGTATGACATGTCTGTGGGTTTATTTTAGGATACGAATAAATTCCTCTTTCAAGTTTTTCTGGAAAACCAACTTTTCACGGCATGATGTGTGTCCAGATCTCACCTACTAGAGCTAAGGGTAGGACTGACCTTTGAAAAAAAGCAACTTCCCTTCTTCCATCCTGTCAGGACCTGCTTTGGGGACATCTCAGTCATAAATACAAATTGGTCAGGAGTGATTGGCAGAAGGGATGTATATTTGGGGAAAAAAAAACTTCTCAAGATTTCTTCTTTCCCCCTTCTTTCAACAAAGTTGCATATAGTCTGGGGTGTTGTCCAAATGTAATAAAATAACAGTTCCAAATATGTACCTTTTCATTTCAAATCCCAGAGCGTTTAAATACTGGAAAAAATCCCAATTCTTCCCCAAATGTCTAAAGGGTCACACAATTTGTGGTAGCTGAAAGGCAAATTTACAAAAAAAAAAAAAATATAATGTATATCAGAATGCCATCTGGGGGAAGAACTTGAATTGAAATCCTTTTCACCTACTAAAGGCAGGATAGTAACAAGCTTCTTAGTGGGTCAAACTGCTTCATATACCCATCCCAGCTCTCCCAAACAATTCAGAGTCAATTTCCAAAAGTAGTACTATTAACATAGTAATAAAAGCTAACATTTATCTAACACCAAGCTATGCTTCTTAGGAGTATACTTCAAAGGGTGGTTAAAGTATGTTTACCCCTACAACGGCCCATGAGGTAGGTTCTATTATCCTCATTGCATAGATTAAGAAACTGAGGCTTAAAATATTCAGTGGTTGGATGAAAGGTCACAAAATTAGTATGGACAGAGCCAAAAATTAAAATGAGTTCTTAATCACACTAGATTTCCAAGTCAATTAGAAAAAACCTGCAACGTACATAAGAAAGAAAGAATGAGGGAAAGATATTTGATGGCCATACAGCTATAAATATGCAGACATGTTCAATTTTGTATTAGAATGATAGTGACATTTGCATAGCATGTTATAATTTGCAAAACATTTCCATGTACATTTGAGCTTCACAGCAATTCTGAAAAATAGTAAGAGAAGTCTGCGATTTTCATTTGTAGAGGTAAAGGTGAAGCTCGGGAAATTTATGACAACAGATTACTGCTCTGCTAGTCTAGGCTAGCAGAAAAGTTCCTCAGTTCACTTTCAAATCAAAGACAGCCATAACACCAAATTCCAATAGAGATGGACAAAATACTATAGACTAATTTCACTCATGAATATCAATTATAAATAAAGTATTTTCAAATTAGTATAAACACAGCAATTCTAAATAAAATATTTGCAAATAGGATCCAGCAGTATATAAAATAATTACAGTTGACCCTTGAACAATGTGGACCTTAGGGGTACCAACCTCCCACTCAGTTGATAATCCACCTATAATTTTGGATTCCCCAAAAACTTAACTGCCTACTGTTGACTGAAAGCCTTATTGATAATATAAACAGTCAATTAACACATAGTTTGTATGTTATATATATTATACACTGCATTCTTTTAGTAAAATAAGCTAGAGAAAACAAAGTGTCAAGAAAATTGTAAGGAAGAGAATGTATGTTTACAGTGCTACATTGTATTCATTTTTTAAAATCCTCTATAAGTGGACTCCTGCAATTCAAGCCTGTGTTGCTCAAGGGTCACTGTATATACCATGGCTCCCTTCGCATATACCATTCTAGGATGGTCCAACATAAGAAATGCTCTCAACATAACATATTATACCAACAAATTGGAGTAGGAAAAGTATATTACAATGTCAGCATCCTAAACAGACATTTGATAAAACTCAATAGCCGTTTCTAATAAGTTAGGGAAGGAAACCATGATACTTTTACCTAAAGCTGAGCACTACATCTTATAACACAGGGCAAGTCTTCAAGTATTTGGTAAATCAAGGACACACACTCTAAGATAAGAGAAGAAAAGGATGTTTAGGCCCATTACCAACTGAATATGAAGGAGCAAATACACTTTATATCTGACACATATGCATAATTTATCTGTACAGAAAGCCTTCAAACAAAGCCATTAAAATAACTGGTGGCAATCTTGCTCAGCCCTTCCCAGCACAACCACCTGTCTATAAGGAGGTCTGGGGATGCATCCAGCTCATGGTTGAATCAGGCCGAGGTCTAACAGCCATGATCAGTGGGTGCTCCCCACTTTTTCATGGGTTGGTGAAGCCCTAATCAGCCCATGAGGAGATGACTCAGGGCCATCTTTTATCAGAGGGCATGCCAGCAGCCATGACAGTCACTAGTCCCTAAAGTCTAAGAGTTGCAGACAGTAGAGAGAATGGCAATGACAAACTCCCTTCTCTCTGATGGGGAGTGGTAACAACCCAGCCAGATCATGCTTCATCCAGCCATGAATGTACAAGTACAAGCACTTCCTCACCATAATGATCCCAACTATGTAACAGCAGCCAGCCAGCCCCAGGGGTCAACACACAGAGCCAGTTTTGTGAACAGTGGTGCTCATCCACATGTAGATGTGACTGCTGGATTCACAGGAGTTAGAGAGCAAGGTCTGGACACAGAAGCTTTGCAATGAAGCTGTCGGTGGAACCCATCACTCTGCCATCCTTCTCAGGGGTGCAGAAAGTGAACAGAGTGGTGGCTCCTGAGTGGTCTTGAGCCAAAGCCCATGCTCCTTTTGGAATCTTGTTAGTTCATCAGGGTGTTAAAGGAATGGGAAGAGCAATTAGTGTAAAATAAGCACTATTTTTTCACCTCTTTCTTCTCCTTCCCCAAGTCACAGAAGGAATACAGTGACCCAGAAACATCTACCTGACCTGTAATTTTTATTTCAAAATGCTGAACAAGAAAACCGTTCATTTCCTCTGAGACCCCCAGAAAGGGAGTCTGATTATTAGCAGCTGCCTAATTGTTATACTAGTGATCAAACTTTAACAAAAGTAAATTATTTTCTAAACACAGGGCTTTTCAAAAATTAAAACTAAACAAAGCAGCATTAGCCTCATAGCTAGAAAATATTATTTCTTTGGACTCCAGCTAAAATACAAGCCTTACATTGCCTTATGCTTTATTTGTTTATAATAATTTTATATGGAAACACCAGTGTTCTTTAGCACATTTTGAGCACTATGTAGAATTTTGTACCTGACCCATGTGGCAGCATGCCTGCACCACTAGGCGTGTTTTATTTCACTAACTCGTGTGTATTCTCAGGTATTTGGTTAGCTGGGTCAAAATTGCAGAGGCCATTTTAAAATGCATGACCCAAGTGGTTTTACTTAGCAATATTATAAATCTAAAAAGGCAATACTGCCAGTTAGACTAAAATGGATACATAAAAATGAATCCTTAAACTCCTATGTGCTTTTATTTAGCCAATTTAATTAAGATATGCTTACATGTTTAAAATGTCCTCAAAAGCAAAATCTTTCTTCTTAATTTTGCAAGCTGGATATTCTAAAACAAGGTGAATATTCTAATACTGGTCAATTAATTACATAGTCCAATAAGGAGTGCTATCATTCTACTTTTCTGTTTAGAAAACCAATTAATTTATCTTAAATATTTCCACTTGCTAATCTTCTCCCTAAAAGACTTGATACATAGGAAATTAACTCTTGTATTTATTTTTAAATTATCTCAAAAAAAAATCTCAAAGACACAAAGTTTCAATAAAACTCCCTTCCTTTGTAGGGGATCAGTATCTATGCTAGAGGGGAAGCAGTGTTTGTTGTGGAACTTGAAATACCAGCTAATGTAAAAGATTAATGCTAATTAATTGAGTCTGTTCTTGGTTTGTCTTTTTCAAATCATCAGAGCTCCTCTATACAGACACCATCTACAGGCACATTTACATAATATTATATATTTACAGAGTTAAAATCAAGAAGAGCGCAGAGAAACAATAGAAAGACAAGGAGATAACCAAGTGGAATAAATCCAGATACGTGTTCCCATCAATTCTCATGAATTTGAGAGCAGAATGGCCCAGTTTTGGAGGCATCCATGGTGGAAAATAAGCCAAAGTTCCACGGATAAAAACAATAATATAAAAGTGCAAGAGCCCATGTGTGAAGTCTGAAAACCTAGCGAGAGACTTTGCATTTGATTTTAATATACTGGGAAGGTATAAGCCATCTGAAAAAAAAAAAAAAAGATTATGATCACCATACACATAATAGTCTTTCAATATGGTCTGTTCCTGTCCAAATATCCCATGTGTTATACACAAGTAGGCAGTTAGTAAAGCTCATCACTCATTCAAAAATTTTTAAAGATTTTATTTATTTATTAGAAAGAGAGAGAGAGAGCATGAGTGGGGGGAGGGGCAATGGGAGAGGGAGAAGCAGACACCCCACTGAGCAGGGCGCCCAACACAAGGCTCAATCCCAGGACCCCGAAGGCAGATGCTTAACAGATTTAGCCACCCAGGCTCCCCTTCAGTTATTCATACTTTTAACCAATATTTGGGCACCTCCTATGACACTCTGACAGGTACTAGGAAGATAGAGGGAATATCAGGGTAAATAGGTAATCTCTGATAAGGGATGCATGGAGGGTAAACTAATAATCATCACACAACATAATTTACTATCCAATGAGAAAGAAGAATACGAAAGAGACAATAGTTGTCTGGGAAGACGAAATGGCATTCTAGAAGAAATAAACTGAGTTGCACAAGGATGAGGATGCATTAAAGAGGGAAGTAAAAAATGATCACCCTGGGGTCATTCCCTAAGCAAATAACAGAGGTATCTTAATGACCATAGGAAGTGAGGAGCTCTGTCTTTAACTTCTGTTTGAGCAAATGCAGTGCTGAGAAGTGGTGGTGACAACTAGATTTATAGACATGAGAGAAGAGTGATGACTTGGGATTTGGATGACAGGGCTATGGACTATAGGGTCAGACAATACAAGTCCAGACAAAGTTGAGGTTGACAGTCTTCTTCGGCTTTCATAAAGTATATGACCATTGTGACACACTGACTGCATTGGTGGTTTTAGCTTGGGGAGGATATAGAGCCCCTCCTCAGCCCTCACTCACTGTGCCCCCTTTGGCATCAATAAAATACTGGGGATGAATATTCCACATGTAGATCTTTGTAATGACTTTACAAACTATAAAAAGGAAGAAGTGAAAGAGAGACCTCACCTAATATCCAGAACAAAATGAAATCTCTTTTAAAATTATAAAATCTTCATAAATTTTTGAAATTTTGCCTTCATCTTACAAGCTTTTGTCTCACTGCAAAACACCATAAAATGACCCAATAATTCCACTTCTACTGGAGTGTTCAGAGTTTATGGCAACATAATTTGTGATGATGAAACATTCAAAACAGACAATATACAGGACAAATAAGAAATGTTTAAGTAAATTATGACTAACCATCTGATCAAACAGTATGCTGTCATTTAAAAATTATCTTACATTTAATGATATGGGGAATTGTCCATAATGTGAAAAGGACTAGAGTTTATGTGCTATATATCTCCTTTGGCTCCACTTTTGTAATATCAAAAGAAAGAACAATTGGAAAGCGATTGTCCCAAGGTCACCAGTGATTATAATCAATGCAAAGGTGAATTTTATTTTTTTCTTTATACGTTTCATCATTTTCTAATATTTCTACAATTAGCACGTATGTGCTTTATAGTCAGAGAAACACTTCACATTTTTAATTAACCAGATAATAATAATTAACTGGATAATAATTAAGGAAAACATAGATGTTCAAAACTTTACTTGCAAGAGATGTCCTAGAATTACAGAAACCAAAGTTCATTTTCTATACTTTTGCAGTCTTCACACCAGGTTTTGACAATAGTATTGATTGGGTGTGGCATGTGCTATTGGGAAAAGACTCTCCTTTTGACCCATATACTAAAGAAACTCAGCATATCTGTGATTAACAATGATCTTGATAAAGCCGATACAAATGACTGCCCAGCTAATGTCCCTAGAGTCATGGGGGGAACCATTATACTCCAACCAAGCAACATGAATACCATGTACAAACTGAACTTAAACTTTTTAAAATGTTCCAATTGAATCATCTTGCAGAACTCAGGAAGTGCCTTCAGACCACCTACCGGTCCCTAAGTACAATAGCATAACTGCTTCAGCAGCGTTTTTGGAAGGTCACAAAGACACCCTAACACTAATTGGACAAAGCCTTGACTATGAGGCTGAAGACCAATGAAGTGCCACAAAAGGAATTATCTCTAAACTGGGAACTGCTCAGGAAAGGGAATTAGAAAAATGAGGTTATTATATTGCAAGGAAGAGAGGGAAGAGAGGAGAAAACATTATTGATTATTCAAAATAGTGGCTACTCTGCAGAGTAAATAAAACATTCAGGATAGGGTGAAAATTAGAGTCAGATCCAGAAATGGAAATGGCAGAAACAAGGGCGCGGCAATCTAGATTGCTAGATGTTAAGTAAGGAGTGGAAATTTTTTTTTTTTTTTCAGAAATCTACAAAAGAAAAAACAGAATAAAATTCTACACATTCAATTTCATTCATTAGACTTTAAAATGCTCTGTCCAAAATAAAATGTATAGGACTTGCCAACGTTTAATGGTGTTCTGTAAGCCACGCGTGATCAAAGTTGGCTTTCTCCTGGTAGCTGGAGGCCAAGACCAG
This sequence comes from Canis lupus familiaris, assembly GCF_011100685.1. Taxonomy (NCBI): domain Eukaryota; kingdom Metazoa; phylum Chordata; class Mammalia; order Carnivora; family Canidae; genus Canis; species Canis lupus. The sequence goes on from NC_049222.1 coordinate 71,687,267, forward strand.
GTTCAGAGAATGACACAAAAGCTGAAAGCCTCCAGGCAGAAGAGGTGACCCCAGCTATCTCTCTGAGAGGAGGTCAGACATCTGGCAGCCGCAGCTCGCCCCGAGCTACAGGCCGCGGAGAACAGCAGAGCCATGTGCAGGTGGTTATGGACCAAGCTCCCAAGGAGAAGGGCAGCGAAACGGGGCAGAGATGAGTATCTGGACAGACGGTTCACAACTCAGAGACAGACCCGACGTGGCTGCAGCAGCTCCCAAAGAGGAAAAGGCCACAGCCTTCAAATGGAAAAGCCCTCCTCTACCTGAGAAATCTCATTCAAGACCTAACATCTGACTCAACTGATGGTCTTGTCTTCAACAAAACGTGTATTTATCTCCCTCCACGCACTTTTTAATGGCTTTTTAAAAAATATCAAATGAGGACAATGAAGGCATTTGAATCTATTCTTAAAGTATTTTCATAATATCTTAAGTCCTGCTTCTTGACGAACTTGCTGGCGCTGGCGGGCTGCAGTTGGCCCGGGGCTCCTGGCTCCCGCGCTCACCCTCCCAGCCCGAAACCGCCGCCTCGGTTTCCCACGCTGGGCTCGCCACAGGCCGAAACGTGTCTGCTGCGGTGCCGTGGCTCCCGGCCTCCACGCCGGCCTGCGTCCCCTGGTCGGCCTTCACTGGCCCTTGCTCGAGCCTCTTTAGAGGCCGGAATCTAGGATTTGTCGTTACGCGCACCCCCTTGGATCCCTCCTCGCCCTTCTTGCCCCGCTGTCACCCGGTGCAGGGGCGCGCGGTGGCCCGCTACCCTTCCAAACGCGGAGCCCGGTTCCTGCACCTGTCAGAATCACCAAGCCGAAGACTCATGCTCACCTGCTCTCTGGAAATGGCTTTTGGCAGAGGGGAGTGGTCCCGTCCACCAGCCCCCTTCCACCTCCGCCACCGCCACCACCTTCCATGCTCCAAGGGCAGCCTGCACCCACGACAAGGGTGCAGAAGCCAGGCTCCCTCGCCTGTATCCCAGACGATTCTGAGCAGCTCTCCGGGCTGCAGAGTCTGGTAGAACAACGGAGCCGACTGAGGCCTGGCTGCCACTGCACCACAGTTCAGCTTTGTTCAGCTTTACCCTCTGCACCATCCTGCTTTCCTCGCTCCTCGATAAACCTTCTGCTCACAAATGTCCTCTCAGTCTCCTTCTGGGGTACCCCACCTAATACCTAGCGGAACCCCAACTCTGCCTATCCGTCGGGGTTCCAGAAACAGAAGATGCCCACACACCCAAGAGAGTTCAGTGAATGGCCAGTTTATAAAGTCGTAAGGCTGAATGGAACAGTGGTGTTGGTGAAATGGGCAAGGAATAGTAATGTGGGTTGGTATAGAAGACGGAAAATTATATTCTTTCTTTCTTTAGCTACTAGCTCTAAGTTTAAGTCAATCTTATTAAAAATGAGCATTAGTGACAGCAAGGCTTTACTTTGTTTCCCATTCCAGTTGTGTGAAAAATCAATTAAATCCAAGAATGTTTACTGAGCATCTTAAGATAATAAGCTAGGCACAGCACAACACCAAAATAACCAGTTATTAGAACAATTCAAATAGTCAGCAGATTTGGCTACATAATGCTCATTGATTCAAAAATTAAATTTACCAGGGATCCCTGGGGGGTTCAGCAGTTTGGCACCTGCCTTCGGGCCAAGGCATGATCCCGGGATTGAGTTCCACATCAGGCTTCCTGCATGGAGCCTGCTTCTCCTCTGTCTGTGTCTCTGCCTCTCTCTCTCTCTCTCTGTGTCTCTCATGAATAAATAAATAAAATCATTTTTTAAAAAAAGAAAGAAACCTGCCAATCTTTGTTAATTGCAAAATAAACAGATCTTTCCAACAGAAATAGGGCCTGCACTGGCATTATCTGTTCCTATTCTGAGCATGCACATTCTCTCTACCTTCCATGCTAAAGTTTAAAGAGGATAGAGAAATTTGACGTGAGGTTTGAAGACAAAAGCGATGTGGCAGTTCATTAAAGATGCATATGCCATGCTAAAGCAAGTCTCCATAAATGTAATCAGATTGAAATCTGACCACAACGGAAGTAAATTAAAAATAAACAATTTGAGGGTATCTGGGTGGCTCAGTGGTTGAGCATCTGCCTTTGGCTCTGGTCGTGATCCGGAAGTCCTGGGATCAAGTCCCTTATCAGGCTCCCCGGAGGGAGCCTGCTTCTCCCTCTGCCTCTGTCTCTGTCATTCTTTCTGTGTTTCTCATGAATAAATAAAATCTAAAAATACATAAATAAATAATATGATGGTTTTAACAAAGATTTCTAAAGAACATCCAAGTATTTAAAGATTGATTATACATTTCTAAGTAACACATAAAAATGGAGGCTGCTTGTCCCTCTCCCTCTGTTCCCTGTTCATTCTAAATAAATAAATAAATAAATAAATAAATAAATAATCTTTTAAAAAAATAAATAAATGCCTATATTAGAAAAGAAAAAAAGTTTAAAATCAGTGATTTAAGCATTTACCTTAAGAAGCAAAAAGAGGAAGAGCAAGGTAAACCCAAAGTAGAAGAAAGAAAAGAATACAGATAAAAACAGAAATCAAAGAAATCGAAAACAAACAATACAGAGAACCAACAAAGCCAGATGTTGGTTTGTGGAAAGGCTTACTTAAGAAAAAAAGGCTTCAACACACATATAACACATGTCCACTCTTGTGTTTTGTTCAGGGGGGGGAATTGCTTCAGAAAGATTAGCCATTAATACTAATTCCACTTAAAAAGCAGGAAAATATCATATTTATGTATGCAATAAATAATTTGGCTTCAGATGTCTAGTCAAATAGAGCAGCCCACAGAAAAAGACCTAAACCACACTTTAAATTGAAACACATACACATATACATGACATGTGGGAATTTGCCCAAAATATTGTTATTTTTATTAGAAAAAAAAGATAAGATCCAAAATAGAGGATTATTTCATTTCTGTATTTTTTCATCTCATCTATGAAATAGAGCAATTTGAAATCATTTGTACTACAGTGGAGACACTTTCCTCTCCACCCTCCTGGTAGTTTTCATACTGCATTTTTTTTGGGGGGGGGGGGGCGGGGAATAAAACCCTCTGCATAACAAGAAAAGCTTCCAAGCTTCCATTAATGGCACATTTGTCATAAGTAATGCACTAAATGTATAACTTTTAAAAGGTATAATGTTTAAGCTCCTTAGAATTTATCTTGCTGAATTACTGCCTATATTCTTACAGGGAACAGGAGATCTTGGTACACTCGGGAGCTTTCTAAAAATCCAGTGTAATTGTAGGCAAGTGGCAATTGCTCAGCAACATGGGAGGTGATTGTCATCTCAGTGAGTGATGGGCACTCTGGGTGGGCAGAGCCTCCTGGGTTGTGGGCAGAAAGACCGAAAAGCGGAGGACGGGAGTGCCAGGAAGGCTGACCATGGCATTGATGAACTAAGAAATAGCAGGGGTCTCTGAAGACCAGGGCTTCCCCATGTTCCTTCTGTCAGCTCAGAGCCACAGTGCAGATAAGAAAGCCCGAGAGAAGGCCAGCAGAGGGAGAAAACCCCCGGGGGCCAGAGGATTTCAGGAACAAGTTCTAAGGCAAAGTAGGACTGGTCCGGCCTTTATGTCAACTTAATGCGGACAGGAACATCCAGGTTCTGACAGTAACCTCAAATAAAGAACTGAGAAGTGATTAGTTGGAAGGTTCTGTTGCGTTGCCAGGTTGCATAAGCTAGGAGAAACAGCAAGTTTACTTAAAGCTATGCACAATAAATTCCCTTTTACATTTATTTATTCAATCAACAAATATTTATTGAAGGTCTTACATGTGCCAGCTCCCACACTAGGCATGGAGATAATTAGGACAAGCTTTTGTAAAGTTTACATTCTCCTGGTGGAGGCAGACAACAAAAAGAGAAAGCAGATTAAAGGGATACTCTCAGAATATATTACTATAAGGGATATAAAACAGGGCGATGTGATGGGGTGTGCCTTGCACAGTGTATACAGAATGGGACTATTTTAGATGCAGGATCTGAGCAGGCCCCAGAGACAGTGCAGTCACATGGACCCCATGTCCAGAAGGGGCCCTCTACTCATAGATTAATACTAGGCTGTTGCCATATAAAAATTCTTAGTAATTCTATCTTTGGCTTTTTTTCTTCTCCTTTTTTTTTTTTTTTGGTATGTAATGTCTGATGGGTAATAGAGCATATGCTCAAGGATGGCTTCTCAGGATCTGTGCCCAGCAAGAGTTGTAGCACTAGTGCAGGAAGACGCAGGGTTGGGCATGACCCCCAGGAGCCTGTGAGGGTCTGCACTTGGCCTATAACTTTCTTCATACCTAAGGAAGCATGACGTTAAATAGCAAACAAAAACCCCATGGCAGTCAAAGAGACTGCAAGAAGAAAGGAACACGCTCTTTTCCTGCTTTTAAAACCAGGGAACCATTCCAAGCAGGAAAGCTGCAAGTGCAAAGGTCCTGAGGTAATGTGTTTACAGAATAGAAAGCTGACAATGGCAGGAATCTCTGATCAGGGCAGAGCCTAGAATGAGAGACAAGAAGGAGAAACAGACCCAGTGGCTGAGGGAGGACACATATCACGTAGTCCAGGAGGAGTTTTCAGCTCTGGAGGAAGGAGATAGCAGCAGGGGAGGAGGACAAGATGGGGAACTCGGTGTAAAGACTCTGTCCACTTCACTTCCCGACTTTGACAGCAAAGCCCTGGAGGACCTCAAACCTCTGAAATCTGCCATCTTCATGGGAACCTGGGAGTTCCATATTGTACACACAAGCTGGCCTTGAGCTTGAGGCTGCTCTGGCCTTTCACATTTGTCACTCCATCACATATAATAAATGCATCCCTTGTCCGTGTCCCAGCCTGCGTGAGTGTGCTGCTCCCCCGGATCTTCATTCCAGGCTCCCAGGCCCTTTCTTTTTCTTTTCTTCTCTTTTTTTTTTTTTTTTTTTTTATTTTATTTGAGAGAAAGAGAGAGAGCAGAAGCAGGGAGAGAGGCAAAGAGAGAGGAAAAAGCAGACTCCCAGCTGAGCAGGGACACGCCCCTACCAAAGCAGGGCTCCCTCCCAGGACCTTGGGATCAAGACCTGAGCCAAAGGCAGATGCTTACCTGACGGAGCCACCCAGGGGCCCCAGGGCTACTCTCAACCTTATCCTGCGCTTGCCTCCACCCAACGACTTCCGTTCTCCTCCACGCCCAGCCAATTCTGCTCACCTCCTAAGATTGCAAAAATGTCCTTGTCAGAGTCCTTCCCCAAACTCCCAGGCTGGCTTAGGTCTCTCCATTGTTGGACCACTTTTTTTTGTGTGGTCATTTGATTAGTATCTGTCTCTCCAAATGGACTGTGAGGTCCTTAAGGGCAGGGGATGGGTCCCTTTTGCTTACAGTAGTATCCTTAGCACCCGCCCAGGGGAGGCCCATGCAGGCTTATCAGTCATGAACATCTAGAGGAGCACAAGGAAGAGAAGAATGAGCCCTCCTGGGGGAGCTGGTACTTTGAGTTGGGCGTTCAGACATGCAAGGAATGGAGTGAGGGAAGAAGAGATCTGCCTAAGTCTGGAATTTACTCAGCTATTAAAGCAGAGAGGAGGGAATAAATGGACGGAAGAAGACCTTCTCTGTTGCATGCAGGGTCCTGGAATGGAGAGGTGGCTAGCAGCAGAGGCCTGCCAGCCTGGACATTGCCCATTGCCTTCCTCTTGTCTACATCCCTGCGTCTCAGCCCCATCAGATCTCCTCAACAGGCTTTCTGGTACTACTGTCCCATTCATGTGTAAAAAGCAGTAAACCAAGTCTCTCCTTGGAACATTTGGGGTAAAAACCCAATACCCTTCACCTGTCAGAAAGAAAGATTCATTAGAAAAGAATCTTTAAGTGTCATATGATTCTAATAAGAGTATAAATAAAAAGGAAAATAGTCCTGTGTGGTAGGCAGCCTCCAAGAGGACCCTGGGAACCCCCACCTCGGCAGAGCCACACCCCTGACCAGTCCCCTCCCCCTGAGTGTGGCTGGACTTAACTGAGAGCTATCTCTAAAAAATAGAATATGACAGAAGTGATCAGGTGACCAGTCTGGCATTAGTTTATAAAAAGAGCTTGCCTTCTGCCTGTGTACCGTCTTTCTCATGGATTGCTTGCCTGGCTGGTTAGCCACCGTGTCATGAGGCAGCAGCCCCTAGAAAGGCCCACATGGTAAGGGATTTGGAGCTGCCAGCCAACACCTGAGTGGGCTTAGGAGCAGGTGGGCCCCACAGATGAGACTCATCCCCAGCCAACAGCCTAACAGCAAGCTCGTGAGAGGTTAGAACCAGAGGCACCTAGCTAAATCAAACCCAGATTACTGATCCACAGAAACCATGAGACAAGGAATGTTTGCGTGCTAAGCCATTAAATGTCGCAGTAATTTGTCACACAAACCTAGATAAAATACACCATTATGCATCATTTCTGAGCTCTACACTTGTGCTAAGGTTTGATACTAAACACCAGCAACATGCTGGCACATGGCGCAGTGTCAGCTGGAATTCCTGTCCAATGGGGCTTAATAAATAGCAAAAACAAAAGGAACTATCTCGCTGAGAAGTTTTTAGAGTCCTGGTTATTTGAACAACGTTTAGAAATCCACAGTCATTACCAATATCCCTTCCTTAAAAAGAAACTCATGAAAGAAAAAGGAATTTGGAAGTTTTGAATCTCTTTTTAAAAATATATTTAAGCACGTGTCCAAAATATGTAATGCTGAGTTGACTTGGCCAGTTCTTTTTCATCCCAAACTCACAAATTGTGAATAACCCATTGCATACATGGCCTTCGAAGATCTTGCCTGTTCTCTCTCTTCTCTCTCTCTCTCTCTCTCCCTTCCTTTCTTCCTTCCTTAATATTACAGGTGAAACGTTTGTAGCCCTTTGTCCATTAAATAAAGTGTCCCTAAATTAATGGCGGCTCCACCTACCTTTTTAACTTGGGGATCACTCCTAACCCATGCAAATAGAAAAAGTTTAAAATAAACAAGAAAACTTATTCTATTTTTTGTTTTATTTTAATTTTATTTAAATTCAATTAATTAACATATAATGTACTATTGGTTTCAGAGGTAGAGTTCAGTGATGATGAATCAGTCTTATATAATACCCAGTGCTCATTACATCACATGCTCACCATCACCCACTTACCTCGTCCCTGCAGCCTCCTCCCCTTCGGTGACCTTCAGTTTGTTTCCTACAATTAAGAATCTCAGGATGCCTGGGTGGCTCAGCAGTTAAAGCGTCTGCCTTTGGCTCAGGGCATGATCCTGGGGTCCTGGGATCAAGTCCCACATGGGGTTCCCTGCACGGAGTCTGCTTCTCCCTCCGCCTGTGTCTCTGCCTCTCTCTCTCTCTCTCTCTCTGTGTGTGTGTGTGTGTGTGTCTCTGTGTCTTTCATGAATAAATAAAATCTTTAAAAATAATAATAATTGTCTCTGACTTATTTCATTTAACATAATATCCTTTAGTTCTATCCACATCGTTGGATAGAAATGGCAAGATTTCATTCTGTTCAATGGCTGAGTAGTAGTGTATTATATATGTATATATACACACACACCACCTTGTCTCTATCCATTCATCTGTCAATGGATGTTGAGGTTCCTTCCACAGTTCAGCTATTGTGGACATTGCTGCTATGAACATTAGGGTGCAGGTGTCCCGGCATTTCACTACATTTGTATCTTTTGGGTAAATTCCCAGTAGTGCAATTGCTGGGTTGTAGGGTAGCTCTATTTTCAACTTTTTGAGGAAGCTCCACACATTTTTCCAGAGTAGCTGTACCAGTTCACATTCCCACCAACAGTGCAAGAGGGTTCCCCTTTCTCCATATCCTCACCAACATCTGTTGTTTCCTGACTTGTTCATTTTAACCATTCTCACTGGTGTGAGGTGGTATCTCATTGTGGTTTTGATTTGTATTTCCCTGATGCTGAGTGATGTGGAGCATTTTGGTGTGTGCCTGTTGGCCATTTGTAGATCTTCTTGGGAGAAATGTCTGTTCATGTCTTCTGTCCATTTCTTCATTGGATTATTTGGTTTTTGGGTGTTAAATTTGATCTATTCTTTATAGATCTTGGATATCAGCTCTTTATCTGATATTTCATTTGCAAATATCTTCTCCCATTCTGTAGGTTGTCTTTTAGTTTTGTTGACTGTTTCCTTTGCTGTGCAGAAGCTTTTTATCCTGATTAACTCCAAACAGTTCATTTTTGCTTTTGTTTCCTTTGCCTTTGACTTCGTGTCTAGCAAGAAGTTGCTATGGCTGAGGTCACAGAGGTTGCTGCCTGTGTCCTCTAGGATTTTGGTGAGTTCCTGTCTCACATTTAGATCTTTCATCCATTTCTGAGTCTATTAAGAAAACTTATTCTAAATCATAGGTTTAGTTTAGTACTAACCCAGCTCTGCAATGTATTAAGTTCCTTAGAACCATGCTTCTCAAATCTTTTCTATACAGATCACTTGGGGGAATCCTGTTAAAATGCCGTTCAGTAGTTCAGGTTTGAGAGAGCCTGAACTTTTGCATTTCTAAAAGCTTCCAGCCCATGCTGCTGGTCCCTGGCCCACACTTCAAGGAGCAAGGCCTCTGATGGAATCATTTCTTATTTCTGGGATGAAGTTCCTTAGGACCTGCCAGACCCTCAGAGTGGGTTAGGTATCATTATTATGCAGTCTTTTGGCAGGCTGTATTTTTCCTTCATAGCCTTTGTTATAATAAATTAATTGAATCTCATGTGAGTGTCCGGTCTACGGCTGGGCTAATATCCATGCTCACTCTGGATCACCTATCTATCCTCAGTGTCCAGGGCACATCTAGGCACATGATCAAAATACTATGAATGAATAAATATTTCCCTATCCACATTCAGAATTCCTGACTGATATCTCTATATCATCTCTATTAGGGTCTAATGGAAGCTAAAGTCTTAGTTACTGAGATATGATGTTGGCCTCCCAACGTGGGGATGTTACACATGTTGCCTTGTACAATTTCCTTGCTAGGAAGGCTGTGCATGCTGTGGCTAAGTGTGATAATAATTAGTGGATGGATGCAAGGGACATAGTTCCAAATAATCGACACAGGAATTCTAAACATTGGCACGAACAACACATAGAGAACACGTGGTTTCCAGGTCTCCTCCTTCAGACTCTAGCTTGCTTCTGCTTTCTTCTTTTAAACAGTGAATTCAATGAGTAAATTCCTTGTCTATCAGAACCTGGATGAATCACAGACACAGACAAAATTCATGGCAAAGGGATGTCTATCTGGGAGGTGTGAGTAGAGGGCTAGGGAGCCCCAGGTCCACAATACCTCCCCAGTCACCTGAATTTCATGAGAAGAAATGTGTTTCTTTAGAATTTGGAGAGCCCTGTTAAAATACAAGTACCCTTTGGATAGCAAAGCTATTTTCCGAGGTTAGAGAAACAGTTTCTCCTCAAATCAAGGTCACGTATAGCCACAGACAATATAGGTGCATTTTCCTAGAGTGTTTGCTTTTTATACCCTAACAAACTTTAACATAATTTGTATTTTAAACCAAATATAGAAATATTATAGAATAATATCAAAATTTGCATGAATCTTCAAATGAAAAGAGAGATTCAAGGAAACATAAAGAATACTAATGCAGTCCTGGAGTATTAAGGACCCATCTTTGGCATACTTAAAAAGCACAGATGAAGAGTGCTCTCTAACCAAACCAGTCAGCCTGTGGGGCTGGCAGAGGGTGGCATGAATTCGCTGGGAGAGAGTATGGCAGGGACTGCTGTTACATACTGTCCTTCCTTTAGAGCAATAAATCCCTCATTTTAACCTTGATCTATCACAAGCCATGACCAATTCTGGATTTCGCAGCCTCCTTTGCAGCTAAGCATGCTCTTGTGAATAAATTCTGGCGCAGGTGATGGAAGTGGAAAGGTGATGTTACAACTTCTGGAAACTTCCTTAAAAGACAACAAGCACATGTTCCTTCCTTAGAAGACAACTGGCACATGGCCAGTCTTTCTTCTCCCTCTGCCTTCCTGGTGGCTGATTGCAATTTCCTGACATGGCTGAAGCTGGACTCCTTGCCGCGGATGAGTCAGATGGAAGGTGCAGGACTTGCATGCAAACCCTGGACCATCCACCCCATACTTTACAGAAGAGAGAAATAGAAGTCAACCCTTTGCTGAAGCTGGTGCTGTTGGGAGTTTCTATTACTTATAGACCTAAACCTAAGAGAAAAGGGGGGAAAAATGAAAGCAATGTATCACTCCTACCTGGGACACTTTTAGGAGGAAACAGACATTAAAACAAAGTTATGTCCTAAGGAGTCAATCCCATTTACAATTGCACCCAAAAGCATAAGATACCTAGGCATAAACCTAACCAAAGAGGTAAAGGATCTATACCCTAAAAACTATAGAACACTTCTGAAAGAAATTGAGGAAGACACAAAGAGATGGAAAAATATTCCATGCTCATGGATTGGCAGAATTAATATTGTGAAAATGTCAATGTTACCCAGGGCAATTTACACATTTCATGCAATCCCTATCAAAATACCATGGACTTTCTTCAGAGAGTTAGAACAAATTATTTTAAGATTTGTGTGGAATCAGAAAAGACCCCGAATAGCCAGGGGAATTTTAAAAAAGAAAACTATAGCTGGGGGCATCACAATGCCAGATTTCAGGTTGTACTACAAAGCTGTGGTCATCAAGACAAGTGTGGTACTGGTACAAAAACAGACACATAGATCAATGGAACAGAATAGAGAACCCAGAAGTGGACCCTGAACTTTATGGTCAGCTAATATTTGATAAAGGAGGAAAGACTATCCATTGGAAGAAAGTCAGTCTCTTCAATAAATGGTGCTGGGAAAATTGGACAACCACATGCAGAAGAGTGAAACTAGACCACTCTCTTACACCAGACACAAAGATAGACCCAAAATGGATGAAAGATCTAAATGTGAGACAAGATTCCATCAAAATCCTAGAGGAGAACACAGGCAACACCCTTTTTTAACTCGGCCACAGTAACTTCCTGCAAGATACATCCACGAAGGCAAAAGAAACAAAAGCAAAAATGAACTATTGGGACTTCATCAAGATAAGAAGCTTTTGCACAGCAAAGGATACAGTCAACAAAACTAAAAGACAACCTACAGAATGGGAGAAGATATTTGCAAATGATGTATCAGATAAAGGGCTAGTTTCCAAGATCCATAAAAATTTATTAAACTCAACACCAAAGAAACAAACAATCCAATCATGAAATGGGCAAAAGACATGAACAGAAATCTCACAGAGGAAGACATAGACATGGCCAACATGCACATGAGAAAATACTCTGCATCACTTGCCATCAGAGAAATACAAATCAAAACCACAATGAGATACCACCTCACACCAGTGAGAATGGGGAAAATTAACAAGGCAGGAAACCACAAATGTTGGAGAGGATGCGGAGAAAAGGGAACCCTCTTACACTATTGGTGGGAATGTGAACTGGTACAGCCACTCTGGAAAACTGTGTGGAGGTTCCTCAAAGAGTTAAAAATAGACCTGCCCTACGACCCAGCAATTGCACTGCTAGGGATTTACCCCAAAGATACAGATGCAATGAAACGCCGGGACACCTGCACCCCGATGTTTATAGCAGCAATGTCCACGATAGCCAAACTGTGGAAGGAGCCTCGGTGTCCATCGAAAGATGAATGGATAAAGAAGATGTGGTCTATGTATACAATGGAATATTACTCAGCCATTAGAAATGACAAATACCCACCATTTGCTTCAACGTGGATGGAACTGGAGGGTATTATGCTGAGTGAAGTAAGTCAATCGGAGAAGGACAAACATTATATGTTCTCATTCGTTTGTGGAATATAAATAATAGTGAAAGGGAATAGAACGGAAGGGAGAAGAAATGTGTGGGAAATATCAGAAAGGGAGACAGAACATAAAGACTCCTAACTCTGGGAAATGAACTAGGGGTGGTGGAAGGGAGGAGGGCGGGGGGTGGAGGTGAATGGGTGACGGGCACTGAGGGGGGCACTTGACAGGATGAGCACTGGGTGTTATTCTGTATGTTGGTAAATTGAACACCAATAAAAAATAAATTTATTATAAAAAAAAACAAAAACAAAAAAAAAAACAAAGTTATGTCATTTTGAACTATTTTTTATTGACTAGCAAATTGGTGTTACTGTTTTTGATGGATCTACAAAATAGTTCAAAAATAAACTTTCTAAAACTATAAGTAATATATACCTCAAACTCAAAACTTCTTCATTTTTTTTAAAGGCTTTATTTTATCAGTTGAGAAAGAAAGAACACAAGAGCAGGGGGGAGGGGCAGAGGGAGAGAGAGAGAAGCAGACTTCCCGCCACTGAGTAGGGAGCCTGTCATGGGCTCTGATCCCAGGACCCAGAGATCAAGACCTAGGCCAAGGCAGACCCCTAGCCAACTGAGCCACCCAGGAGCCCCAAAACCTTCTTTATATTGATTATCTGAATGCTAAGAAGTAACATAGTAGAATTGTTCTTGGCGCATATTTACTTGCTCTGATTTATTTCTTAGCTAGATCTCTCCTGAATGTCATACCACTAATATTTTTTTCTGAAAAATACTTTCTCCAATTTGGTCTTATTACCTTATCTTTTTCATAGAACTGCCTGTAATCTTCTTCAAAGTCACTTTTTATGATTAATAAATCTTAAAGTATTAGCATCTTCAAGTCATCTCAAAGACCATAATATTTTTTATTGAGAAAAAATTATCTGTACAGGTATAGAGGTACAGAAAATTCAATACCGAGGATCTTCCAAGTTCTAATTTCTGTAATGGAAGTGGATAAATATTTCCACCCAGACTTTTATGGTTTCTGTCTTCTTAACCTCCACTCAAAATAAAGTTTTACTGATTTCCATTTCCCAAAGGCAGGAGCAATCGGAGAGCTCGCAGAGTGAAAATGTTAAAGCTCCTGAGGCTGGCTCTTGGTATGGAAGCCTCCCTAGCTTCAACTTCTCTCTTCACCCCACTTCTCCTCTCTTACAGCTGTGCTTTCTGTGCTCTCCCTGTCATGATGTGCCCATCCTTAATTGTGCTCATGAGGCTATCTCATCCCCGACCTTCAAGGTTGAAGCTGTGCCTTATTTCATCTTACAGATTCCAGCACCTCTTGCCCATCTCCATCCCCTCCCCCCACCTCTCTGTGCCCCCACCTGCTGGTTGTGCAACTGTTCACGGACCTCAGCCCACAGAATATCATGCCTGGAGCCCCTGGACCAGAAACTCCTTGAGGGCTGGCTACCAGCACTGTGTCCCTGCGATAAAACACAGAGTGGAGCCCAAGGCAGAGACATTCATGAAGGATTTGGTGGATGAAAGAATCTTAATTCTGGCTCTTAACTGGCTTTGGGTATATTAAAGCTCAAAAAAACTGAATTTATTCAATACAAGAAATCACCTCTTATTTAACTTCAGGATCAACTTTCTTTCAATGCCTGAAGCTGTAAAAGCTGACAGAGTGCTTCTATAAATAGTCTCCAGGTCTCTAATCAATCAATTAGTACCGCCCAGCAAAGAGGGGATCACCACACCCAAACGCCTTCTAATTCTCATGCCTTCAAATGTGTCTAGAATAGAGAGACTCGGGAGGCAGGGGTGAGAGATGGCTTCTTCCCTTTCTGAGTTTCTGTGTGTTGTTGAAATGAGAGACACTGAGAGATGAGACCACAAACCAAAAGTTACACCCTTTTGGTCTGAAAGGTTTGGACAGACACTAGTGTTTCTGGAAGACAAAGAGAATCCACAAACATGGGAATGTGGGAATGGATGTTTGCACACAATGGAAGGCACGTTCTGAAAGTGCATTCACAGACCATGGTGTAAAACCATTTAGAACTCACCAGTGAGAAGACATATTAGACACAGGGCTTTGACTAGAGGGAAGGGGCTCGAGCGCACTCAGAAGAAGCCTAGCAGATTCATACTTCCACGGATAAGCAAAACTAAGCATCAAAACAAAACTCCAATAGTCATTTTCCCTATACATCACATCCTGGTAGAGTTCCCACCTCTTAAGAGGAAACCTCTGTGACCACATAAGAAAAAAACGTTTTTAATTTCATTCCAGTTTTTAAACGAGTCCAAACTAAAACAAAGATTTTATGACTCTCTCAGTCTGCCATGCGGATTTCCGCCTCTGACAAATGCCAGGAATCCTTGTGGCTACTTTAGATGTTCAAACCATTTATTAAGAGTAAGAGAGTGCCATGTCGGAAAGCAGGCTCCAGAAAGGTAGCTGAGGCCACCACTTTGGACACCAGCCAGAAGAAGACTTCTTGGCAATGAAGTGGGCAGTTTTAGGAATTTCACAATTGTTTAAACTCTCTTATGCAGTTTAAGAAGTGTTTTCAGTGGCAAGGAGGTGCCATAGAGCTGCAAATACAGGCAGAAGTATTTTCTCCAGATCATTGTATTATGCTGAAAATGAAAACTAAAACCCAATAAAATGTTACCATTATCCACCAGAGGCTTCAAATGGAGCCAATTCTGTTCTAAGGGTTATTGGGCCATTGGATAAGAGGAAGAAGAAAAAAATTGAACAAAAATTTTAAAAACATAAACATTAATTTCCAACTTAATTGACATCAGACTTTTGGTGAGAGGAAAAGATGTGTACTGTACATCAGACACAATTGTCTTTAAACTAACTAGTGACTTTAGTGACTGGATATTGAGAAAATTATCTCCTTTGGATCTCTGTGACTTAAGGATTGAATACTGCTAGAATACATTTGGATGAAGATATAAGGAGGCAGGAATAGACGTGAGATCATATGGTTAGCTGCTGGCTAGATGGAAGAAACACTTGCCAGAGATGGAGGCTATTTAGCTATCCAGACAGCCCCTGGAAGCCTACTACAGTGTCTGAAACACACAAACTTGCATGCATGCATATACATACAATAATGTCTCATTTGGTTAAGAGTAAGGCATATTTTTAAAAATACATGTGCAATCTTGTGAAAGCCAAATAAGGTCTACACCAGAGTTAACAGTACTGTATCACTGTCGATTTCCTGGTTTTGATAATGTACTTATGTTTACATAAGATATAATCACTAAGGGAAGTATGGGAACTCTCTGTACTATTTTTTTGCAACTTCCTGTGAGTTTGAAACTATTTCAAAATAAAGATATCTATATATCTATATATGTATATAGATATATAAATATACATATATATTATATATTTATAGTAGTAACATGTAAGATACATTCTTGTATACCACATTATAGATGACCGTTCCCATAAGCCTGGGCCCAGGGTGGCCAAGTGAAGGATGACTGCCCCACTGACTTATTGACCAGCCTAGTACCATCACCTGAGTGAGAAATAAACTTCCATATTGTTGTGATTACATGTTTGGGTATCTTTGTTACCACAGCTTATCTTACCCAAATTAATATGGTCCTCCTCCTTCTCCCACTAGTTTGTGATGTAGCTCCTTCTATCAGAGTTCTAAAAGAAGAGGAGAAAAAAAGCCAAAGTTTCAAATGAGCTAAGCTTATAAAAAACACTGAAGGCAAATTAAAGTCTACCTTTAGTTATATTCAAACAGCGAGTGCTGGGTGAGCAGAACTTTAGCTAGAGAAACTCCAATTAAAAAGCTGTCTTTTGAGTTAAAAATAAATCTATCCTACAACCCAGCAATTGCACTACTGGGTATTTACCCTAAAGATACAGATGCAGTGAAACACCAGGAACACCTGTACCTCAATGTTTATAGCAGCAATGTCCACAATAACTAAACTGTGGAAGGAGTCACAATGTCCTTCAACAGATGAATGGATAAAGAAGATGTGGTCTATATATGCAATGGAATATTACTCAGGCATCAGAAAGGATGAACACTTACCATTTACATTGATGTGGATGGAAGTAGAGGAGCTGAGTGAAATAAATCAGAGAAAGAGAATTATCATATTGTTTTATTTATATGTGGAATATAAGAAATAGTGAAAGGGACCATAATAAAAGGGGGGGAAACTGAGTGGGAAAAACCTAAATCTGGGTAACAAACAAAGGTCTGCAGAAGGGGAAGTGGATGAGGAGATAGGTTGACTGGGTGATGGGCATTAAAGAGGGTACATGATGAGATGAGCACCGGGAATTATACTGTATGTTGGCAAATTGAATTTAAATAAAATAAAAATTTTAAAAATAAAAAGAGATAAATGAGGTTTTTACCTTTAAAAAAAAAAAAAAAAACCTGCCTTTTAGGTAGAGACTAGAAGACCTCTTCGAGCAAGATAGAACTACATGGTCATACATATCTTGATCATTCAAATATATGGAGTCCAAGCTCCCTTTGCTTGGGGCCTTTGTGGACTGGTAGAGGGTACCTCCTTTCCTGTGGTTGGCAGAGATTAAAGACTGGTAAACTTGTAGGACAAGGAATCTAACTCCCAAAATCTTGGATTTGGCATGTCCTAACTGATGTCTACAAGAGAAGCACGAAGGGCGTAATAAAAGAACTCATCATGAGGGAAGGGAATGTGGCTGGAGACCTGGGTTCACACCAGAGTCTGGGTGATCTTGAAGAAAGGATTCATCCTGGCCCAAAGTGCAGCTCAACTCAGACAGACTTCTGACCCAGCTATCTCTATTCACAGACTACTTTGGACAGTTCATGGTTTATGAGGATGAATCCAAAGACTCTAGCCTTGAAAGACTAAAATGGAGCACAATATTTGAGAATCCAGGATTGTCCATCCCAGAGGCACTGAATTACCGGAAGCACCATCCCAGCAGCACATAAGGGCAACAAACTGGTATAAGAACAAGTGGAGCTAGTTGGTAGACAAGATTCTCCAATAGTGTCTATACCAAACAAAAATAGCACCCTCAAACTGTGTAAAAAGCCTGGGACAGGAAGATGGGTTGGGAAGGTGTTCCAGAGGAACTGGTTTCCTTGCTAATTTAATATGCATTTGACTCTGAAAAATAGCCATGATCATTATTTGCAGTTCCAAGCTGTAGGATGGATCATATTAACTTCACTTGAAAATCATATAAAGAAGAGATAGGTCTATTGTGGAAACCTATATAGTAATGTTGATGGCTGGCAAAAAAGCAAGTATGCAGTTTGCATTTTTTTTCAAAGTCATTTCTTTAGGGGCTAAAAAAAAAAGCACAATACATATTGGTTAAAGGGAATTGGACCCTGATATAGATAGAGTGTAGGAAAATACTGAATGCCCTAAAACGAATTCTAATATCCTGATCTGGACAAATCATACCTGAGGCTAATGGTAGAATCAACCCTTAGCAGCAACCTGGGAGAATAATGGAGAACAGGAAGGGGACCAAAAGGTAAGAAATGGGCAAATGCTATTTTAATTTCCAGAAAGAAGAAAAAGGCATATCTGAATACCATATGATTTCAATCTCAGGCAAGTAACATGAATAGATTATTTAAAGACCAATGTGATTGCTATGAGCTTTGATAGGCTCACTGAGAACAAGCCATTTTAGATTAACCTCATTTCCTTTTTTGGAATGGTTGTTAGACTAGTAGCTCAGAGAAATGTGGTTGATGCAGAAAATGTTGATATCGGAAAAACATTTGGCAAAATCCTGATAAAATATGGGCAATGTGGGTGAATGGAGATAGAGATGGGTGGATTGATGTATGACTGAATCAGTTAACTCATTTGGTTTATTAGTGATGTGTCTGTCACAGGGCTCAGACCTGGGAATTGCCTTGCTTTTTTAATAATATGAATTAAAACATAAATTATATATTTATTAAAATTTCAGATGATGAGCAGACTATCAGAATCCAAAATTATCTCAAGTTGAACTGCAGGACAAACTAACAAGATGGAGGTAAAAGAAATTTTCAATTTTCTCAATAATCAGGTTTTAATTCCTTTCTTTCCCCTAAAAACAGTCAGAGCTAAGGCTAACAATCTGAAACTGTTTTGTAAATTTAGTAAATCATTTCCAAATTATTCATGTAGGGATACATTGCTCAGTGTACAACAGAACATAATAGGAAATGACATTCTTTTGAAAAGGTTAATTTCATCCTAAATCTCTCCTAATTCAGTGCATTTCATTTCTTGGTAATTCATAAAAGCTAAAAGAACTGTGTATTTTCTTTTTCTTAATCCTTTCAGAAAAGATCCTTTAAGGAAAATTTTTGTGCTAAACCAAATGGATAATTTGTTTCCCAAATGGATAGTTTAGAGAATGCTATTCCATGGAGCTTAATATGTATGGCAAGAAAAAAGTGTTCCACAGCCATTAGAAATGACAAATACCCACCATTTGCTTCAACGTGGATGGAACTGGAGGGTATGATGCTGAGTGAAATAAGTCAATCGGAGAAGGACAAACATTATATGGTCTCTTTCATTTGGGGAATATAAATAATAGTGAAAGGGAATAGAAGGGAAGGGAGAAGAAATGGGTAGGAAATATCAGAAAGGGAGACAGAACATAAAGACTCCTAACTCTGGGAAACGAACTAGGGGTGGTGGAAGGGGGGGGGGGTGAATGGGTGACGGGCACTGAGGGGGGGCACTTGACGGGACGGGCACTGAGGGGGGCACTTGACGGGATGAGCACTGGGTGTTATTCTGTTGGCAAATTGAACACCAATAAAAAATAAATTTATTATTAAAAAAAAAAAAGTGTTCCACAGGCCGAAAATTGGGAAACCTTGGGTCAAATTTGGCTGTCGGGGGTTTCATTTCTACAGGGTTTTTCAAAGCTTCAAATGTGGTGAACTATGCTAAATAAAAAGGAAAGTTCCACTAGAGGTCACAGCAGGAGTCCAACCTAATCCCCTGGTTTGTCTTTCTGGTGACCAGCCCCATCCTGAAGCCATCTAGGGGCCACCAGGATCGCCTCGTTAGCATAACAAAACAATCCTAGCGATGGGTGAATTCCAAGAGTTTTTGAAGCTCTGAGACAGGAAGCAGAGACAAACACTAAATATATTTGTTTATTATACTGTACTCTGTATCCTGTAAATTGATAGTTAAACCTAGACAACCAAATTTCAGGCTTAAATTTTTGGCAAAAATACCACATAGGCAGTGTTTCATGCTTATACCAGGAGGCACACATAATGTTGGGTGGTTAGAATGGGATATTTTGTGGGTTTTTCTGTTTTTTGTTTTTTTTTAAAGAATTTATTTATTTATTTATTTATTTATTTATTTATTTATCAGAGAGAGATAGCAAGAGAGCACAAGCAAGGAGGGGAGAGGGAGAAGCAGGCTCCCCACTTAGCAGGGAGCCCACTGTGGGGCTTGATCCCTGGACCCTGAGATCATGACCTGAGCCAAAGGCAGGCACTTCACTGACTAAGCCACAGGTGCCTCGAAATGGGACATTTTGAAAAGCCAAAACTAGTTAGCTGCAGAGGAAAGCTTTCTTTCAGCTGACGCACCACAAGTATGTCATCATATTCACCATCCAGGTACCTGCTATGTGTCTCTTACCACTTCCAAACTCATTTCCCTTTCCTAGTTACCTCTCGTGGCTACTGTGTTCAGTTCCAAATTGTGTAGCAAGGATAATTCTCTTTTAATTCATACAGGAAAAACAGTGTATCATGAAGGAAGCGATCTGCAGCTTGTCCCCTCAGATTGTGTCCTCTTATTTCTTTGGATTTCTGTATCCAGTCCGTCAGAAAAAGAAATGGATGTCTTGATCAATACCTCTTACTCATACATTGACAATGTAGAGCTTTCCACAGCCTTCCAGACTAAGTGGAGGTGCAAGAACGAGCTGTGGGGTGTCACTGAATGTGGGTGGGCACCAGCAGCATGAAGGCAGCCTGAAGACCCGAAGGACCTCAGGAACTCAAGTGCCCCTGAGAAACATGGCAACACTTGTTTTGCAAGGAAAAAGTCCCAAGCTCACCCTCCCATAAATGCTTAATCCATGGGCCCTGAGAATCCCTTATATTTCAGAGATTGGAGGAAATCAAGTCTGAGACTGTGCTGTTGAGGATGGAGAATGACTGCACTCCAAACGAGGATGTCATTCAGGGGCTTTGAACAACAGTAAGTGGAGTATATGAGACGAAAGTAAAATTCCTTTTCATTTTCCTCTAATGTAGGCAAGCTGTATGACCACCTGCATGATAAATCATAATCCCTTTGCCCAGACAAGGAGTGAGGATGCAGGCGAGGTCAGCAGCAAATGTCATGGGAAGTAGATGGGAGCCACTGAAGCAGGAGGAGCCCTCTGAAGGGACAAGGCATTGAAATTCATCTGGAGGACAGCCTCTACAGCCATTAAGAGGGAAGCCTGGTATAAACACAGGGCTGTGAAAAGCAGAGTTTGTCATTGTATGTCTAATTTATTTCAAGAGTTCAGGGGTTTGTTGTCTTACATCCTCTTCTTACACAGGTAGTAATTACCTGAAATTCCTTTAAAGAGGAATCATCCCATCAGAAGACTTCTGATAGTCACTGTCCTGCACATAGTCCGTGACAGAGGCTTTGCTACTATAGGCCTGGCTGGAGCTGTGGTGACCAGGCAGTAACCTTGGTGGTTGTAATCCAAGGGGGCAGAACTCTTGGGACCTGGTACCTCCAGATATCCTGGCCACACCCCACACCTTCTCCTCTCTTTTCTTTGCTCCCTTCCCTCTCCACACCAGGGGTGGCTTGGGAGGGAGCAACCCAGAGCTGAACTCATCTTCACACCTCCCTTCTCCCATGGTGGCCTCTGGGAAGCTGGGCAACCCAGTGTCACTGCCGAGCCTGGCAGTGAACTGGTACCATCCAGATCGCAGGGCTCAGATGTCTGTCCCAGACAGTGAAGCAAGCCCCTCACACTGGTGTCAGGATTATGCCATGAGGAAGAGGAGAAGATCCTTTGGTAGGTCTTCAGAGTGGCCACACAATAATAAAGTCTGGTGTTCCTGGCCATGATAGTACAATTCCTTTCTCTTTTTGTTTGTTTATTTAACAAAAATATTTTTTTTTGTCAGAGCAGTTTTAATTATTTTATTTTATTTAAACTCAATTTATTAACATGTAATGTATTATTAGTTTCAGAGGTAGAGTTCAGTGATTCATCAGTCTTGTTTAACACCCATTATGTGCCCTCCTAAGGCCTGTCACCCAGACATCCAGGTACCCCATCCCTCCACACCCCCACCAGCAACCTTCAGTTGGTTTTCTATGATTAAGAGTCTCTTATGATTTGTCTCCTTTTCTGATTTTGTCTTGTTTTACTTTTTCCTTTCTTTCCTTATGATCCTCTGTTTTGTTTCTTAAATTCCACAAACAACTGAGATCATATGATAACTGTCTTTCTCTGAATGACTTATTTCATTTAGCATAATATCCTCTAGTTCCAACCACATTGTCATAAGTGACAAGATTTCTTTCTTTCTTTTTTTTTTTAATTTTATAGCTGTGTAGTATTGCACTGTATGTATACCACATCTTCTTTATCCATTCCTCTGTCAATGGACATCTGGGTTCTTTCCAGTTTGACAATTGTGGACAAATACCTAGTAGTGCAATTACTGGGTCATAGGGTAGCTCTATTTTCAACTTCTTGAGGAACCTCCACACAGTTTTCCAGAGTGGCTGCACCAGCTCACATTCCCACTAACAGTGCAAGAGGGTTCCCGTTTCTCCACATCCTCACCAACTTCTGTCATTTCCTGACTTGTTCATTTTCCCCATTCTCACTGGTATGAGGTGGTATCTCATTGTGGTTTTGATTTATATTTCTCTGATGGCAAGTGATGAGCATTTTTTCATATGTCCTTTGGCCATTTGTAGGTCTTCTTCAGAGAATTATCTGTTCATGTCTTCAATTACTATACTATTGCTTTCAACAGAGAATACCATCCTCTGCTGTAGGGCTAGTCCTGGAGTAGCAGTCTTTGCTCCTCTAGTCTCGTCGCTCATTCCCAGTATACCCCTACAGTCTTTGGTCAAGCCTTCCTCCTGTGCATCTGTGTGCATGTGTGAGTGTGTGCCACACACTCTACTAAAATACTCAGCCTCCTGGACTCCCTTCCCAGACTTCCAGGATGTCATGTGACCCATGAGAAGTAGACATCCCTGGGTTGGGCTTCCCTTCCTGAATACAATGTCAGGAGGAAATAGCTCTTGTTGGTCAGTCTGCCCCACCTTGTCCCTACCTAGTGGGGGCAACGATCCCATGACCTTGAGGATAAAAACTACACACTAAAGACAGTGACATGGCAAACAGAAGGAAACCAGCCCCTGGGATCACCTTTGATCATATTTGGGATCAACCGATCAGCTGCCTATCCATCACCACCATCTGACTTCTGGTGATAAAAGGAAAATGAATCCCTTGGTTGTCACAGTTGAACATATTTCTACCTCACAGTCCCCTGACATGATGGCTAACGTGTATGCTGGCATCAGGTCCTTGGCTGTCACTGAGAGATACACCTAGGAACTCTTCTGTAACTGCTGCTAGTGATTTTATTGCACAATATAACTGGTCTCTGTGTCTAGTCTTGCCCCCTCCAAACATCCTTCATTCTGTGGTCAGGAATGGCTATTTTAAAATTCAAATTCAATCATACCAAGATCCTGCTAACAATTCTCCAGGGAGTTCCTGCAGCAGAAACAGGTAACTGTCCTCCAAACCTCCAAACCCCATGTGCCCCTTCCAGAATTAAGATACTGCTGCCAAGTGGCTGCCTGGCCAGGGATTATGCTCCACCCTCGACCACCTCCCTGCCTGCCACTTCATTTAGGTGAGCCTCTGGGACTAAGTCTTACCAGTAAATTATGTTAAAATGATATGAATCATTTTCAAGACCTACATGGTTAAGACATACTGGTGTTCTCTCCACTTCTCTTCTCTGTTAGCTCTGCTGTCAGCAAGAAGGCCCCAGTGGCAGAAGAGTCACCCAGTAGAATCACAACCTGAGGTAAAGTTGCCCAACTACCAGAAATAGTGTCAGACTACTATGAGAGTCATAAAAAAAACCATAGTATGGCCTGAATCACTGAAACCTTGAGAGTTATTCACTACAGCAGCTGACATTACTCTATTAAACTTTATATTAACTAGAGAACAAAATCCTTAACTTGGGCACAAGCCATTTTCTCTACCTTACCTGGAAACTTCCTTATCCACTCTTTGCTTGGCTAATTACTATCATCCCATAGACACCTGGAATGTCACTTCTTTAGAAAAACTTTTCCAGTAACCCATAGATAAGCCTCCCTGTTATAAACCCCTATGCCTTGCTGTTCTTCCACTTTCATGAATCTCATTGCACTTGTCAACATTTGTGCCCAGTGCCAGGCTGTGAACACCAAAGAGGCATTTCTATCCAGCTCACAACTAGCTCCCTAATAGACAGGTACAGTACTAGATAGGTAGTAGGCAATCAATGAATTCCCAATGAACATATGAATGAACGACCTGATATTGTTAGAACAACTTTATTGGCCCTGTTTAGAGAGACTCCTGGGAAGTATCACTCATGTCGCAGGAATTTCTAGCAATTTTTAAAATTTTATTAACAGTGTTATTTTTTTTAAGACTTTATTTATTCTTGAGAGACACAGAGAGGCAGAGACACAGGCAGAGGGAGAAGCAGGCTCCCAGCAGGGAACCAAATGCGGGACTCGATCCCAGATCCTGGGATCATGCTCTGAGCCAAAGACAGATGCTGAACCGCTGAGTCACCCAGGCATCCCTAATAATGTTATTATTACACAATCATCTTTCCCTCTTTACTTTTGCCACTAGGAAACTCACAGACAGAATTACAGCCTACCTTTAAGAATTACATAAGGCCTAAGTATATGCTTTTCTATTTTTTCCCTTGATCTAGCTCCATATAATAATTCAATTCTATCTCTTCTCACCATCCTGAGTTTATTATTCTTTATCTACAGGTTCTTAAAGTACTTCTGTGGACTCTTTAGATGCTTTCTGTACAGAGTGGCACATAAAAATTTTTAAGTTTCTTCTTAATGAGAGGACTGGCCTGTAATCCGTCCATGCTTATGTTAACTTGGGAATAGTTAAAATTTATCTCTTCCTTTATTTTGCTTATAAATATTGAATCTTCCCTAATACAAATTAGCACAAACTTATATTTATATTACTTATGACAAGGTCACTGTGACATATAACAAATGTTAAAAAATATATTCTTTATCAAAATCATAAAATTTAAAGATGACAGAGCTGAAAAGATGTATAGGGGTCATATAGCCTAATTCCCTCACATTATAAATGAGAAAAGCTAAAAGCCAGAGAGGTAAAATGACCCTCCAAAGGCCATACATATGGTTCCAGAGTTGGGGCCCCAACTCAAGTGAGCTTGATCCTAAATCAATGTTCTTTTTGTGGCAGCCCGCAAACCTCCTGTTACTTTAAACCAGGGTATGGAAGAATGAATAAGGGTCCCCAAGATATCCACATCCTAATCCCTGGAACCTGTAAATGTATTTATTTATGTGGCAAAAGAGGCTTTGCGGGTATGATTAAGTTAAGCATCTTGAAATGGGAAGACTATCCTTAGTTATCCAAGGGGCCACTGAATGCAATCACAGTGTCCTTGTAAGAGGAAGGCAGAGGGAGATGTGCTTACAGAAGAGGAGAAGTCAATGTGATAACAGAAGCAGGGATTGAAGTGACAGGCTTGACACAAGCCAAGCCTACTGCCTTGGAACCCACAGAAATCTTTAGCCTGGTGATAGTGATTTCGAGCATCTATCCTTGTGCTCTATGAGAAATTAAAATTATGTTATTATGTGTCACTAATTTGCAGTAATTTGCTACAATATTAAGAGGACACTAATATACAATGGTTGGCAAATGATGGCCCAGGGACCAAATCTGGCCCATTGCCTCCTGTTTATAAATAAAGTTTTATTAGAACAGAGCCTTGCCCATTTCTTTGTGAAATATTAATGATTGCTCTTTGCTACCCTTAGCAGAGTTGAGTAGTGTGATGGAGATCACGTGGCTGACAAATCTGAAGCTATTTACAATCTGGCCCTTTACAGAAAAACTTTATTGACCCTGCTTTCAGCTACAAATTATTTCCATCTTTTCTCATATTTTCATTGTCCTTTTAGACTAGAAATAATACATGTTCATTATACAAAATCAAAACATTGCAAAACTATATCACCTAGAAAGTAAATGTCCCCTGATAACTATTACCAAAAGTTTGGGACACGTTTCCTATTTGTTCTTTTCCTCTACATGTATAATAACTTGTACTGTTACAGTCATCTTATCAGTGTTTGTTAAGTCTATAGATATTCATAAATTACAGAGGACTAAAAACTTCAGATCAACAGTTATAGTCACAACATGTTTTAATATATGAGCCAAGGGCATAACTTTGACAGGTTCCAAAGGTCCATACTAGAGAATCAGCATGTGGATTCCAACTCGGAACAAGTTGGGTGTGTGGTTATGGCCAAGCCTTAGCATCTGAGAGGCCCAATCCAGATCCCTTCTTCTGCGTGGCTGCCCCTTAGCCTATCTGTGCATCATTTGCCTCATCTGTAAAATGGAGATGACATACAGAGCACGATCATTAAATATCAACAAGAAATAATAGGGGCTCCTGGGTGGCTCAGTTGGTTAAGTATCTGCCTTTGGCTCAGGTCATGATCTCGGTGTCCTGGGATCAAGCCTCACTCCAGGCTCCCTACTCAGCGGGGAGTTCTCTTCTCCCTCTCCTGCTTCTGGCTTGTGCTCTCTCTCTCTCTCTCTCTCTCAAATAAATAAAGCCTTTTTTTAAAAAAGAGAAAGAGATAATAATGTGGAGCATTCCACACAGTGCTTGACATACAGATTAAATAAAAAATGTTGTCATAATTTAATAAATTTTGCAATGCCTTGATTTAAAATACCTAAGGAAAAGGATCTTTTAAAAACAATGACACAAGGGTGCATGACTGGCTCAGTCAGTGGGACATGTGATTTTTGATCTTGGGGTTGTAAGTTTGAGCCCCACTTTGGGTGTAGAGATTACTTAAAAATAAAATCTGAAATAAACTAGTTAATTAATTTAAAAAAATTAAAACCAGCTGCACAAAATTTTAAGATTTAGTTTTTTCCAATTATAAAATTATTATTGTAAATAATTTGAACATGAGTAAAACCATAGAAGAGTTAAAATTACCTCTTAATCTCATCACTCTAAAATTACTATGCTTCTTATTTGGTCATATTTCCTTCCAGTCTTTCTTCTGGTCTACATATTTATGCCCATTTATAATAAAAGTGAAATCCGATTAAAGGTAAAGTTTGTGCCTTGCTTTTTTTGTTAAAACCATTTTCCCTCATGTCATAAAGCATTTGGGGAAAATATTTTAATACCCACTCAAGTGTTTTGCATGGATATATTTCAAGCATTTTAATTCCATAAGTATGTCCCAGGCACCTATTACATGTCAGACATTGTTGATGTTGAAAAAGTGAAAGAGGAATTAGATGTTTTGCCTGCCTTCAAGGAGCTTATGATTTGGCATGCACAAAAAAAGTTTTTTTGAAAAGCAAGCACCTCTCATTCATAATACAAGGTAGACTCAGATAAACATGATTTTTAAAAATAACAACACAACGGGCTCCAGGATGAGTACAAAGTAAAGTTTTTCTTCCCTCTTTGAATCTTCAGCTACCTATTTCCTCAATCAGATTTGGGGGGGAAAAGTTACCATCATTTGAGGGGTTACAGAGCTAGCAAGAACATTTTTTGCCAATGAAAGGAAAATGTACCCCCAGTAAACACTCCCTGGGAAGTATTTTGGAAAATGCGACAAGTCCTTTTAAAGAAGAGGAAACAAGGAGATTGTCATGTCTGTCTCACCTTAAATAATAAAAGCTGGGTCGGCATCCGAAATTGGAAATAAATTCTAGGAAATGTCTCTGAAGTTTCCACAAAGTGATCCAATTAAGATATGAGTGGCAGCCATGAAAAGCTATGGTACTGCCAAGCCACAGGGAAATTGTAGATGTAGAAACACAAGAAATATCTTACTGGATAACCAAATATTTTTTAAAAGAGCCATATAGTATAGACTTAAACTTCCAAGACATCATTGACTATTTTTTTTGACCTCCAGCCAAAGATAACCTAAGACAAGGGAAAACACTGGCTATCCCATGAAAGCCAGACAAGTAAACAGAAATTTGTAATGAATCTTTCTTAGCCTCAGCAAAGGCCAGGCCTAAAATCCATCTTCAGCACATTAGAATGGAATCTCTTAAGTCAACTAACAAGACCCCCCTCCTTGCAGGGGTGCTGACATCGAAGCACTCTGGAATCCCCAGCTCCATGCACCTCCATCTGCTGTCATAAAGCACTTCGTAAACTGGGCCCCAGATATTCCGTACATCTCTGAAAACTACCAGCTCCCTCTGACTCCAGAGAAAAACCAGCTCCCAGCTCAAATAACATCTGGCCCCATATATGGTGAAACCATCAAGGAGGTATCCTTTGAATTGGATCACTCTAGATGATAGGTAATAGCACTAATGGAGGCCAGGAGAAGTATACATTAAACCCACTCCACAAGTCTCCTTTTAAGCAAGAACATCAATTTTTAAAGCGAGCACTCAGAAAGTCAAACTTCTGATTCCTTCCTATTCTTGAATGGTCACACTGAAGACCAAGATAAGCAGGATAACCTGGGAATGTAGGAAAATCCCTGCAAAAAAGGACACTCAAGTTGGTTCTATAATAAAATCTCATTCTTAAAATACAACATTTTTTATATCATTTCAGTTGTACTCTTAAGCTTGTCCCATCAGTTAGAACATTTTGACATCATGACACGTTTGAGTGCCTTTTGAGCAGAATTAAATTATTTCTGGAATGTGATCAATCAAGCAATACTATGAAGGACTTACTGTGAGTACACCCTTATACCATTCACCATGTACATAGGGAAATGGGACAAAGAATCTCTATCCTCAAGTTTAAGTTTATGAGAAAAACACAAATGTTACTGTAGCAGACATAGCTAATTGCCAACCCAATATCCATCAAGACTGCCATTTCCAGTCTTCTAACAGATGTTGATTATGGCCAGGTATAAACCCTACAATATATTCCCATAACTTCAAGGAGAATGGTCCAAGTACCAGCCTCAGAAAAAGGACCTGATGTGTCTAACTCAATAATGGCAGTCCCATTTTCCTTTGTATGTTTGGCCAATGAGATGGCTAAACAAAGTTTGTTGAGTGACTTCTGAGAAAGATACCCTTGCTTAAAAAAAAAAAAAAAAAAAAAAAAAAGACCCAAGAAGAAATGGATCTTCATCCTCCAGGAGACTTTTCTTTCTTGATATGATACCTTCAGCAGGAGCAGCCCTCTTGCAACCATGAAGTATAGCCATGAATATGAAAATTTAGTATCTGAGGACAAAGCTGAGATGTTCTGAGAAAAGAGATGGAAAGAACCCAAGACCTTGAGGAAGTCATTAAGCTGCTAATGTAACCCATTCTGGGACTATATTCTCTCCAAACTTCTCATAACATGAGATAATACATTTTTCTTAAAGAATAAGCCATCCCATGTTGAATCTCCTACTACAGACAGCTGAAAGCCTCCTGGGTGATAGAGATACATAAGCAAAGATGCTTCTTTAAAGAACTGGCAAAGTGTACAACGGAATAAGAATTCTGGAAAGAGCATTTTGGCCATAAAGGAGAACATAGGCAGAGATGTGTGACTCAGCTCTTGATACTCCAAGTGTTTTCTAGGACATTACAAGAAATTACTCTCCCTGTTTTTAGTTCCAGGTCACCAGTGAGTTAGGTCAAGCATCCTATCTAGAAAAATACATCTTTAGGGGTGCCTGGCACTCTCAGTCCATAAAGTATGCAACTCTAGATCACAAGGGTGTGAGTTCACACCCAAAATTAGGTGTAGAGATTACTTAAAAATAAAAAATATTTTTAAAAAGAAAGATATATCTTTAGAAAAAGAAATTTTATAACAAGTAAACTGAGAAATATTTCAACTTACCCCAGTTAGAAGAATATGTAATTAAGGAAGTAGGTTAAGTAAGTTGAGTAACCTCTTGAGATTCTTCTGATAAAATGGAACCCAGTAAATGAATTTTAAGCAGTGTTTTATATTTTAATTATTTTCCTTTTTTAAAACATTAGTTATACACTATAGATGTCCCAATCTTACATGTATCATTCAATCAGTTTTGAAAAATACTTACAGAGACACAGAACATTTCCTTTGCCCCCAAAATGTTTCTTCATGCTCCTTCTAACTTACATTATTTTTACAATTTGTGCTTTCTATATCCTTTCCAATAAATTTTTGCTTAGCTTAAGGTCATGAAGATATCGTTCTAGGTTTTCTTCTGGTAGTTTTATTGTTCTAAATATTACATTTAGGTATTGCATCCATCTCAATTGATTGGCTGTTCTACATAAAGGAAGGGTTGAGATTCATTATACACACACTATATATACATACACACAATTGGATATTCATATATGTATTAATATCTCATTGTTCTAGTACCATTTATTCAAGAGATTTTCCTTTCCTCATTAAATTGCTTTGACACTTTATCAAAAAGTATTTATTCATATATTTGTGGTTTATTTCTGGATGCTTTATTCTGTCCCATTGATCTACATGTCCAGCTTGTCATCAGTACCACACTAATCTGATTAACAGTATTGAAGTCAAGTAGCATGTGTCTACCAACTTGGGGTTTTTTTTCAAGATTTTTTTAGGCTACTCTTGGTCCTTTGTTTTTCCAAATAAATCTTATAATTCTTATTAATTTCTGAATAAAAGTCTTCAAGCAATATATTAAAGGTGATAGAACAAGGCTTTGCTATGAAAAAGATGAAAAAAACCTTTGAGATGAGATGAATATCCTGATGGCAAGTATGTGGGTGGGAATGAGGGAAGCAAATAACATTTGTGTAGAGGACAATTAGAAGCTTTTTTTAAATTAGAGATTCATCCATTGCATATAACACCCAGTGCTCATTACATCAAATGCCCTCCTTAATGTCCATCACCCAATTACCCCATCATCCCCTACCCACCTCCCCTCTATCAACCCTCAGTCTGTTCCTAGAGTTCAGCATCTCTTATGGTTTGCCTCTCTGTTTTCATCTTATTTATTTTCCTTCCCTTCTCCTATATTCATCTTAAATTCCACGTGAGTGAAATCATACAGTATTTGTCTTTCTCTGACTTATTTCACTTAGCATAATACCCTCTAGTTCCATCCGCATCATTGCAAATGGCAAGATTTTGTTCTTTTCGATTGCTGAGTTATATTCCATTATATATATGAACACATATATATTTATGTGTATATATACATATATATACATATGTGTATATGTGTATATATATATATACACACACACACACATATTTTCTTCTTTATCCATTCATCTGTTGTTGACATCTGGGCTCTTTCCATAGTTTGGCTATTGTGGACATTACTGCTATATACATTGGGGTGCATGTGCCCCCTTTGAGACACTATGTTTGTATCCTTTGGATATATACCTAGTAGTTCAATTGCTGGGTCATAGGGTAGTTCTATTTTCAACTTTTTGCGGACCCTCCACACTGTTTTCCAGAGTGGCTGCACCAGCTTGCATTCCCACCAACGTTGTAAAAGGGTTCCCCCTTCTCCACATCCTCTCCAACACCTGTTTCCTGAGTTGTTAATTTTTACCATTCTAACTGGTATGAGGTGGTATCTCATTGTGGTTTTGATTTGTATTTCCCTGATGCCAAGTGACATTGAGCATATTTTCATGTTGTCTATTGGCTATTTGTATGCCTAGAAGTTTTTCTTGATTAAAAACTTGGACCATGAGCCAGAATGGAGACTGCTATAGACTGAACCATGCCTCGTTCAAAAATTCATACGTTGAAGTCCCTAACCCCCAGTGTGATGGTATTTACAGATAAGGTCTTTGGGAGATAATTAGGTTTAGATGAGGTCATGGGGGTAGAATCCTCATGATGGGATCAGTGCCCTCATAAGGAGAGATACCAGAAAGCTTGCTTCTTCTCTCTGCCATGTGAGGACATAGTGAGGAGATAATTGCCATAAGCCGTGAAGAGAATCCTCATCAGAGACCCAAATCAGCCAACACCCTGGGCTTGGACTTCCAGCCTGCAGGAAGTGAGACGTGCAAGACATAAATTCCTGTTGTTTAAAGCCCCCAGTCTGTGGGATTTCATTATTACAGTCTGGGCCTACTGGCACAGAGACCGGGGGAAATTATCATGGTCCTGAAAGTTGCCATTTTATTTTGAGTCAAGGGGCCATTAGAACTTACAAATGGCAGGTTGATTGCATGCATTTATAGTTATTCCTTTCCAACTCCCGCCCCCCCCCCCCCAATGACAGCAAAGGTAAATATTTGCTAAGAGAATAGGAGCGGAGATATGTCAATCAATTTTTTTTAAGGTGGAAAGCAGATGAGGGATAACAGACCTCCACAGAGTAGAGGACATAGAGGAAGCTGAAACCAAGAGCCTGCATCAGACACCAGGGAGAAGCTAGCGATTCGTTGTGTGGAGCCCAGAAAGGACAGGGAACTAGAAGCAGTGGTGCCTATTAACATGCAGGGCTGGAGCAGGAGCGGTGAGCCCTGGGCACCCGTCCCTGCAACCACAGAAGAGCAGCTCTGTGAAATAGGAATCTAATGCAAACCACGGATGTGATTTCAAATTTTCCAGTAGCCACATTAAGAGAGGTAAAGTGAATTTTAATAATACATTTTACTTAACCCAGTATGTTATTATTCCAATATGTAATCAATATCTTTTAAAATTTGTAATGAGATATTTTACTTTTTTATATATAACATCTTCAAAGCCTGGTATATATTTTACCCTCAGAGCACATTTCCGTGCTGACCAGCAACATTTCAAGTGCTCCATGGCCACACATAGCAAAGGGTTACTGCATTAGACAGCATGGGTCTCTACAGCAACAGAACCAAAAAGGCCCTGAGCACAAAGACACAGGCACAAGTAGGAGACCATGGTCCACAGCTGAACTGAACAGGAGTTTTAAGTAAAAGCCTGAAGTCCAGCTTCCTCTCACCTGAAAACCAGAATACTGGCATCAGTCTCTTCTCTGGCCTCCAATTCAAGAGACTGGGTCCTAGTTAGGGCCTTAGGAGAAACAAAAGCAATTTAGAGGGCTACATCAAAACTTCAGGAATCACAAACTTGAGAGAACTATAGAATAAGTTGCATTCATAAAGCAATACCAGGATACTGTAAAAATCAATAAGAAAGACATTTTGAGAATTAGAAAATATGGTAGCGAAGTAAAAATGTTGTGGAAGGTTGGATAAATAAAGAGAAAGGAATTATTCAGAGGAGAGTAACGATAAAGAGATGGACACTAGAAAAGATAAAGGATCAGAGGATCAACCCAGGAGGTTCAACACCCAAAGGAGCCCAAGAACAAGACTAGAAAAAGCACTGGCAGGATGTTCACAAGGAAACACTACGAGAAAAGTTTCCCAGGAGAGGTTGCTCTTTTTGTTACAAGCCTCATGGTACTATTTGGCTCCCACAAGTATGTGCATATGTTACTTTGATAAAAATTTAAAATCATTTGAAAAATGAAATGTTGTAAAAAGGAAAAGGGGGACAATTAATTCTTCTCTTTGGATGAGCGTGACAAGGATAATGAACTGCCCTTGATAAACACGTGTCTGTTGCTAGTACCTGGTAAATATTAAACAATCAGAAACGACAGAAGTATCAGAGAGGGGGCCTCTTCCCCACCCCACACCTGGTTTTATAGCACTGTTTTAAGGCAATAACTACAACAAAAGTCTCTAAGCTTCAAATTGCATAAAATCTTGGAAGCCTGGCTGGCTCAGTCAGTAAAGTATGTGACTATTGATCTCAGGGCTGTGAGTTTAAGCCCCATATTGGGCCCGGACATAGAGCTACTGTAAAAAAAAATTTTTTTTGCAGAAAATCTCATTTGGGCTGTAAGACATTTTCATTTCAATTCAGAACCTGTGTTCTACACATTTCTTTGGTACTTGTCCTCATCTTATCAGAGAAAACTCAGATGAAAGGAAGGACAGACTATTCCTTAGAATCCTCTGCAAGAGTCTCTGTAGAGCGTGTCCACACCTTGACAGGCAGGGCCTGTCCCCAATGCTGACTGTGCCAAGGCTGCCAAGAATGAGGAAGGGAAAGTGACAGCAAAGTTCCTGGGCATTCAGGGGGCCTCATGAGGACAAAAACTCTGGGGGAGGTTAGAAGCAGCCACAAATGCTCCCAAAAGGTCCCATCTTTGAGAACCAGCCACATCAGAATATGGGAAGTCAGTTGTCAAAGTACAAATGCCTGGCCCACCCTTAACCTGCGGGATTGGCACTTCTGGAGATGAAGCTCAGGAACCTACAATTTAAAAAGGACCCTTATCCACCCACGGCTACCTTCATTAATTCCTATGCATACCAAACAAAATGAGAGAAACAGCATGGAACTGTGAGAACCCAGCATGGAAAAACCTAGCTTCAGAACCTGAAGCTTATATTAACCTCAAACCGTGTCACCAGGAGATCCTTCTGGTGGGCCTCTTGAGGAAAACATTTCAGATGAGATTTACAGGCCAGAGCAATCATCTTACTTGATGGAGCAGAAGAACTTGGCATGGCAATCTGGGTCCTGATATCCAGATACTTCCCAAGCGAACACTCATCAATAGCACCTATAACCTTGAGTCTAAAAATAAGAAAAAAGAAAAAGACAGGTTGTCACTAGGACATGCCTTGCCCTTCACCTTCAACTCAGGAACTTTTATCCCATTTCCTTGTTTAGTGACCTTGTACATACTGCCAGGAGAGGAAGTATTTATTCTATCCATTTATCTAAACCATCTCTGCTGAAAAAATAGGCTCATCGTATGCTTGAGACCTTCATATTATGACGGTGGGTGGTATGGCCACATGTGTGAGGATGTGTGCGTGTTATGCAAATACCTCTCACACGCAGCACTTCAGGGCTGGAGCTGTGCCAAGGGCAGATATTAATGAGACATTTGATTAAGATCAAGCCCTGCCCACTCATTTGAAGTGTGTGTTAGCAAAACATCCAGAAAAGGGGCCTGAGTGCCAGTTCTCCAAGAACATGTGGGGGGTATCCCGGTCTGTGTGTGTGCTGGCCAGGAGGCAAACATTCACATTTCCAGCTGCTGGGAACCAGATGAGAGAGTGGCCCGTGTCACACCACTGCTGCGGGTGAGGGAACAGGCCTCTGGAAGAAAACATTTCAGATAAGATCTACAGACCAGAGCAATGCTCCCGGGAAGTTCAAAGGCCTGCATAGAGAATGCGGCTCCCTCCAAAGGCAAATTGGCCTTTGCTTCCCTGGGGCATTCTGGTTGGGGCTTACAGCTCTGCCTGGAGAACCGAGACTGAGAGGAATTATAAAAACGACCAGAATGAGGCTGTCCATGGGTCTCCTCGCCAGACAAAGCTGCCTGTGTCTAGTGGCTCTGACTACCTTCTTGCCTCCAGGAAGCAGGATACACCACAGCCTCTCAAACTCGGGCCTTAATTAATCCCTCCGTGTCTTTAATGCTCGGAGTGTGAGCACCAAGCACGGGTGCAGGCAGAAAATCTTACACTTAGAACATATGAGGACTCTAATCACGCACAGGGACATCTTGAGCAGTAAACATGAGCCAAGTCCACCTTTGGCATAGTTTGTTAATAAGCTCTCACATTCTGCTCGGGAGAAATTCTATCTGGGAAAGATAGGTCATACGATGAGAGATATATGGGACATTTGGAGGGAGGGGACAGGTAAATGTTTGCAAGATAGAAAGAGGAGTACAGTCTAGCTGCAATTATAATTTTTCATCAAGGATATCAGTGTATCAAGGTTAGGTTGATGATGGCAGTGACAGTGGCACCACCACTATTTTCTGAGTACTTCATATGAGCCAAGCCCCCTAAGTACTTTACCCTCTCTTTCTAAAAAAAAAAAAAAAAAAAAAAAATGGTTTTGAGGAAAACTTTGGGAAGACTTTTATGCCCAAAACAATGCAATGAAGGAGCTCTGGATACTTCTAAGGAGTGAGAATGATGTAGGGAATTTTACAGGCCCTGTCTTCCTGTAAATATTGAGTCAGATTGCTCCAGGGCCTAAACCTCACTCTTGGAAATAATATAAACCCTGTGGAGTACTCAGATTAGCCAGGGAAACATCTTCTGCCCATGGGCCCAAGAGTCCTGAGACATCACAACAGCTTCCAGGGGGGTGTTCCATGTGGAGACCCCAGCAGGACCACCACAGCAGGCACATTTCAGCCCAGTGACACACGACAGGAGAGGGTGTGTGCTGTTTCTCAATGTCGTTTGTGACACTGACCGACTATCTTCACTGTGCAGATTCCCCCTCCTCTTATTTTTTTTTAATTTTGCACGGATTTCTTTTTATAGAACATCTATTTAAATATTATAGAAGTGTTCCATGGACCATTCTAGAGGAAACCACCCGCTGGTCTGAGTGCTGCTGGTGGTAACAAATATGAGACAGGCTCTCCCTTCAGGACCTCACTTCCATTTCTGAGGCAGGATTGAATCACATCACATACCTAGAGAACAAAATAGAGTTTCTTCTAACCTATCAGCTGCTTTCTGCAAATTGAAAAACAGAGCTGCCCTTTATACCAAGCAGCAAATCAGCTGCTTTACTGCTCCAGGTATACTGCAGGAGAGCAAAGAGCATGGATGGGATTTTTGTCTCATTCCATCATCCTCTTGGCAAGGTGCCCTTGTGCAGTGAACAACTTATACAACCTTATAAGAAAATAAGACCCAATAAGCTCAATGTAATCAAATTTCAGTTTATTACCCATAGCTGAAAAGAGGACAACTGGGCTATAATTATCAAAGAATATTCCACACCTAAATGTCTAAATCTGCCAAGCCTCACTTCACCCATTCCTTATATTTTGCTTCCTTTCTTACTTTACTGTATCAATTATCTGTGCTTTGTCTTAAGGTGCAATTTTGTTCCCTCTCACTGACTCAGGGACTTTACCCCTTCCCTTAACTCGCCCCTTATAGCATCACCAGCTTCCTCTCTCTATTAAATGATTCAATCAATAAACCAAAGCTGGGCTTTCAGCTTAATAAACAAATGTTAATCTCATCTTTTCTAACTACTGCCCCAATTCTCTCCACTCCACTTCTCAGCAAATTCCCCCAAAACTTGTCTCTATTCATTATTCCCAAACCCCCTCATCTTATTGTCTTCCCTTTTGCAAGCGTGGCACAGGCCACAACCAGCCCCTCACCTATGACATGGTGGAAGCCTGCACTTCCTCCATCTTCTATCCTTGGCCTTTGTGCTTCAGTCACAGCCCAGATAGCAAGAGTTCCAGTGTCTCACATGACTATGAGAAGCTCTCACTTTGGGACACAATGAGACTCCCTGAGTCTTTTCTCTTTGTCTTCAAGGTCCTTATTCCTCCTTTTCTTCCTTTTTTTTTTTTCTTTTTTTTTTTTCCCTCCTTTTCTTCCTTTATATTTAAATATCTCACCACCAGTCTTTCCATGTCTTAAATGCCTTTCAGCAATTTTGAGTTTGAGGTATAGAAGCCCTTGAGGTCATGGTTTCCATATACACCTGCCCAGGCAGCCAGTGTGAATGAGTGAGACTGCTGGAAGAAAAAGATCAGAGATAAAGAAGATTGATACTGGGCTTAGAGTTGGGGGTGCAATAGGGAGTGGTGGGACCACAGTCAATGGCAAGGGGATAGCCACAGTCCTATCTGAAAGGAACAGCTACTGACTGGTTAAGGCCAACTGTTGCTCTGCTAGACTATAAGGCTTAATGTTGCCCCAAAATTGGATTTTTCAAGAGAAGTCATAAATCTGGCTTTTTATGTGAAATCTCTGAGTATTTAAATATTGGCTACAAATTCAGATTGTCTACCCAAAGCTGTGTGGACCAACTGGCCAGAAGCCCATCAAAATATGTATGGGGACCAGAGCTGGCCTCCCCGCCTTCCCTTTGTAACCTTGGTCTGATGGTTACATACTGAGTTCAACCTCCTTTTGACTATGTTTTTCAAGTTCCCCATGATTTCATTATTTCCTCCTCATTCTCTTAAGCTTGGTTCTTGGAAATTAGAATCAGGAGATAGATGGACAGAAAACAATGTTTTATCCCACACAGCAAACCTAGAGCTTTGTTACTGATTCACACTATAATTGTGAGTCAAGATTTGTTGCCCTTTTTCTTTCTTTAGCTTGTTTCTGTTCTCAATCAGAGCACAAAGCATAAAGTTCCAGGGTGACCTACCAGATGACAGAACCACCCAATGGAAATCAGTCCCATTGTTTGTGAGTTGAAAAGCCCCAAGCATAAGTCTGACTAGAAAATGAAAAGGCAAATGAGACAAGCTCTGGGCAGAAAAGAACCAGGGCCTAGCAGTTCTTTCCTCATTTAACATGAGTATTGCCAGTGAAAATTACTTTTATGTTTATTTCTAAGAATGATGGTTGTTCAAGCATGAGTTGAGTCTGGGGACCATGTACTGTGCAGCAAGGCCATCCTCACATGAATTCACTTAAATTTCAAGGGCCTGAAAATTAAGAAAATTCTAATGTTAACCAGTAAAGCTAGCAAAAGACCTCTCCATTAGCCCTTTAGGATAAGAAAATTAGCCTGCCCTAAAGTACAATATTCCTTAGGAAAAGGCCATGATACTCATGTACCTTAGCATTTAGTAGGTTTCGAGCCATTCCTGACAGTCTTATTGCAGGGGAGAAGTTTCACTAGGACTTGAGAGGGACATTTACTTGAGAGCTAAAGTGGTTGAATGTCTGCCTTTGACTCAGGTCGTGATCCTGTGGTCCTAGGATGGAGTCCGGCATCAAGCTCTCTGGAGGGAGACTGCTTCTCCTTCTCCTATCTCTGCCTCTCTCTGTGTCTCTCATGAATGAATAGATTAAATCTTAAAAAAAAAAAAAAGAAAAAGGCATTTCAGAAAGCATTCATGCTCACTGATACCCACTCTGCTTCTCATACTCCCTCACAGCTAAATTGATTACATGACTAGTTTGGGCCAATGAAATAGCGCTTCTGGCTGAAGTGGTTAAGCATCTGGTCCTACTTTTATCCTCTCTCTTCTGCTCACATGACTGCAAGCATTTGCTCAGACAGCAAAGTCACACAATGATTCCAGAGTCACTGCTTTGGAGGACAGCTGCCATGGATCTCATGGCCTGAAGAAGAAATAAACTAGTATTAAGTCACTGGAATTTGAGGATAATTGTTATAGCAGGTATCATTAATTTCTCTGACTAATACAAAGAGAAGATGGAAAGACTATAGAAAATTTACCCCTTAAGCTTTCCCAGTGCCCATTATGTTGAGTTACAGGAAAAGGAAGCTATTTATTATTCTACTCGTACAGGAAAAAGTGCAACTTACAACAATCACTCCCCAGGTCCTGAGACAATGTCCACCTTTTCTCTGGAATTGTGTTAGCCAGACTTGTAGGTTTTTGAGACCCCTCTCCAATATGGCTCTCCACTGAAACACTTGCATGATCCCCACAGTTTCCTTTTAACATTGTTAGAACACCCCATGCAGTTCTGCTGAGGAAAGCACAGCTCACATCAAGGTTGCCTGCAAGCTCAGGCAATGAAAAGCTGTTTTGAAAGAAAAGTGTCTCTCCAAAGCCCAGGTGTAACAAAAGAAGATTCACGCCTGACTGCAAGAAAACTATGCTGTCTGCCATAGGTGATGGAAGAAGGAAAGAGAAGCTGTGACTTTGGTCCTTCTGCTTGTTTTGTTCAACTGGCTTGACATAGTTTTAGCACTAGCTTCAATTCCAGAGAAGCTGCTTCAAAATAATGAATTTAGTTTTCAGACTCCAGTTATGGAAGGTGAACCCCTAAACTTCTGATCATCCAGATATAAATAGAGACCCTTAACCCAGTTAAACAGATAATTAAGAGAAAGAGCCGTAGCCTCAGTAGAAAAAGGTCCAACTTTGCCCATGAAGAGAAAGAAACAAAAAACAAAAAGAGGAAGAGGGACAAGAGCAAAAAGAAGAGATGCATGCCCTTCCTTCCTTATTTGACACAAATACAGAGAGACATGTAGGTTGGGCAATGCTGGAATCCAGTATCCCATTATTTGTAGAGAGTTCTTCTGGCGTTTCTGACTCATATTCTCCCTCAGTCTGTCAGAATTTGTGGATTAACTTGTTACCCTCAGCTCACCAAATCAGATAGGTAAAAAGAACTCTACTTTCTGCTAATTTAGCACCAAGCCAGTAGGTTTGGTTAGCTTCAGTCTTTCTTGGGCCAGAAGGAGCAGGAGCCATGGCTGCCGGGGTAGGGAACACACCAGCACGTATCAGCTCCAACACATTTCCTCACTCATATAACGCTGCTCCAGATTTGACATCTTACGGGGAGAATCCAGCCACCCCTGCTTGAACAGCAAGCCCACTGCCTGGCTGGGGAGAGTGGGGCACCTGATTGACACTCTACCAACTCGGGTGAGCTAATTCCCTGGAATGCACAGAATGGGGATGAGGTAATTTCCTGGAAAGGAAATGGGGTGCTATTAGTATGAATGGGGAACAGCAAAAACAACAAATGTTCACCCCACCTCCTCCCTAAGTTAATATATTTGATTTTAACCCAAGGCTCCTGGAGACAGATTGAAATCCATGGAAAAGCAGGAAAGGGTCCCTTGGCCTGATCATAAAGGAGAGAGCACCATCCCATAAAATATCCCAACACTGGAAACTTACAAGGTAAGTATATTTCCTCCTGGGAAATTATTAGTCTCCTATTTCACAAACTAGGAAAGGCAGGCAGGGAAGAGAGAAACCCTGCCCCACATCATCAGCTAAGCAGAAAGCCTGCCATGCACCAAGGAACTCAGGCATCTCTCCACGCTGAAGGGAGAGTTCATGAGTTTCTCTCCAGAGTGCCTCACTACCATTGGAAACATTTTTCAAAGCACATATCCTCCTGGAGGTGGGTGTGCAGCTGTAGGACAGGCCTGTAGGTTGACTGTTACCACAGGAGTTTGAGGGGTGCGTAACCCCTCACACTGAAAGATTTCAGAG
Organism: Canis lupus familiaris; assembly: GCF_011100685.1. Lineage (NCBI taxonomy): Eukaryota > Metazoa > Chordata > Mammalia > Carnivora > Canidae > Canis > Canis lupus. Next base: position 71,727,475 of record NC_049222.1, read on the forward strand.
GTGAAAATATTTTCCTGAAAATACAGCGTCTATGTGCAGTAGGTGTCAATATAACTGACCTTCTGTTTTAAGTTGGAGCTGGGAATGGATTTTTTACAGGAAAAAGGAAATGCATGGGTGTGGAGCTGCCAGCAGCAAAGGAAGTTTCCAGGAGACCTGTCTTGGCACAATTTATAGACACAAGTCTCAGAAGGGCTGTAGTGGGGCTGTGGAGAGGGTGTGATTTGTTGGTGGTGGAGCCTGGCACCTGGCACCCGTCCACGCTGACTTAACTCAGCGTGCACATGTATGGCCCCTACGCACAGCAGTATCTGGGCAGTTAGAATGAAAAGAGCAGAAAGAAAATGCACTCATCTAGAGGGGAAATAAAAAATGGAACCCAGAAAGGAGCAAACATAGTGATTGTGGGGAAGGGGAGCTTGAGGAAATGACTGGAGGGTCATAAGCCTCCCATGGCCTGCCTTAGACTTGACTTAAAGCAGAGAATTTAAACTCGCCCTTCCATCCCAAAAGACACATTGGACAGATGCTGCAAAGGTCTTCTGAAGAGAAGGCAAGTCCTTCTTAGCCATTAAGTTGGGTCCACTGGGAATGAACAAACGAACAAAAGGGACAGAACCGAATAACTTGGTGCCCATCACCAACCCCAAGGCTTCCCCGCAGAACAACAGAGACCAGAAAGAAACGGCCTGTAGCTCTTCAGCGAGAGCCAATTAGGCAGTAAGGCATGACAGTCAACACACGTCCTGGGGGAGCAGCCACGCAGTGTTTACAGAGCCTGGCAGCCAGTGCCAGAGCTAACAACCCACACGCACAGCCCATCTGGGCAAGCTTGAAAAAGTAAACTCGTTTCCTCTGGGTCTCGATGGCTGCAGCTCAAAACATTCTGCACAGCCACATTTGCTTCCCTCCTCTCAGATTCCTTCCAGAAAACCCACACATCTGTATACACACTTTAAAATAAATATGCATAAAAGCAGAATCCAAGCTAAGGATGGGTGGTGGGAAGGGTCTGCGAGATTCTTCTCTGGGTGGACCGTGGTGCCCCAAAGCTGGTCTCCTCCCACAGGAGAGCCGCCCTGGACAGGTTCTAATTGTAGCATTTTCGAGAAGTGTGAGAACTCGTTAGGATATCATACCTGCTTTGTGGTTCTCCATTCAACACAAACACAATTTTGAGGTCTGCAGCACAAATTTTCTCCCCCCAAAGACATCTGCAAACTTCTGAACTTGGCTCAGAGGGTGAAAAAGCCTGAGTTTCTTTTCAAGTTCATTGGAAACCCTCCAACCCAAGACCTGTCCCCACCCCTCAACTTTACCAAGGGTTTTCCTTCCCACTAAGACAGCGAAAACCAAAGACTGCTTCTGCTCTTTGTGAGCTTATTCTTGTCCATTGTCCAAATCCAGTCTCAGAGCGACCCCACAGATCACAGGGATGGAAAATGGAGCCTGAGTTCTGGAAGGCTGAGGATGAGTAGGCTGCCCCTTTGTCACATTGTGGACCTAAGAGTGCACTTGGGGGCAAGGGAAAGAATGAGGTTTGAAGTCAAGGTAATTCAGGGTGTGGCTGAACAATGACGAAGGTGCTATAGTTTGGCCAACGAGCCAGAGGAAGTGGAGAATAATGGTGCATCTGCCAGGAAGTCAGCATATGGCTGTGTCACCTGGAGGCTCTGGTGCACCTGTCCACTTAACTTCCCCTTTTACTCAGGTTCCTATAAAATGGCCAAGGTCTTAGCTGTCAAACTGATGAGGCTCAAGGTTGTAGTAATGGGCATACTGGTAAGAATGCCAGGAGCTGGCACTATGCCCCTAAAACATCAGCCTCCCCAGGCTGGCAGCTGCCAAAGGCCCTCCTCCGCCTGGCAGACACCTTCTGCCATCTGTCAAGGTCCAGCTTGCACGTCACTCCTCCTTAAAGCTCCACCCATCCAAGCAGATCTAGTTGCCCCTTGTCTGGCCCCTAAAGCTGTGGCCTCCTAAGTTTTTAGATTGTGTGATCCCAAGAAATGGTTTGAAAATCCATACACCCTCTCTCAGTTTTAAAATGACATTGAAAAAAAAAACTTTTACTGGAAGTTTAAATAGTTCCAGAGGATGTCATTTCCTTAGTGCTGTAAATATTAGCATTTTATGTTATTTTTTTAAAAGATTATTTATTTATTTATTCATGAGAGGCACAGAGAGAGAGAGGCACAGACACAGGCAGAGGGAAAAGCAGGCTCCATTCCATGCAGAGAGCCTGACGTGGGACTCGATCCCGGGTCTCCAGGACCTTCCAGGACCACACCCTGGGCTGAAGGCAGCACCAAACCGCTGAGCCACCTGGCCTGCCCAATATTAGCATTTTAAAACAAAATTATTAGATTGCTCTTTAAATATTGCCAATGGAATCTAAGTCCCAGAACAATTCTATACTCTGAAACTTTATCGATTTTAAAAATACATGAAAATCTTCTCTTTCTTTAGGTTATTTATTATTGGTTTTTAAGTAATCTCTGTGTCCAGCATGGGGCTCAAACTCATGACCCCAAGATCAAGAGTTGCATGCTCTTCTGACTGAGCAGCCAGGTACCCCCACGAAAAGTTTTCTCTATTAACTTATTGGTCCATTTTCTCCTTGAATTCACATTTCCATTCTATTTACTCTTTGTACACTTTAGCAATTGTCGTAACTTTCATGTTGGAAAGTTTTTTTCACAACTGATTGTCATACCATTCTTTTCTGCAGCAAAAAATGTAAATACATTGAAATTTTAATTTCGTTATCACTGTAAGTCTGTAAGTTTTAAGCAGCTTTTTCTAGACCAACTTATAACTTCAATAATTAGCAGAGGGGTGCCTAGGTGGCTCAGTTGGTTAAACATCTGACTTTTGATTTCGGCTCAGGTCATGATCTCAGGGTTGTGGGATTCGAGCTCCATCCACATCAGGCTCTGTGCTTAGTGCAGAGTCTGCTTGTCCCCCTCTCTCTGCCCCTCCCCTCACTCATGCTCTCTCTAATTAATTAACTAATTAAAAAACTTTCATAATTATCAGAACACAATTAATCAAGAGAATATAAACATATTCTAGATTTTCATAAATAAGAATATGAGTATGAATTTTCATAAATTAAGAATAAGGGTAGATTTTATTAAAAATTCACCTCTTAAAAAAAATAAATAAAAAATAAAAATTCACCTCTTAAGGAATTTAAATGGCACCTTTTTTTCAATTAGATGCATTGAAATTATGGGTGAAAATTATTATCTGCTAAGATGAGATAGGATCCAGAGTCACTTCTACTCCTACTTAGCATCTCTGGAGAGAAACCTCTGAGAAATCTAGTTCTCCTAAAAATAAGATATGAGTAAAAGAAGTTTTATGATGCCAAAATTCCATAACAATCTCTAAAGTTAGTAGTGACCTATCAGCTGGCAAACTAGTTTGATCCTCCTTCAATTTTGTTGAAAGAAAAGAATTAGAAATCATGAGAGCTGAAAATATATTTGTTACCCAGTCATTAGTCATTTGCTTTCTTAGTTCTGGGAAATACACCAAAAAGGCTGTACCTAAACTTCTCAGATGACTGCTAATTATACCTGCTACTCATTTACTTAGAGACCCCTAGTTTAAACTGAAAAGGTTGAGAAAATTAAAATACTTGTTATTTCAATACAACTTTGCCAAAACAATATTTTTTTTTACTTTTTAAATTGAAAGATAATTCACATATTATAAAATTCATCCCTTTAAAGTGCATAATTTAGTGGGTTTTAGTATCTTCACAAAATCATGCAGTCTTTACCACTATCTAATTCCAGAACATTTTCATCACCCCAATTAAGAACTTCTGCATTTGTGAGTACTATTCCTCATCCTCCCTCTGCCACCTTCAGCCAAATCAGTTTTTAATAAAATTACCTTATTTCATCACATGCTTTATTTTAATCAAAGCTTGGATTTTCAGATTTAGCTGATTTGGTTCAGGGAAATGTCTGCTATAATAACCCGTTTGGCAAAGCAGTCCACACTGTCAAGCCAAGCAGCCAAACCAGATTTAGTTTCAGGTAGAAAAAAATAAATTTCAATTTCAAATACATGTATTAATACCCAATCATAGCCAACCATCTTACTTCTGAATTCAAATTCTGAGACGAGAGGTCAATGCTTAGGCAAGGAAGTGGTAGACCAGTTGTTCACCTGAGAAATCAAGAAAGAATAGCAACATATTGTGAATTAACTGTCTTGACGAAGTAGACCTTGGTTATTGCTTGTTAGTGCCCTCTTTGCTTCATGTTTGAGAATCTTTCTTTAGGAGATACATATTTTTTGACATTATTTTGAGGATGGAATAGGAGAGGTTATTGAAGAGTAATTTTTTTTTAAAGATTTTATTTGTTTATTCATGACAGAGAGAGAGAGAGAGAGAGAGGTGCAGAGACACAGGCAGAGGGAGAAGCAGGCTCCATGCAGGGAGCCCGACGTGGGACTCAATCCCAGGTCTCCAGGATCACACCCTGGGCTGAAGGTGGTGCTAAACTGCTGAGTCACCCAGGCTGCCCTGAAGAGTAATCTTTATCACTCCCACTGTCTCCCTCTACAAAACCTGTGAATTCACAGACCCAAGCCTTCCTTTCTGAGCACCACATTTCACCCTTAGCAGAATTGCATACAATAAGGTGAAAGTGAGGTAGGCATAGGGATGCTCCATGAAGATCCCCTGCAAAGAAACCTTGGCTGCCTAACTGTGGGAAGTGAGCCAGCAAATGGCCTCCAACTGTTAACTCCTTCAGAGCTGGCCCAGCTTCCAGAATGCCAGCCTGGTGTGCCTTTCCTGCCTAGCAAGGACCACTCCAAGGGCCAGTGCTTACTCTAGAGCTCCCCAAGGATTGCCAAGCCTTTGTCAGGCCTACCTCTCAGTTTGACATCTTCTACTCAACTCTGCTTCTTCCCCTCTCCCTTAGCTGGTGTTGATCCCTAAAAATATCTGGCACCCCAAACTCTGTTTCAGCTTCTGCTTCTGGAGAACTCAGCCTGTAACAGAAAGACACTAGGTTCTCTGCAGGTCAGTGGTGTCCAGTTACAGAAGTTTTGCCAACACCAATATGTTGAATCATAATTTTATTGCCCCAAAGACTTTTACACCCCTGTGTAAGACCACACGGAGGGACTCATAGTGAGTGAGAGTCCGTACCTTTCTTGGGCCATGTGAATCAGGAGTTGAGGAAGGTGATGGGCTAACTCCATCACATCCATCACACCCATTTTTCAGTCGATGTGGAATCTGAGCATCTGGCATTGATTCCCTTAAAACCAGCTCAGCCCACATACACCCTGGGAGGTCTTTGGATTCACACTCCAATTCAAAACTCCTGCCTGTACAAGTTGTCTGCCCTCATAATCACACACTGTATTTTAATTGATGTATGTGAACACCTTTCTTCTCCATCTCATGGAGAGCTTACTGGAAAGGACTGAGCTTTATTCCCTTATTCATTCATTCCTGTAGGCAATCCCTAACTTTTTTTTTTTTTAACAAACATGTCCTGAGTACTCACTGTGCACGGAGGTAGGTGAGTGACACCTGACATCTACCTGATGTAGATGTTGCTGTCCCAAGAAGTTCACGGTTTTATAAGAGAAGCAGGAAAGAGTGAGGGGAGTGGAAAGAAGCCAATGACCTAGAGGCAGTGAGAACCAAAGCAGACCTAGACTCAGTCACATTGAAAAAGGAAAATGATTTTTATTACTTGACTCCTTTGAAATCTCAATGTTTCCTTAGACAGAGTAACCACTGTCAGCACTGTCAGCTGCTTATCAAATAGAATTGCATTTAGCTGAAGCAAACAATGGAGAAGTATTGGAGCACCAAGAATGTCCCCCTTTAGTTTGGGTATTTTCAAGCATAGATTTTAGTAAATAGTTTATTTACAGAGTTAGTATAATATAGCCTAATTCTTTTTTAAAGATTTTATTTATTTATTCATGAGAGACCCAGAGAGAGAGAGAGAGAGAGAGAGAGGCAGAGACATAGGCAGAGGGAGAAGCAGGCTCCATGCAGGGAGCCTGATGTGGAACTCGATCCCAGAACTCCAGGATCACACCCTGAGCTGAAGGCAGACGTTCAACCACTCAGCCACCCAGGTGTCCCAATACAGCCTAATTTAAATTTAAATTTATCTCAGACTCCTGGTAGTCAATGGTACTTTTCTCCTTTGCCAATTTTCACTTCAAATCTCAAAGTACTCGTAAAGAAAGGTAATATTAAATAACAACAATAAGAGCTAATGCTTATTGAGAGTTTACTATGTTCACTCAGCTAAGTGCTTTTAACTTTCATCATTACTTACACCTTGAAATAATCCTATGACTTACATGCCATTATTGTCTTGACTTTCACAGATGAGGAATCCAGGCTTGGAGAGTTCAAGGAGCTGCTTGAGGGTGCTCTGCCAGCAGCTTAAAGGGAGCAGAGACTCTAACCCCCGCCTGGCTGTATGCCTCTCCTTACCCTACCTGAGATGCTGAGGACTGAGAGTCCTTCTCTGGCTCTTCAAAGCACCACAGTCCATGCTGCCCCAACAGAATGAAAGGTACAAGCCAGTGTCACCCGCAAAATCTCAGGCTAAAAAAGAACCTCATCTATAGGCAGGTGACTAAAAGTAAAATCTTCAGTAACCACTTAAGCTGTAGCTCTCTCTGGACAAACTCATTTCTAAAATAGCAGAAAATGTCCCCCACAGTCCGCTTCTTCTCTGTGACTTTTTAATGTTGGAGGCAGAAGGCTCTTCTCTCAATGACATACATATGCTGAAGGCTGGCACTGCTACATCTCCAGCCTGAGCCTCACCCCTAAACTCCAGTTGTATGTATCCACCAGCTCCTTTTGGCATTACTACTTGGGTGTTAAAAAGGCTTCTCAAAAAAAAATAATAATAAATAAAAAAAAAATTAAAAAAAAAGGTTTCTCACACTTAAAATGTCCAAAAGAGGGTTCCAAGAGTCCCCCCCTGAAAAACCCTGTCCTTCCCCAGACTTAGCACATGGCAACTTCATCTTTCTATTCTCTGGGGAAATTTAGGTTTATCTTGACTTCTTCTTTTTTTTTTAATATTTATTTATTTATTTGAGAAAAGCAGGACAAGGAGCAGAGGAAGAGGGAGAGAGAGAGAATTTCAAGCAGACTCCCAGCTGAGCACAGAGCCCAACAACTGAGCCTCAGTCTTACAACCTTAAGATCATGAACTGAACCAAAATCAGGAGTTGGATGCTTAACCAACTGTGCCACCCAAGCACCCCCAGTTTATCTTGACTTCTGCTTTCCTTGTACCCTACACAAAATCCATCAAGTCTATCAGAACTCAGTCATCGTCATCTCCCCTTCAATTATTGTCCTGGCTCCTGGTCTATATTTCTGTCCTTGCTTCCTTGTGTCTATTCTCAATACCAGCCAGTGATTGCAGAGCATATAACTCCACTGGTCAAACCCTTATGACTTCCCATTTCACTGAAAGGAAAAGCCAGACTCCTCTCCATTGGCCACTGGGCCCTGAACAGTGAGATCGGTGACCCACTCTGCTTCCATAGCTCTCACTCCACAGTCCCAGCAACATGACCTCCTTTCTGTTCCCTCTGCCTGGAATGTTCTCCCCCAAGTGCCTGCCTGGCTCACCCCTCACTGTCTTCACATCTTTACCTCATGGCACCCCTTTGGCAACACCTGTCCAACCACTGCTCAGAAATGCAACTCCTGCTCTTTCTGTCCCTCTTCCCTGTCCCTCTTTCCTGCTCTTATTCTTCTTCATGGGACTTACCACCATGTGACATTCCACACGTTTACCTAATAATCCTATATCCTCTGCCATTTGAACAGAGAGTTCTTGTGTGCCTTGGGCGCTGCTCTCATACAGTAGATACTGAAGATATTGGAGCTAAGTAAGTAGTCACATTGCAGGAGAGCTGAGAGGGGCTACCCGACTCCAGTGAGAGTTATTCTCCACGGTCCAAGATTTAGGCTTTGTTCCCTTAAAGCCAGCAAACTGTAAACCAATGCTTTGTGTTTATTGAGTTTGCCCTTCCCTGAGAGGTGGGCAAGTCAGTTCCTTGCCTTCAAAGGCCCACTGGAATCACAACTGCTAGTCGAGATACCACCTTTCAAGTAGCTCTTTCTCTGTCTCTGTCTCTGTCTCTGTCTCTCTCTCTCTCTCACACACACACACACACACATACACACACACTGCGGAAAGCCAAATAAAACTGCCATCCTGTATTCTTGATTTCCCTCTTGATAATCTATCCAACTCCTATGTCAAAGGAAACCACTCCCAAGGAAGCCCTCTGCCTGACCCCCCCCCCCCATGCACAGGTGGCCACTAGTGAAGCTAAGAGACAGCCAGTCTTCAGTGACTTCCCCTCCTCACACAGCCCATCTCACTCACTCCACTCCTAAACTCTGCCAATAGGAGAAAAAAAGAACCGCCAAGCAAAGCTATTTATTTCAGTCTTCCCACTTGGCAAGACCCCTCCAATCACAAACTTCCTCTTTTCCTTCAACAGCTCTCCCATCTGAGCTGTGGGTACAGATATTTTCCTCTTCCTGGTGTAATCCTGTCACCCTGGCACCTTTTTGTGGTACAGCTTTCAGGGGCCAACCCACTGAGCACATTGCTTTCACTTCTCTCTCTTTTTAAACATCTCCAAATATCAGGAGGTCTCTAACACTTCCTATTTAGGTTGGTGGCTGTCACGGGTAGAATGTTTGGGGTTTCTATATGAAAGGTGTTTAGTCTGGCACCATCACAAATGGCACGCCAACAATTTCAATTCTAAAACCAGTTCTCCCCTTTTGGGTGGCAATGAGATCCATGAATTTAGACACTACAAGAGATGCCAGACAGCTTCCATTGCTCCCTTCCCATTAACTCTAGATAGAGAACAATAAATACCTCCCCTGTCACATGAGTATTTCCCCCTCAAGTAAACACTGACCGGCTGGATAGAGAGGGAAGTACCTCTCAGAGCTAAGGCCTGACCAGTAAAGGAGGGAAGAGAAGATATTTGCCAATGACCAATGTTAAGACATGATCCCCAGGGAAGACTCCAGGGGCCCCTGAATCACCCACTGACCTGGCAGGGATTTTTTTTTTTCCTCTTCTGAAACTCATCTTTGATAGCATCCAAAAGTTGTGAACCAACCTCAGTGCCCTTGAAAGAGGAAGCTAAGAATTGGAAAGTGTCCCTGTTCTGTAAATTAGCTTGTTTCCAGAATAAGGGTCTCCTTTCAAAAAAGGAGAGGTAGCTACCAAGACAGCAAAAGTAACCTGACCAAAGCCAGAAATGGGCAGCAATGCCATGGTGTAAACTAAAATCCAGTGGCCCAGAACCTCAATTCCAATCTTAGGGCTTCAAAACAGCCTGCTCCCTGAGTTGTCTTTCAGCTCAATTATAACACAGAACAGGAGCCACGTAAAAAATTTTTTTAAAAAGCTTTTTAATCTTTAAAAGACTTTGCAGGGCATAAATTAAAGGGCTATGATAAAAATGTATGTGGTGAAGGAAGCAATTTAAGTGGTTGTTGAAAATTCCTGTCTGTATGATTCTGAGAGTCATCTCTCAGGTGGAGCCTTGCTGGACACTGGATTCCCTTCAGTTTAGAGCAGTGGCAAATCTAGCCTTTTTTGCCTTTGAATTATAATCCATTTACATATAATGTTAATGTGCTAGCAGTGGTAATATCCTGAAACTTGCAATGCCTTTGATCTGATCCCCAGATCAAGCTGCAAAGCCTACACACAGAACTCAAGGAAGGGTTGGAAAGCAGGAAGGTCAGTTCTGGGGCTGGAGAAATGCATTCATTACAAGGCAGGTGACACCTCTGAATCAGAATCCCAGATCCAAAGCAAGAAGTCAGAGAGAGTGTGTCTACTGGCTGGGAGACTTTGTTTTCAGAACCGTAGAAAATGCTGGTGAAGGCATTTTGTGAGCTCAATAGCACTCTTTGAAATCCAGTTGTTCTTATTTTGGGCTGTGAGAAAAGAAATCTTCTGGAGGCTTCAACCCTTGGAGTGTAAGTTGCCAAGGCCCCATTTCAAAGACAACCGTCTCAAATAAACATATTGCCAGCTGTGTGACCTTGCTACTAGCAAAGCAAGCTGATAAGGAGGCAGGCTGCCCCCACCCATGAAGTTCTCCTTTTAAAAAGCCCTGGGTGTTGGGACACCTGGGTGGCTCAGCGGTTGAGGGTCTGCCTTCAGCTCAGAGTGATCCTGGAGTCCCAGGATGGAGTCCCACATCAGGGTCCCTGCATGGAGCCTGCTTCTCCCTCTGCCTATGTCTCTGCCTCTCTTTCTCTGTGTCTCTCATGAATAAATAAATTAAATCTTTAAAAAATTAAAATTAAGAAAATAAAAAGCCCTGGGTGACCTAATAAGTGACCATTTGAGTGACCCCACTCTTCCCTTCCCATGAGTTAATTTCACTCTTGTGTTCTAAATTCACCAATAAAGAAAGAACCTGTAAACCCTAGGTGCCCAACCCTCAGCCCCAGTAGCTGCTGAATCCCAGCTCTGCTCGCATGCACTGTCTATCTCTCCCAACCCCACCCAAACCTCACTGCCCTGGAGACATGCTATGTACCCCCCAGGACTTCCAGGCATTCCTAGCTGATAGCATCACTGTGTATGAGCAGAGACCAACTGGAAACAACCCTTCGTGACATCTGCTTGGGTTCATTCTGCCAAGAAGAGCTTTCACCACCATGACCACACCCTTCAAAGTCCATCTCTATTTGCTGTCCTTCATGAAGGGGTTTTAAGCACCCCAAACACTTATCTTTTTCTGGATCCTCGAAAGCCCTTTGTATATCTTCAATAGCATCCACATTCTGTCTCACATCAGTCATTTGGGATAAGGATATGTTTTTGAGGTATGCTGCTCAGTGATTGTGGATTTGGAGCAAATCAAACCCAGTGTTCTCTGAGAACCTTCTAGTATGTTAGGAACTTCCACTTTCAAAGGTACTCAATTAATACAGAAGGAGTAGCATATGTCCTGGGACAATATGCCTAAAGCAGATTAGGGGGCTGGGGTGTCTACTAAGTTCCCTCCACATTGATGGCTGGAGCTGAAAAACATTTTCTGGAACTTCTAGAAATTCTAGAATTCCAATTGGAATTCCATTCCAATTACTTTTAAAACTCCATCATGGGGGCACCTGGCTGGCTCATTTGGTAGAGCATGCAACTGTTGATCTTGGGGTCATGAGTTCAAGCCCATTGGGCATAGAGCTTACTTAAAACATAAAAACAAACAACTCTGGCATGATCACTCCCATGGAAATTTAGGGTGCTGGGCACTTTCAAATTATAATCCCACATATCCATCAAGAAGTACTTGTTAATTTGCTTAGTTTTTGGTTTTGGTTTTGTTTTGAATTTCTGAAAAACTAGAGAATCAGAAAACTTACGAACAGCTAAGTTTGCTTAATGGCAACCCTCTTTAAACAGTAATTTTCCGAGGCTGTCAATCTCACAATTAGAGAATCTACTAAAAACATGCCCTTGTAATAGGGGGCTTTTGTTTGTGCCAGCCCAATATCTATTATACCTTCTTCTGATAATGGTGCCCATCCCAGTTCTCCTTAGGATTATCCCCGAGTCCACCTTTTGGCTCATATATGTTTATCAGGATGCAAGGTCAAACACATGACCATAGCATGACTAACATATTCCAATCTTCTGGACACAATAATTTTCTTAGGGGTGGGAAAATGATATGCCTAAGTCATTCACTTTAGAATAATATGGGAATATGCTAAGCAAATAGAAAACATATCCTTTTTCTCCCAAGGTTGCTTAACTGTTAGAATATAAATCTCAATCTACTGAAGTCCATCTTTGCTGTCATTTGAATGAAACCAGCTCAAAAGGAAGCAGCCTAAGAGGTGGAGAAAAAAGAAAAATTGATTCTTCATGAAAATCAGTTTGAGCACCTAGGTTTAGTCATGCCTGAAGTTCTAGACTTTTAGGTTAGATAAACCAATAAATTCCCTTTTGCTTATGTCTTACTGTGATTAGGTTGATGTCACTTGTGACTGTGAGTCCTGACTAATACAGTGTAAATGATGATATAATAAGAGTAGCTACCATCTATTGAGCACCTAATATATGCCAGGCAGATGAAACATATATTCTCTCTAAGCTTTATAGCCATGGACAATGGCCATTATAAGACTGATTTTCCTGGCAAGGAAATTGAGGCTCAGAGAGGTGAATAGTTTGTCCAAGATCACACCATTCATGGGCTGCAGAAATGAGATTTGAACTCAGGTTTTCCTGCCTCCAGAATCCATATTCTTTTCCCTACACTAGCTGTCTCATCAGGGATAGGACAACTGCTATATACTGGCAACAAGGAATAAAGATTGTTCTCAGGCATGACTGGCTTGTCAATAACTATATCAAAATAAAATATAGTTATTTTTAATCAAACTGTCCCTATGGTCTTCCAAATCCTCTTCAAATTCACCATTCATGTCCATGTTTCACCAAATGTTTTGCTGTGTTGTGTGACTTTAATACCCAACAAGGAAGTCTGGCCTCTCTTGCCATTCCAGCAGGAAGGAAGGAAGGAAAGGTACATGAGATCCAGGCCCCTCACACTCTGTTAGACTTCATGGTTTAGACTCTTGGATTATTAAAACTGCAGCTCCATTACACAGTCAAGGGAGAGGTGAAAATTATACTCTGACACCAGGTCAACTTGCCAACTCCAGGGTCCCATCCAGACACTGGAGCTGGCCTCAGAAGGAGACAGCTTCCACTTCAGCAGGTATCTGGCTGCCCAAACCTTAGGGATGTATGAGTCAATCCCACTAAGGACTGTCATCTTCAGTGTGGAGATTATCTGGGATTATCAAAGATTAAGGGGAGGGGAAAAAGAGGAGTACCTGTTTAATCCTGTGGCTAATGAATTGAGAAGGAATTCTCTGTTAAAATGAATCTGCCTGCTTTACAGACTACAAGTCCTTTTTTCTTTGGCCTGAAGCAAAGTCAGACTCTTGTGCCAGCAATGGGAGCACTTGCATAAATCCTGGTTGCCAGTGTCCCAGACTGTGCTCATCCTTTCCTCAAGAACACTCTTTACTACCTCGTCAGATCCAGATGTGTCTGGAAAGAAAGACCCTTTAAGCCTTCACCATTTAGTCTTCCTGTAGCAAAACTGATCAAAGACACTTAAAAAAGGAGGGAATGAACGGAGTAAAAGGCCTATGAGACAACGAGGGGCCACCAACCCCGAGGGAAAGATTTCCCTCCTTTACTAAGGCTGCTGCCTTAGTAAACCAAACCCTAAAGGCAAAGGAACTTGGCAGAGCCTCGGCCTGTTTTGCTTCAAGTTCAAAGACTGAAGTTATAGAACCGCAGCAAGGAGCCTCCAAGTCTCAGTTATTCAGGGGATGGTCACTGCAGGGTCGTTGAAATGGCACCCTGCCATGGGCAGGAGTCATAACAACCAGCTGCCCTCTCTTTTTTAACTATCATTTTTAATTTAGTGCTCAATTGCAAAATTAATGCACAAATCCACTTTACTTTTAAAAATTAAAACGTGTGATTAATTCTGAGATCCACCACTCCAATCTCACCCTTTGAGGTAGCCAAAGTTAGGAATAACTTTCTAGATCCATGTAGACATGTATGCGTGTGTACATATATGCTCTCAGAAACTTTACAGTATTTTCTTTGTAGATTATGTGTCTTCACATAAATGGTAGGCTACCCTTCTATTATTTGTCTTTTTTGCTCAGAGAAGCATCCTGGGGATGCATCCACGTTGAAAGCCACTTACACCTTTTTGAAGCAGAGCCAAGTGTAATGAAATTGAGCTGCATTAGCTCATCCACTCACTTTGTTCCTGCTCTTTCTTTCTCACTCAGGCCACATCAACATTCCTTCATCATAATTACTTATGCCGCCTTGGGTTCCAGTTAAATCTAGGTAAAAGGACATGCCTACAGTGGGCCCTGAGTGTCCTTCAGCACCTCCCACATCTGTGGGAACCCAGTCGCTTCTCTGCCAGGCATCCTGAGGAGAAGGTGGGCTCAGGGAGACCACAGCCACTCCATGAGTCTTCTCTCCCAACGGCCCATTCTTACTATGGAAGATTCCAGGGAGCTGGGCCTTCTCATGAAAGGCAGCCCAAAACAGTGAAAATGATATGTATTTTTAAAATGGCAGATTTAGGTGTGGATGCTTTCCTGAGCCCTTTACTTACTAGCTCTGCGTTCTTGGGCACCTTATTGAGCTTCCTTAAGCCCCAGTTTCCATGTCTGGAAAATGAAGTTAATTCTAGCTGTCTTGTGGGATGCCTCCTTATATCAGCAGCTGAAAAGAGTAAGCAGCTCTTTTGATGATGTCATAAGCTGATGTATCTGCAGTGAAACTCAAGTTACCAGGCATTTTCTAGCCCTGAGACAGGGAACTTCGCAGCCAGTGCCACAGACACTCCAAGGATATAGGAACTCTCCCTGAGAGTTCACCTAATTGGCAATAGGACCACCCAACAAACCCAAGCTACCACCAGAGAAATCCATTACCCGTGCAGCACCCACCACCCATGGCTTTCCAACCAGCCACACTATGGCCTAATGACTTTGGCCTTTGGTATCACAGGTTTGTATTCCTTTCCTAAAGCATCACTGGCTTGGGCTTTCTGTGTTTCGCCTCTCTTTGCCTCAAATATCCCTTTGCCCCTTACTCAGACATTGGGATTTAGAAGAAAGAAGCTCAAGGTGGAATGAAATATGCACTCAGACCTACCAGTTCAGAAAACAGCCTGAGTTTGGATAAGAAAGAAGGAAGGAAGGAAGGAAGGAAGGAAGGAAGGAAGGAAGGAAGGAAGGAAGGAAGGAAGGAAGATGGAAGGAAGGAAGGAAGGAAGGAAGGAAGGAAGGAAGAGAAGAAGAAGAAAGAAAGAAAGAAAGAAAGAAAGAAAGAAAGAAAGAAAGAAAGAAAGAAAGAAAGACGTCTTCCCAAATTTAGATTAAAAAAAAAATCAGCGGTAGATCCAGGTTTGGGGCTGAGGGCGTGGCAATACAGCAGAGTGCTTAAGTTGCTGGCTTTGGAGACAGAGCTGAGTGACCTCCAACACAAGTTTTGGGCAGGGTTTCCTCCCATCTCCCACCTCTGCATGTCAGTGCTGGGATTTATACATAGTACTTGATAATTAAGATCTATTAGTCTTCTTCTCTAGCCATCCCTGACTCTTCAATAACATGCTTACCCATGAGCTGGCTGGACAACCAATTTCTTCAACCTCATCCCTTTCAAACACTTTGATTGGAGGGCAGCCCGGGTGGCTCAGTGGTTTAGCGCCGCCTTCAGCCCAGGGCGTGATCTTGGAGACCCAGGATCGAGTCCCATGTTGGGTTCCCTGCATGGAGCCTGCTTCTCTCCCTGCCTGTGTCTCTGCCTCTCTCTCTCTCTCTCTCTCTCTCTCTCTCTCTGTCTCTGTGTCTCATGAATAAATAAATAAAATCTTAAAAAAAAAACACTTTAATTTGAGTCAAAGGAAGAAAATAAACAAAATGACATCCAGCCTCAGGTTGTCATGTCCAAAATGAGAAGCACTGCCTCTGAACCAAGATATAATTCCACCAAAAAATGATATTTTGCAAATTGTATGAGCATTTCAGAGTTAAACAGAGATCACAAGAGTGTGTCCTTGTTTCTGAAATATCCAGAGTCAATGTAAGAAATGGTCTTACTGTCCCAGTACTGCTAGTATCTTCTCTTTTTTACTGGGAATTCTAGTTACAGCTTACTCCAGGACAAACCCACTACATGCATTTAATCCTCTGCACAACCTCCGAGATAGAAATACTGTTCTCCAAGATAGAGAATTGGGTGCCAACTGAGTGGTCAGAGTTCAAGCTCTGAGCCTCCATTTTGGGACTCCTTTCTTCACCAAGTTTCCATCTCTGCCTCTTCAGAGAATGTGTGCCCCACTGCCTCACAGCACTGAGACAACTTCATGACTGGAAATAGAGCTGGGCCGCTCCCGTGGAGTGAACAGACTGGAACTTAGCACCCAAAGGCTTGGTTTATAATCCGTATCCAGCCCTTCAAATCATCTCAGCCTCTATTTCTTAATTTGTGAAGTGGGCAAAACCATACCTCACTGGGCCAAATGGCACAATGCATGTAAATTACAAATCACTCCACAAATATAACACAATGCATGTAAATTGTCAACAGTCCACAAACATAAAAGCTGCCAAATCCTTGGCAAGAAGTGAGATGAAAACTGGGCATCATAAATTATCTCATCGAACATTTACTGAATCCACCAGACCCACTAAATCAGAGGCTCTGAGAGCGAGGCTCAGCATGTGCCCGTGAATAAGACCCACAAAGTGATTCTCGTGCACATTCAGGTTCAAGAGGCACTAATTCACAGGTGTCACAGCCTAGCATACTTAATATTAGTCACAACCAAGTATATTATTATATATTATACCTCATAGGGGTGCAGAAGAGTCTTTAGATTAAACTTAACTCAGGGTGAGGATGGGCCTGTGACCAGGGCAGTTGGGAATCACGCACCATGAGGAGCAGAGGTCTGAGTTTAGCTTGAGAGAACAACAGTAGGGACAAATTAGTGGTGGAGACCGGAGGCAGAGAGGCATGGGCTGGTGAGGGAGCCATCGCCTGGCAGTGGGAGGTCTCGATTGCTAGGATAACCGCAACTGGCCCCCCAGCAGATTATATGTGGCTGAGTGTTGTTGCAAGTATCATGCAAGGTACTATATGTAAAGCATATGGCAGGTGTTCAGTTAGCTCCTGTGACCTTCACTGTGATTCCCAGTGCAGCCTCCACACTCCAGCATAGGCTTTGTCCATGCATATCTGTATGAGTCAACTTCTCCCCGTCATCGTGTGTACCCGTGTTGAGAAAGAGGTCGGGAAAGGTCATTTGCATGTTTTAAAACAGGCCCTTTGATCGTTCATGGAAACGCCTATCATCAATAGGAACCTCAGAGGGAAATTGGGGTCCTGCTTTATGCCCTCCAGGCTTCTGCTAACAGTGACCCCATCATCAAAGAGATGGTGGTAAACCAACTACAAACCAAACCAAACTGGTTTCTGAGGAGAAGTGATTCAGAGTGTATAGCAGCTTATAAAAAAAAAAAAAAAAATTTGATAATGAGTGTAGAAAATGCCAGTAAATGAGAGGAGTCCCCTCCATTATGATGGCCTCAGAGTTGCTCAAACCTAATTTTGCAACAGCAAGGACGAAATAAAAGCATTGAGAGCCAGTTGTCCTCAGCTCAGAGATAGGATAATCTTGGAGAAACATTTTACGGTGTATCGCTTGAAGAAAAGTGCATTAGTCTCTCCTGAAAAAACATTTGGTTGACCTTGAAAATAAAAGCATTCATGAGAAGTATGAGCAGAAGTTTTCATTCTTCCCTAAGCCCTTGCTTCAGAGGGACAAAAAATCCCACCCTCCACTGCAAGGCCACAATGCCAAGTTGCCAAGCAACTGATCTTTTTATGGTAGATCGCCACGGAGACTGATGTAAACAAAATCATAAATCCCATTACCTTGCTAAATACTGGGTCTGGGTTAGAAAGGGAGCAAAACAAGCTGCTTTTCAGGTTAAAAGAGATCATATGAAATGATGAGTGGTGAGATTTTAGAGTAAATTGTCATGGGTGAGACTGTAATTAATGTAGCTCTTTTTTCCTTCAATAGACAACAGTCCTTACTTCTCCAGATCAAAGAAAGGAGTCATAGTTGGAAGAGTCATTTCCACCTGAAAAATCAATCCTACCACCCCCGGGGCCTAGGCCTGGCCATAGAAGAACCAGTAGGTCCCTGGTGTTTCTTCCCAGATGGCCTCCAAGTGGACCTTCTCTGCCACCCACTCAGATCTGCAGTCAGTGGTAACACGAGTCCTTGAAGGAGGCTCTAGAAACTACACTGGATACTTTGTACGTTTTCAGACAAAGGGAGAGACAAATGGCCTTTATGGAGTGTGACTCTATGGCAGACACGGTGACGATGACTGGTTGGTGGGATCTCGTTCATTCTTACGACCCTCCTGAGAGGTCGACAGTGCTGCTCCCACTGAATCCACAGGAGGCTGGGGGCCCAAAGGATGAGGACATTTTATCCAAGGTCGCACAGTTCATGACCAGAAGAACAGAAATTCTAACTCTCCAGTTGAATGAAAGACTCCATGTGGCCCCCCACCAGCTTGGACCTGAGGCCCTCTGCGTGGAGAGTTTTCTGCTTCAAACTGGGCAACAAATTCCACATCGAAAACCACAGCTCATGACACGGTTCCCATTAGACTGACACGGAGCTGTTCTGGGTGTGCTGGCTAATGTCTAACAACAGGCTCTCTGGAGGGACAGTGTGAGCCCTGGTCACCACGGTGTAAATAAGTCCCACCATGGTCAGTTTCAATAAGAGATACACACCATGGGTTCTCCTGAGCCATACAAGCCTACTCTAGCACATGCCAGCTCTCTTCAAGATATCAATACCCCGGGCCAACCCCAGACCAGTCAAACCAAAATTCCTGGGGATGGGGCCCAAATTTTAGGATTTATAACAAGTAAGGCCAGGGATTCAGAAGCACCAGACCAGAAGCTTCACATTCAGAGCCCAGTTGGCCTTTTTGGTTTTGTTCTTTTAAGAAGGTGCTGGGGTCCTGAAATAATCATGGTTCATCCCTCAGCTGATAGCAAGCCAGCCAAGGGCTCAGCAGCCCCACCACCTCTGTTCCCTCAGTGCAATTCAGCATGAGTCCATCTGCCTTTGACCCAGTTCTAGGAATGCAGTAATTCTAGCACAGGACCACAAGCCCAAATGACTATAGGATCCCCCCAAGCCAAGGAAACAAACCAAACCAGGTAGGTGGAGATGTAGAAACCTGGAACACATAAGCCCCATCTGAAGGGGGCAGCAGCTGTCAGGGCAACTCATTGGCATGAGGCAAAGATGCTGGCCATCATCATCGGCTACATATCCCAACTTTTCCAGGCAAGATACATGTGAATTTTTATGTGAACTCTTCTGGTTTTGGCAACTAATTCAAATTCAAAAAATTACAGGCCAAACAAAATCATCCCATGGGCCAAATCCAATCCAAGAGTCCTCTTCTACAACCCCTGCATCTGCATCCTTAGGCTGAGCCTCCCACCCCTTTGGCTTCCAAAAGATAGGCACTCCCCTTCAGTACTCTCAGCAATGACACCATAGGCCTGCAGGGTGGCACCGGTCTTCATGTGCCTCTCTCACCCCTGCTCCTTGGGTTCCTCACTCATCCAGAGATGTAACCCAGAGCAGCAGTGAGCAAAGGGAAATAGCATGCTTGGCTGTCCTGAAACAGACCTCAAGATAAGGATTCCCATGCTAGTGTTTTACTTGGGAGGTCACTCCAAGAAACACTGGTTGGGAAATGGGAAGGCAGTAAAAGGTTCACCTAAGCCAGCTACTCCAGAAGTCCATTCTCTAGGGAACCCTGGAGACAGCACAGAGCATCCAGAGCTCTCCCAACCAAGAGGCAAGGAGCTAAGGCATTAATCTAGTGCCCTGTCTGTCACTAGTCAGAGCTGCTTCTGGAACGTCAACTTCACAGCACTTCTGGCTGGCCTTGAGCTCAGGCCAAACATCTCCCATGACCAGAAAAAGCCTTCATTGGTGCCTGTTAAGAGCAGCTTCGGTGCACGGAGAGGAAAACCAAAGGGATGCGGGTGGGGCTGGCCATCATCTCCTCTAAGACGAAACCAATACATCAGTACTGGAATCAGAAAGCTAGGTGAGGAGCTCAGTGCGGGGAATAGAGAATAAGAAAGTGACCTTGATGTAGAACAAGGAGCCTGGGCATGCTAGAAGGGATAAGATCAGCGGGGTCAGGGTCAACACCTGCTGCAGCCTCCCCATGTGCTGGTATGTGGGGTACAGCCTGTCTCCTGCCCCTGCCCTTCCCTCGGCCCCTGGGATGGGCTTCCAAGTGAGAAGAATTCTGAATTCTCAGAATTCAGCACCTGAGAGAGGAATCTTAAAAAAAAAAAAAAAAAAGGAAGGCACTGGAAAAGTTGTCAAGCACCCAGATAAACCCTTGGATCCTCTCTCTGCTTTTTTTTTTCTCCCTTTGGACACTCCAGCGCCCGCACACAGAATGCTCCAGCTGAGGCAAAGGCCAAGATGGCCAGAGACAACCTCAAATTGTGTAGCAAGCAGCAGTTACCCCTAAGACGACCTAAGGACCTGTGCTAGTGCAGATCTGAGCGGCAAAGGCCGAGACAGGATGAAACCTGCACGGATTTCACGAGGGGAAGTGCCTGGAGAAAGCACCGAGGCGGAGGCACTGGGGGAGCCCACAGAGGCAGTGCAGGGGGTCCAGAGAGGAGGAGGTGGGGAGAGCAGGAGTGGGGGCTTCCCAAGGAGGGCAGGCCAGGCCCTGGGGGTCCTCCAGCCACTGGGGGGGGGGGTGCTTTCACAGGAGGGGTGAGGCCCTGGGTGGCCCACGATTTAGGGGGATGAAAGCCCAAGTTACTCACACTGTTAAGGGAAAGAGGAAAAGATAATTTGTTGTAGAAATATGAACAATTATTATCTCTAAGCTCTGGGATAATTAGTCATTTTTCCTTAAACTTTGCTGTATTTGTTAACTCTCCTGTAGTAAGAATTACTTTTATAACAGGTGGTTGAAGGTGGAGTAACTTGGATTGCCTTCGTCAAGGCAGCGCACCCACCCACCCCAGCCGTGGCCTGCTGACTGCTTACAGCCTTCCTCCCACCCTGGATGCCAGGCCCTGGCCTGAGTGTTCCCCCTCCATCTACCTCCCCACGACTGACAAGGAAGCAGAAAAGGGGGGCCTCTGCCTCAGTGGGGCCTGGGCTGCGGTGTGGTTCCAACCCCAGAGCCCCCTGGGGTCCTGCTCCTTCCTTAGCTCTCCCTCTGCTGAGAGCGCCAGCACAACACATCCCTTGCACAAGAAGCTTTGGCTTGGGCTCCGTTTCTAGGAAACTCCAACTAAGGTAATGATTTGTTTCCATCCCCACATAGACTCTCTTGAGGCATTACTCTCGTAAGCCTTACAGCCTTTGGTCTGCTGTACCATTTATTTGTGCTGTGAAGCAGTTGTTTTCATTTTCAAATTCCCATGCTTGTTTCTTGAACTAAAAGTTGACTTTATCTCAGGAGTGGCAAAATCCAAAAACCAGAAGGTAGCGAATGATGATATATAAGGTCCACCTGGTAGGCTCTGAGGTTAGCCCGAGAGTGACGGCCTCATCTCCACAAGGGGCACCGCCAGCCGCTGCCACACTGGAGCGTGGACTGGGATGCCCAGGCCTTCTTGGAGTGTTAGGACACTCCAAAATTCAGATATTTATATGAAACCACCCAATTTTCAAATGTTGGCTCAGAGTGTTCTAAAAAACCTGTATAGGCCAAGCAAAACACGTCTGTGACTGAGTTTGGCCTGAGAGCTGTCAATTCAAGTCCTTTGTTTTCCTGAAGAAGTTGGGAAAAAGAAAAAAAAAAAAATCCCCTCTACTGTGTACCTCGCCATGCTTGCCAAAAGGGGGGGCATTTCTTTGCCATTGTCTCCTGTCCTTGTCCTAAAATTGACAGAGACCCCTGACAGGAAACACCAGGAGACTCTAAGCCACATGTGATGAGACTCCATCTGAGTTTCTGAAGCAGCCTTCGGGCATTCGCTGACCTCCAGAAGGCTTACTGTCTTCCCATCTGCACCGAGATGCTCCACCTAAGTTGTTCTGAGAGATGAGAAACATACTCGTTCCTATCTCCTGATTAGAAGCTCAGGAAATACTAAAGGTTCCCACACACTCTCCTCAAAATGCTTTTTCAGATCAAACTTTCCAACCCTGGTCTTAAACCAAGGCTCTTTCATGAAGGAGGCCCCACTGCCTTCCAGAGGCTCTCAAGGACCACACACTCCCCCAAGGCAGCCACCACCTCCACTCTGTGCCTGATGAATACTCCCCCAAAGTAGTCAAAATTGACTTCAGTGAAGGGATTTTACCACTTCCTTAGGACCCAGTGGTAACATATAATCAGCTTTCCTGCGAGAGCATTTTCCTTTGATCAATTTCGCCCCATTATATGTTGTTATATCCCTCAGAGTTCAGAGACCACCCAGGACCCTTCCAGTTGTTTGGGCTAGTTTTTATATTACTCCAACTTTGACCAAATATTGTTGCTATAAAAACAATCTAAGTCTATTCATCCCCTTGACTTGTTTCATTTTCTGTTGTCCCATGCTGAGGTGGCCTCCAGGAGGTCCTTCACTGATTCAGTCAGCAAACACAGAGCCAGGCACTGAGCTAGGCTCTTGTGGCCTCTTCCAATCCTGGGCGCATCTTCCCCAACTGCCCCAGGACTTCAAAATGCCCAGGACTCTTGGAGGCTCAGATTAGGAGGACAACCCTCCATCCCTCTAAGTTGGAGTCATAGTGCAGGGAAAACACTCTCCAAGCCTCCATGAGTTCAGGCAAGATGAGATCAGGAGGTAGCCTTGGAAGACCCTAGGACTCAGCATGGGGCATCCCAGTGTCAAGGGTGACATCATCTGGCTCCTGAGGAGGTTGGAGAATTAGGTGAGATGAAGCAGAGGAAGCACTGGGCGTGGACCCTGGCACATGGTAAGTGTGGTGTCACACCAGACTTGACACTAACAGAGGTGGTCTGGAATGCCTGGATCCATGCCGAGGACAGAGTGTGACAGGGTGGTATTCACAAGAATACCCTTCCCCTGAGCTTCTAGCTCATTCACTCATTTTACAGGTATTTATTGTACACCTTCTGCATTGAGAATATGATTTTGAGTAAAGACTTGAAAGAAGAAGAAGAGATGGCTACACCAAGCCCCGAGGAAGGAAAGTTGTTTACAGCAGCACAAAAACAAGTGCAAAAAAGTGGCATGTTTCATGAAAAGCAAGGAGCCCAGGAGCGCCTGGGTAGCTCAGTTAGTTAAGTGTTCAACTCTTGAATTCAGCTCAAGTCTTGCTCTCATGTCATGGGTCATGAGATGGAGCCCTGTGTTGGGCTCCATGCTCAGTGTGGAATCTGCTTGAGATTCTCTCTCCCTCGGCTCCACCCACTCTCTTTCTCTCTCTCAAATAAATAAAATGAAAGAAGGAAAGAAGGAAAGAAAGAAAAGAAAAGAAAAGAGAAAGAAAGAAAAGAAAGAAAGAAAGAGAAAGAAAGAAGAAAGAAAGAAAGAAAGAAAGAAAGAAAGAAAGAAAGAAAGAAAGAAAGAAAGAAAGAAAGAAAGAAAGAAAGAAAGAAAAAGCAAGCAGGAGCAGGTTAGAGGGGATGTGGGGCCTTGTATACGTCAGAGCAGGAACTCTGTCTTTTGCTATGAGTGAAATGAGAAGTGGAGGCTGGCTTCCATCCTAACAGAAACATTCTGGCCACTACACTGAGAATAAACTAAAGGTTCCAGAGTTTAAGCAGAAAGATGGTTAGTGATTAATGGTGGCCGAGACCAGTGAAGTAGCCTTGGTTGCAGCAAGAAATGGTCACATTCTGAATATATATTGAACAGAGTTCACATGATTTGCTAACAGGTTGAACATAAGGAATGAAAGAATGGAGAAGTCAAAATGACTCTTTGGTTTTGGCCTGAGTAATCATAAGGATGAAATTTTTATTCACCAAGATGGAAGGGGAAGCAGGGATTATTTTGGCAGGTGAACATCAGTTCATTGTGGGACATGCTTAGTGGGTGATAACTATTCTACTTCTCAGTAAAGCCTTCCAATTAACAGCTGTGTAGGATTGGAGTTCTGAGGACAGCCCTGCCCGGAAATTGATATATTTCAATTTATCTAGTTTAAGATGGGATCAACAGCCATGGAACTGAGTGGGATCACCCAGAGAGTGGATACAGAGAGAAAATAGAGGCCAAGGCACAGAGGCCAAACATTGTCATAGGGTGGCTTTAAGAGGTCATTCAAATATCAGTTTACAAAAGAAGTAATCCTATCTAACAAATCCATAGCCAGAGGGTGAGAACAATCAACAGAAACAGCCCCATATACACATACACATAAACCATTCACACATCCCCTAGAAGGTAGTCGTGAGAAATGTAGTCCTAAAGGATATATACACAATGTTCCTTTTCTTCTCTCAGTATTTATTTCATGTTTATACCTCAGCTGTGAACTTCGCCCTGTTCATGACTGCGACATTTCACTCCCTCCACTCCTTTTTTATATGGCAAACTTTTTTTATATGGCACTGTTGAACCCTAAAAGTTATCCATAACTTCTGTACTATCAGACCTCATCATCTACGTTGCTGCACGAACAGCTCTATTCTAGGGTTGCTTGGGTCACCTGGAGACTCCTCAAAGCAACGTGGCAAAGCTGTGGTGTGGACATCCTTGCTTTCTTGAGTTGTGTTAACAGAACAAAAAACATGAATCTCATCTCTAATGGACTCTGTGATCATTAATTTTATGAGTCAACTTGCCTGGGTTAAAGGATGCCCAGGTAGCTACCAAACATGATGTCTAGGTGTGTCTGTGAAGGTGTTTCTAGAATAGATGAGTATTTGAATCCATAGATGGAGTGAAGAAGATGGCCATTGCCATTGTAGACAGGCATGACCCATTCACTGGGGGCCCAGACAGATGAAAGGTTGAGGAAGGGTGAATCTGCTCTCTGCCCAAGCTGAGACATCAACTATTCTCCTGACTTGGGACATTGGTGCTCCTGGTCCTCTGGCCTTCAGATCCAGACTAGAATTACACCACTGGCTTTCCAGAGCCTCCAACTTGCAGACGGCCACAATAGCAAGTCTCAGCCTTTATAATCACCCAAACAAATTCCCAATAATAAGCCTCCTTCTTATTGGTTCTGTATCTTATTTGTTGTTTCCCTCAAAAACTCTGATAGACCCTACCCATTAGCTTTTACAGTATCGTTGCAAAACAAAACACCCCAAACAGGTAGCTATAACAGTAAGGATTTATTATGCCTTCTAGCTCACATGGCAGCAGTCACCCCAGCTTTGTGCTGAGTCTGACTCCAGGCCACAGGTTTGATTTGGATCTGCCCCTCATATTTCCTTGTCTTCTGTGACAAACAAGCTATCCAGAGCACATTATCATGGTGACAAAAAAAGCACAAGAGGACAGACCTAATCACACAAGTGCATTTCCAGTTTTCATTTTGTTTGTATTATGTCCGCTAGTATCCCACCAGCCATGCAAGTCACATAGGCAAACCGAACATCACTGGAGCAGGAAAATATTCACTATGTCCAGTTAAAAGGAAAAGGACATAAACAGCAGGAGGGGCAAAAAATTGGGAACCTTTTCTTCTACTCTACTCTTTATAGCAGTGCCTCAAGGGTGACAGGTATTCCACAGTCAAGTGCATATACCTACTCATAGATTTGGTCCTGTAAATGGGCAGTAACCACAAGATAGAATATGGCCTTGGAACGGTTTTTGGGGAGCAGAGCTGCTGCCTTGAACCTGACTTGCGAGCACACCAAGAACATTTGTGACGTTGAATAAAGAATTATGATTCCGGATGAGAAAGCAGGGTCACAGATGTCGATGAGTTTCTTACAGGCAAGTTGGAATTCTGCAGTGTGCCGCCATAGGAGGGGAAAAACGACATAAGGAAACCACCCAACACTCCTCTTCTGGCTCTTAATATAATTTTTCCCACCCGGATTTTACAAATCAGGGCCATAATGAAATGGGCCCTGGACACTTCACACCCAAGTGTTTGCTGACTTGACCTCCTAAACCACAGGATTAGCAAGATCCATTTACTCTGGCTACTTCTGCAAATTCTTCCGATTTCATAATTCAATCAAATAGAGGAGTAAATGGAATGAAAGGCTGCTCATGGGAAAGCCAAATGCGGAGGGAAAACAAAAATAAAAGGAATCAAAGACTAAAATTTTATGTATATCTTGAATTGGTTTGGCAACAGGCCAAACAGAAAAAATTCCTTCCCCTCTTTAGCTGGCATATTTCCACATCACAAAAGCATTGTGCGGATCTGGTTTGGCTGCAGCTTCTTCTCACAGACGCACAAGCCGAAGGCAAAGCCTGGATGCGAAATGCAAGTTTCAGACAGAGGTGTGTAGGAAAGCTGGTTGGAGGCTCCCAGGAAGCCACGAGGCAATAATTCAAGGAAAAACAATGCTGTTTATATAGGGTCTCCTCAAGCGTCATGGTTAAGAGCATGTGCTTTTGAGTTAAGGAAACCTGAGTTCAAATCCTAAAACCAGTCCTCAGGAGCTATGAGGATTGGGCACATTACTTAATCTCTCTGATCCCCCGTTTTATCATCTGAACAATGTAGAAAATAATGGAAACTGCTTCCAAGGGTTGCTGTAAGTATGAAAGGAAATGGTGTGTGGACAGCATTTACACAATCCCTGCGTACCTGGAGGTTATTATTTCTAGTAAGTTCTGAAGGAAAATTTGTGCATTTCCAAGTATTGCTGTGCAAGAATCCCTCTAATTTCCTGTCTCCCATGCTTTTATTGGAACTAAAAACAAAATATGGATCATCTTCACAAACACTGAAGATATACAAGGGCTACACCCACCTACCTATGGAAATCTATCCAAATCTACCCAGAGAGAGTACCCCTGAGGCTGTGAGCAGCGGCACACCTGTAGCCAGGTGGGCTAGACACCAAGAAAGCTTCTGCCCTGTGCCACCCATATATCAGAGGACGACTCTAGCCCTTCTCTGACCACCCTTCCGCTCCCCATCCTCCACACAGAGTGAGGAGGCCACAGTCTCGGGACAGGCCTAGCTGGAGCCCAGGTCTTCCTTTCAAAAGGAAGGAAACTTTCCATAACTGGGATCCACTTTCTCTGCTCAAAGAGCTTCCAAGTCTGCTTCCAGGGCCGGTGGGCCTCTTGCCCTGATCTACCTTCCATGATGGCTTGACTTCCAGGATCTACATGTTAAGCCCAAGAGAGACAGGCCACAAACGTGAACAGACCTGTGACTGCCCCCCCCCCCCCCCGCCCCGGTAGAGTCTGTGCTAGTGATGCTCCTTGAGTTCCAAGGCTAGATCATAAATGGGGACAGGACATCTATGGGCTCCCTCTTGGGGACATGCTTCTTGGGAGCCCCAAGCCTCTCTCCAAGAAGTCCCACAGCTCTGACGTGGATGTGTGAGAAAACCCCCGTGGAGGGACCATGGAGACACAGAGACACCTGAGCAAAGGACCCGGCCTCATGGAACCACCATGTGACCTGGGAGAGGGTGGCACAGATCGGAGCCAATGCCAAAACCACAGGAGTCCACAGTCAGATTTTCTGTATTTGCAGAGACTAAGTTCAAAGACAGGCTCTGGGGACACCTGGGTGGCTCAGTGGTTGAGCACCTTCAGTCCAGGGTGTGATCCTGGAGACCTGAGATCGAGTCCCACATTGGGCTCCCTGCATGGAGCCCGCTTCTCCCTCTGCCTGTGTCTCTGCCTCTCTTCCTCTCTCTCTCTCTCTCTCTCTCTGTGCTTCTATGAGTAAATACATAGAATCTTAAAAAAAAAAGAAAGAAAGAAAGAAAGAAAGAAAGAAAGAAAGAAAGAAAGAAAGAAAGAAAGAAAGGTGGCACGTTAATTCCTTTATATGTAGGTTTATACGATGAGCCATAGGTAAGTCTTGCCCAATGCAGGGGTATTTACATTTTCTGGAAATGAAAAAGTCAACACAAAATCTTCCTATACTTATTCACATGGTAACCATTTCCTGAGCACCGGGCATTGTCCTGTGAAGAAAATAGATAAGGACTCCTGCCCTCGTGTCACTTACATTCTTGTTAGGGGAGACAGCCGGTATATAAGGGTAAGTTATTTGAAAGAGCTTTCTTGAGATAGAATGCACATACCAGAAAACATGTCCATTTAAAGTATACAATTCAATAGTTTGTATTGTACTCAGAATTGTACAGTTTGTACAATTTGTATTGTACTCAGTTTTCTTTGCCGCAGAAAGAAACCACAAAGATGTGAGCAGCCGGTCCCCGCTCCTCTTGTGCCCTCACCTCAGCCCCTGGCAGCTACTAATCTGCTTTCTATGGCCTATGCATTTGCCTATTCTGACTATTCCAGATAAATGGAAGCATGTAACATGGGACCTTTTGTGACTGGCCTCTTCCACTTAACCTAATGTATTTAAGGTCTATCCATGTGGTAATATGTATCATTCATTCCTTTTTGTAGCCAAATAATATTTCACTGTATGGATACACCACATTTTGTTTACACCTTCATGAGCTTATGTTTATTTGGGTTGTTTACCCCTTTAGAGTGTCATGAAGAGTGCTGCTATGAGCACTCAGAGAAGTATTTGTTTGGGCACTGATTTTCAATCCTTTTAGGTATTATTTCCAGTTGAAAAATTAGTAATCCTGTATTTCATTTTTTGAAGAACCACCAAATGGTTTTCCAAAGTCACTGCACCAATTTCCATTTCCACAAGCAGTGCACGAGGGTTCCTATTTCTCCACACCCTCACCAGCACTTTCTTACCATCCTTTTCTATTATAATCATCTCGACGGGTAAGAAGTAGTATCTCACTGGGACTTCCCTGTAGGGAGCCTGAGGCAGGACTCAATCCCAAGACCCTGGGATCATGACCTGAGCCAAAAGCAGATGCTCAACCACTGAGCCACCCGAGCACCCCATTTGTCTGCCCTTTTTGAGAAATGGCTCTTCAATCCCCTGTGCATTGTTGGATTAGGTTGTCTTTTTGTTGTTGAGTTATACGAGTTCTATATCTATTCTGGATACTTATCAGACATACAATTTGAAAATATTTTCTTCAGTTGTGTGGGTTGTCTTTTCATTTTCTGGATGGTATCATTTGCAGTACAAACTTTTTTCAATTTTGATGAAATGCAATTCATCTATCTTTCTTTTGCTACTTACGCTTTTAGTGTCATGTATAAGAAAGCTCTGCTAACCCAAGGCCACAAAGATTCACAGCTCAGTTTTTTCTAAGAGGGTCATAGCTTTAGTGTTCACATGTAGGTAGGTCTATGATGAATGTTAAGCTAACTTTTTGTATATTGTATAAGGTAAGTGTCCAAGTTCAGTCTTTTGCCTGTGGACAACCAGCTGTCCCAGTACCACTTGTTGAAAAGAATTTTCTCTCATCATTTGATTGTTTTGGTGCCTTGTTGAAATCAATGGAGCATAAATATTGGGCTTTATTTATGGACTCTCCATTCTATCCCATTGATCTATATGTCCATCCTTATATCAATAACACAGTGTCTTGATTACTATTGCCCTAAGTTTTGAAATTTAGAAGTGTGAGTCCTCCAGGTTTTTTTTTCAAGAGATATTGGCTCTTCTAGGTCTCTTGAATTTCAATATAAGTTTAGAATCAGCTCTACAAAAAAATTTTTTTCAGTTAAAATTTAGATAGAGATTGCCTTGAACTTATAAATCAATTTGGGGAGTATTGCCATCTTAACAGTATGAAGTCTTCCAACACATGAACACAACCTGTCTCTCCATTTAATTCTTTGAGTTATGTTTTCTGGTTTTCAGTGTACCTGTCTTGCACTTCTTTATTAAATTCATTCCCAAGTATTCTATTAGTTTTGATACCATATAAGTGGAATTGTTTTTTAATTTCATTTTTGGATTGTTCAATACAATAACTTTTTGTATTGATCTTGTATCCTACAACCTCACTGAACTCGTTTGTTTTAATAGTTTTTTAGTGGATTTCTTAGGATTTTCTGTATATCATATCATTTGCAAATAGAGATTTGCAAAATAAACTCTTCCTTTATTATCTAGATGCCTTTTATTTCTTTTTATTGCCTAACTATAGCAAACATAATTTTTATTTTATTTAGGATTCATTTATTTATTTTAGAGAGAGACAGCATGAATGGGAAGGGCAGAGGGAGAGAGAATCTCAAACAGACTCCACCCTGAGCAGGATGTGGACTTGGCATGATCCTGAGATCACAACCCAAACCAAAACCAAGGGTCAGACACTCAACCAACTGTACCACCCAGGCACCCCAATTTTTAAAAAATAAATGATACAGTATGTTAGAAGGTGACGCAATGGAGAAAAGAAAAGGCATATCCAGGTAAGGAGATTGGAGGTCTTGGGGGTTAAAGTTGTGATCTTTAATTGCTCCTCAGTGAGGAGGTGACTCCTGAAGAAAGACCTCAAGGAAGTGATGGAGTTACACTTGTTGAACATCCAAGCAGTGGGAATAGCTAAGGCAAGGAGTCAAGACAAGAATGTGACAGGCGGGTTCTCCAGGAACAGCCAGAGCCACTGTGGCTGGAGGAGAATAGCAAAGAAATCCCAAGTAGAATCTTGGGATTAGAGAGGCTAGAGTGGAAGAGTGGCTTCACCTGATTTAGGCTTTGAAAAGGACTGCTGAGGTTGCTGTGCAGAGAATATTCCAAAGGAGGTAAGGGAAATAGTAGGGAGACTAGCCGGGGACTAGTGCAGTAATCTTAGAGAAAGGTGACAGTGCTTGGACCAGGGCTGCACCCATGGTGGTATTGAGATTGCATTCTAGACATATTTTAAAGATAGAGTTGGTGAGATTTATTGACAGTGTAAAAAAGAGGAACCTAGATGAGCCCAAAGTGTTTGGCCTAAGCAATTGAAAGGCTAGAATTGCCATCAACTTAATGGGGACAGCTATAGATGGAGCAGAAAACACCAAGAGCCACTTGAGGCACTGAATTTGAAATGTCAGTTCTAGTTCCAAGTAGAGACCTCAAGTAGAGAATCAGATAAACAAGTCTAGATTCAAGAGAGAAGCCTGGGTTTGAAATGTAAATTGAGAATCTTTACCATCTGCATGGCATTTGAAGCCACACAATGGAACATGAGCCCCAAAGAAGAGGGTGCATAAAGTGATGAGGCCCGAAGTCTCAGATGTGGAGTCTTCTAGTGTCCACAGGTTGGGAAGAAGAGACTGAACCAGGAAATGAGGCTGAGTCAGAGCTACCAGTGAGGTAAGACAGAAACCAGGACAGCGTAGTGACCCAAAGACAAGGGAAGAAAATATGTGAAGGAAGAACAAGTGATCAACTGTGTCAACCACTTCTACAAGTCAAGAAAGATAAGGGGCAAAAGATGATCGCTGGCAAATTGCCCAAGGAGGGAGCTTATTATTTTAGACACCACAACATGGAAAAGGCTTTTTTTTTCTATATTCTTTATTGTTGGGGAAGGGCACAGGTGAGCAGGGCTAAGGGACAGGTAAGGGCCATAGAGAAGCATGCTGCCAGATAGCACCTGATTCTTTAGGGTCCATTTAGTTATTTATTACTGCATAGCAGATAACCCCAAGCTTAGTGGATTGAAACAACTTCTCATCTCCAAGTTTTTAAAGGTCACAAATCTGGGTATGGCTCAGGTGGATCCAAGGTATTAGTAAGAATGGTGGTCTTGGGGCACCTGAGTGGCTCAGTCAGTTGAGGTCTGACTCTTGATTTTGGCTCTAGTCATGATCTCAGGGTTGAGTGATCAGGTCCCACATCAAGCTCTGCACTATGGAGTCTGCTTGAGATTCTTTCCTCTCCCTTTGTCCCCTCAACTCACTAGCACATTCTCTCTCTTTCTCTCTTTCCAAAAAAAAGAAAAAAGAAAAAAAAGAAAAGAAAAGAAAGAAAAGAAAAGAAGAAAATAAAAGAAGAAAAAGAAAGAAAAGAAAAGAAAAGAAAGAAAAGAAAAGAAAAAGAAAAGAAAAGAAAAGAAAAGAAAAGAAAAGAAAAGAAAAGAAAAGAAAAGAAAAGAAAAGAAAAAACTGTGGTCTTATCTGAAGCCTCACCTGAGCTCGATCACATGGTGGTTGGCAGAACTCAGTTCCCCAATGGCTGCTGCCCAGAGACAGAGAGTCAACAAGATGGAAGTCAAGCTTTTTGGTTCTTAATCACAAAAGTGACATCTCAGCACTTTTTTTTTTTTTTTTTTTGCATGTTTGTTTGTGTGGGGTTTTTTCTGTTTGTTTTCTTTTTTTACATTCCAGCATTTTTGCTGTATTCCCTACAATAGAAGCAAGTCATTAGGTCCAGCCTATACTCAAAGGATTACAGGGGCATAACTACCAAGAGGCAGGAATCATTATGGGACAGGACAGAAGCTGCCCACCACAAGCAGGTCCAATGCTACCAAATGGATGGGGACAAAGCTAATGCCACATCGACTGGCATTTCATTAGTCCATATCAACAATGAAAAGTAAGTTAATTGATACTAGTCATGAACACCATAAATAAATGGGAAATCGTTTGAGCACAGTCTTCTTCTACCGAATGACAACATTCAGTACCAGCACATCACCTTGTGTATGATTTGCATACATGAATGACACATTTTGCAATGTGATAATTCTCCAAAAAATGGGATGGCAAATTATAGGAGAAGAGCCAGGGTGGGTCAGCCCTGTGATTCCAATTCTATGATGTCAAATTTGGGTTCTGTCACTTATCACCTACGTAATGTGGGGCAAGTCATTCAACCTCTCTGCGTCACGGGGGCTGCATATATAGAATGCAGGTATTAATGTCCATCCCCCAGACTACTATGTTGGTTAAATGTGATACTATATGTAAAGATACTAAACACAGTCCTTGGACATCTGGTCTATCATAATAAGTGCTTAATCAAAGAAAGCTATCATTAACACTGCTATTTTAATGAACATGAACTATAATAACTGAAGGAATTTGTGTGGAATGACATGATTCAATAAACTAATGCATAAAAGGTCCTATACAGATGCACAGTATACAGCTGGCCCATAGCAAGTGTTCCATAAGTAGACATTATCATTATTAGTTTTATGCTGAAAATTATAATTACTGAAGAAATTCGCATGTGTGCATCTGTTTACTTTCAAGTCCCACTCATTCTTTTTTTTAAAAAAAGACTTATTTATTTATTCATGAGAGACACAGAGAGAGAGGCAGAGACACAGGCAGAGGGAGAAGCAGGCTCCATGCAGGGAGCCCAATGCGGGACCCTATCCCAGAACTCCAGGACCATGCCCTGAGCCACACACACCCAACTGCTGAGCCACCCAGGCGTCCCCCGACCCATTCTTCAACAACAGTCCTCAGCACAAAGAGTTCCTCAGTACTACTCTTCATGGTGTCCTCCCTGACTGACCATAACCAGTTTCAGTACCTTCTGTAGTACTTCACCTGTCATCTACCTGACTGTGCAGAATTTACCATGCTTTGTGCCTGCTTGGTGCTATCCTCAGGCCTTTTCCTGGCATGCCTCATGTCCCCTCATTTGACTGTGGCACTTCAAGAGCTGGGCCATGTTTTTCTCCCTCCATACCACTCCAGGCCCTAGCACTCTGCTCTGTGCCCAGTCCTAAGCTGCCCAATCCACATGCTGTGCAGCCCCAGACACAGTGGCTTGGGGAGCACAGCCTGCTACTCCAGCAGGTTGGCCAGAGGGTGGACAGCAAGGTGGGTGGAGGGCTCCAAGGGGGGCAAGAGGGAGAGAAAGGAACAGAAGCATAGCATCAGAAGGGCAAAGGCAAGCTCTGGGCCACATTGGATCTTACAGAGAGTGGCAGGCCCTGGGTAAGAGCTACTCCTACATCAAAGCCACCCCACATGGCCATGCAATGGAATGATGGAAATTCGAACATGGCTTTGTCCCAGTCAGCCTACTCCATAAGGTATGGTCATTCCATGGTGGGAAGAGCATTTGGGAATGAATCTGGGCCGAAGGATAGAGAAGATTCTTGAATTATACAGTATAGCTCTGTCAGGACCTGTGTGGTTTAGGGAGTTAACTTAACCTCTCTGAGCTTCTCATTGTCATAACAACGAATACTTACCAAGAAATACTGGTGTACCAAGCCCTGTTCTCTAATATTCATGATAAGCCAAATAGATAAGTATCTATTTTCATGATGAGGAAATTGAGGCCAGCAGAGATGAGAAACTTAGCCAGGTTCATGTAGCTCAGAAGTGGTACAGGCAGGATTTGAATCCGTGGCACATACCCATTACCATTCTAATGCATTACTCTGGGTTATCCAGAGAAACAGAATCAATGGGATATATAAAAAGAGATTTATGGGATCCCTGGGTGGAGCAGCGGTTTAGCACCTGCCTTTGGCCCAGGGCACGATCCTGGAGACCCGGGATTGAATCCCACATCGGGCTTCTGGTGCATGGAGCCTGCTTCTCCCTCTGCCTGTGTCTCCGCCTCTCTCTCTCTCTCTCTCAATGTGTGACTATCATAAATAAATAAAAAATTAAAAAAATAAAATTAAAAAAAAATAAAAAGAGATTTATTATAAGGAGTCAGGGCACACAATTAATGGAGGCTGACAAGTCCCAAGATCTGCGAGGTGAGGGAGCAAGCTGGAGACTAGGAGATCCCAGGCTGGTTCCAGGTTGGTTCCAGGCTAAAAGCCAATAAGCTCAAGATGCAGGGAGAGCCAATGTCTCCAGTTAAGTCTGAAGGTTGGAAAAAGTTGATGTCCCAGTTTTGAAAGCTCTCAGGGAGAAAGAATTCTCTCTTACTCAGGGGAAGGTCAGCTCTTTTGTTTTAGTCAGGCCTTCAACTGATTGGATGAGGCCCACTCATATTAGGGAAAATGACCCACTTTATCCAGTTTTAATTTAAATGTTGATCTCACCCAAAACCACCTGCACAGACACACCCAGAATAGTGTTTGGTTATATATCTGGGCAGCCCATGAGCCAATTAGGTTGACACATAAAATTAATCATCATGTCTCACAAGTATTACTTACAAATTAAATGAGACAATATATGCAAAAGTTAAAAAAAAAAAAAATGGCCTGGCAAACAGTGATCCATAAATGGTAGCTAGAAAAGAAAAGAGAGGAAGCATAAAAAGAGGTGAGTGGCTTGTGAATAAGTGGGTTTGGGGTTCAGGGTTTGGCATGTATTTTAATAGAAACTTCACTTGACTCATTTGTTGGTAAGCATGCAGCTTGGGGAGTC
Organism: Canis lupus familiaris; assembly: GCF_011100685.1. Taxonomy (NCBI): domain Eukaryota; kingdom Metazoa; phylum Chordata; class Mammalia; order Carnivora; family Canidae; genus Canis; species Canis lupus. Next base: position 71,762,481 of record NC_049222.1, read on the forward strand.
CTCCTAGATGGGCAAATCCATGCAGGGGATATTAGACTTCCAGTGTTTGGTACAAGAAGGCCATGAGTGAAAGGTCATCCATTCATTCAAACTCAGTTTCAATGGGCATTTATTAAGTGCTTGCTGCCTGCCAGGTGATGTGCTGGAATCTCATCATCTGTTCACCTCCTGCAACCCTCACTGTCCCGTGTTGCCATCACTCCCATGTGGAAGACAGAGCCTGGGGCATGGAGAGCTGGCATGCCTTACACATGATCTATGAGCTAAAAAGTAATAGTTTCAGAATAGTTGAATTCAGATCTGCAAAACACATACCCTCATTTCTAGACCACAGACGTCTACCTTGTTTCCAAGGATTTGGTGAGCGTGCTCCAAATCAGGGATAAGGGGTCTTGTGCTAAGACTTTTCACAAACTCACTTTGGTGAAGACAAAATAAATATACTTGGACTCAAGTTTTAGGAAACTTGAGTTGAGCTTAGTTGAGCAGAGGGAAAGTGTCAGCTATTTCACTAAAAAATGTTTTTCTTATTCTATTCCATCTATGTATTGTCCAAAGTCAGGAGGCAATGAAAAACCCTCAGGGAAGTTCCGTCCCCTTCCTGAGTACTTGCTCAACTCCAGGAGTAGGTGGACGTGTGGGAGAAGTTTATTGTCACACCAGCTGCTATTAATGGTCACTGCACTGCCTTGCTCCCCATGGAAGTGCTCTGTGGGAGAGAAGAAAACCTGAACTCAGACCTCCCCATGAGGTGGCCCACAGCAAGAGTCAGGATGCCGCTCTGCAGAGGAGGACCCACGGATAGGGAGGAGGAGATGGGCAGGAGGGCAGGAGGTGGACACAGGGGATCCCGCAGGTGAGTCAAACCACAGGCCTTTTAAAAAAGATGGACCTTTGAAGGGAAGGGAGTACAGATGGCCTGACCTATGACCGTGGCCTCCCTCTGTTTCCTGTGCCAGGAAGCAGCCTCGGTGGTAGGTCTGGGGGCCCTCAGAAATGCATCAAAAGAGGCAAGGCTGGCTTTAAACATTTGGAAACTAAGATAAGAATCAGAGGCAAACAGCCGACTGCTTTTCTCTTCCTCTGGGGTCAGTTCCATTTTCAGAGCCCTCCTGGGCCCAGTGAAAGACCTTTAACTGCCTCCAGAGAGGCCAAGAGCAGGAGGGCAAATGGTCTGGCAGAGGGCAGGAACTGCCTCCAGAAGGCCTGGGCTGTCTCTTGTTCCTGTCACACAGCACAGGGGGTTAACGGTCCTACCGACTTGGGGAGGATTCTCCAAGAATAATGAAAATCATTCTGTTCAGCCCTTCTTCAGCCACAAACTGGCAGAACCTACAACATGGTTTTCATGAGCTTTAGGAATCCAGCTTCCTAATTTTTTCCAATTCCAAATATAAAACAAACCAAAAAAGCATTAAAATAATTTGAACTTCAAAGACTGTAATTCCTAGGGGCAACAACGAAATTAAATAAGAATCAGTCTCTCTCTCTCTCTGTCTCAATCTCTCTCTCTCTCTCCTTTTCCTCTCTTCTTTAAGGAGAGGAAAATAAAAGCTAAAAGGACATAGGGCCCATGCAAGTCCAGGAAATGCTTGCATAAAGCTTCTTTAGCTTCTAACTAGCATTTGTAACTGGGGATTAGCAGAGCGGCCTCTTGTAATTACTGTTGTTGCCCCATTTGTGGGCTATCTCCGTGAGGCCAGTAAATCTTGAAATTACAGGCTGACCACCCTGGAGAACTGAGACGGAGTCAGCCACATCTCTCAAAGGCACTGCCCTGGGCGATTCCCACCCCCCTGAGATGACTTGCCTGCCAGGGAGAGGGCCCCGCCTGGGAGGGACTCCCAGACCTCACAGTGGCTTGGAAGTAAATAAAACCAGGGTGGGTGGCCCAGGACACCCTGTACCCCACGTGAGTAGAACGGGGTGGGGTGGCAGCTGGCTCCCACAATCTCCGTCCCACCTCCATCACCCTGCCCTCGCTTGGACTCCCAGTTATGGGGCTCCAGCGTGGAAAGAAAAAAGGATGGACCTTCCCCTGGTAAGGGGGAGGTGGAAAGGACTTGAAAGGGAGACTTTGTCTCTTGAGATACCATCCTCTTTACCGAGGAATGCAATACCTGCAGTGGACGTCTAAGCTAATGCCACCTGCCACTTTGTATAAGTGGAACTCAAGGTTTGACTTGAGGTGGAACCAGATCTTGACCATGGCTTTTAAATGAGAAGTTATAACGGATCTTCGTAACATGTGCCTCTTCTAGACCTCTAAAAAAATAATCGAAGTATTCAAAATCAAATAGCCAAGACCTATTGAGTGTTGCTCAGGATGCTGTTCTGGGCTATTTTGGAAATGAGACTCTTAGCTCACCTTACACCTTCACAAGGACAAAGAAGACACCAGGAATGACACTTACACTTTCTGTCTGCAGGTCCCTTCAAAGATGGCTCTTCTTGTCGGATAGTCTGAGACCTTACACACCGCATTCGAATACACTAAGATGGGATCAGGGCTAAAGTGTTAACGGGCCTCCCAATGCCACGAGCTCATAGTAATCCAGTGCAAGCTCATGGCCCTACCCCCCTTACACGAGGCATTTCTTCTTTCTTTCTTTTACTTATTTGACAGAGAGATCATAAGCAGGAAGAGCCAGAGAGGGAGAAGCAGGGAACCTGATGTGGGGCTCGATCCCAGGACCCTGGGACCATGATCTGAGCTGAAGGCAGACACTTAATCCACTGAGCCACTCAGGCACCCTTACACAAATGCATTACATTCAGCATTTTTTTTTTTTTTTTTTTTACAGGGAGAGAGCAAGACAGTGTAAGCAGGGGGAATGGCAGGCAGAGGGAGAGGGAGAAGTAGGCTCCCCCCTGAGCAGGGAGCCAGACCTGAGGCTTGATCCCAGGACCCAGGAATCACCACCTGAGGGGAGGCAGCCACTCAATCCACTGAGCCACCCAGGTGCCCCTTATTCAGCATTTCAAATTTGGCTATAGATACCTACAAAATCTGCTTTATTGCTGCCTTTTTCAATTCTGCCATTTACAAAAGCACAGCAGCATATTATTTTGTGGTTAATTAGAATAAATAACACATTTAGGTATACATCAAAATAATATCCCCCAAGCCATTTAGCACTTCGCAGTGGCCTGCTGTCCAGACATTGTGTCCTATCTACTCTGCCAGCCCCTCCACCGGTCGTCACCCCAGTTGTCCACATACTATCTTCAGCATCTCCAGAACAGGTACCGCCGCTGGGCTGCGAATAGCCTTGTGTGGCTCTGGTAGGGCTGGGCCTTTGCCTTCTTCTGAAGAGAATGACCCAAAGCGTCAGGTTACTTGCCCAAAGCCGCAGAATAAAAAAGAAAAAATAAATAAAAACACTTTCTTCCCACTGCCCTTTCTGCTGTCCTCAGAGCATCGGAGGTCTGAGGAGCCCCCATCCGGATCCGGATCCTGCTGCATGTCCATTGCAGAGAGATCCATCAACCAACCTGGTTGCCGCACAACATAAATCTATTTTCTATTCACAGACAAGAGGAAGTTCTAAATTATGATTCTTACACAAAGTTTTATTCTAAAAAAAAAATGACAGAAGATGAGAAAAAGAGGGAAAGCGAGAAGAAACAGGGCAAGAGGACGACGGAGAAAGAAGCAGGAAGGGAGGAAGAATCCCAGGGCAAGCCACGCGAAGCTAGTTCGCAAAGAGGCTGCGTTTTCGCTGCTTCGGGCGCTGCTGGGAGGGGCAGGGCGGCAGCCCGAGGATTCCGCACCGCGCAGTCCTCACTTCGGGATGGTTTACGGCGGGAGCCCGGCTCCCCGCTGCACCCCGCTCCCCGCAGCTCCCAGCTGTCCTCCGCAGCTCCCGGCTCCCTGCAGCTTCCCGCTCGACGCAGGTCCTGGCTCCCCGCAGCGCCCCGCTCTCCTCCGCAGCGCCCCGCTCCCCGCAGCGCCCCGCTCCCCGCAGCGCCCCGCTCCTCGCAGCGCCCATCTCTCCTCCGCAGCACCCAGCTCTACGCAGCACCCGGCTCCCCGCAGCGCCCAACTCTCCAAGCAGCGCCTGCCCCTCCCCGCCGCAGCGCAGACTTCAAAGTGCAGGCCAGACATTAACATATTGATCCCTCCTCTCCTAACCTCCCCCAACCTCCCGGAGCCTCTGAGGGTGGCAGTCTTCAGTGGGGAAACTGAGGAAGAGAAAGGAGCCAAGGGAGAAAGTGGGAATACCTCCGCCAAGACCCATAGCTAACTTCGCGCCCCACTGTTCCAAGAGACAGCTCTCTCTGGGGCCAGGTATACGGGAAGTCCCAGGTGACTAGTAAAATCCAGTCTTTTCCAGGTCCCTTCCATTCAGGACCCGCTGTCTCCGTGGCCCCCTCTGACACTGACCCTCACAAAATTCCTAAGGACTGGCAACATCCTGGCATGCCCTCCCGCAGACCCCCAAATATTTGCTTCCGTTCAATGCTCGAATTCTCTCTCCACCTCCTACAGAGAAAAGGCTGCTGGAAACCCAGACGCCCCGCGGAGGGGACTGGTGCCAAGTCGTCTGGGGCCCCCTCCCCAGGGAAGCAGGAAGCACAGCCAGCCTTGTCACCATGCCCTAAAGTAGGATGGATGGCCCCGGTAAACCGATCCTCGCTAATGTAACCATAGGTGCTATTTCATATAAATACATCCACCCAGACATTTCCCATCAGCGCAGGGCCTTTCCCCGAGGCCGCCTCGCCCGCCTCTACCCCCTCCGCAGCCTCCCACCGCCCGGGTTAATGACAGGCTCGGGGTGGGGACGGGAGTGTGTTAAGTGTCTTTGCAATGGCAAATAAGGGGCCCCCAAAGCCTTCTCTTTCATCATTTATCATTTTCTATAATGTACCTATCACATCCCCTGCTCCTCTCGTCTTTGCCAAACTAAACAGCCTTAGTCCTGCTAATCTCTCTTCAGATGGAGACCAGGGCCATAAATCTAGTCGCTGTGCCGGGAAGGCCGTCCTTCCCTGACCAAGCCTTGGGCGCTTGGCGCAGCACATATTAGAACACACAGTAGATAATGGCAGAACGGCTGTCATCGGTGCATTAGAAAATACAGATGTTGTTGCAATAATGTGCCTGTTGTGAAGATTCAGCTGTAAATGAGCCAGCCTGCTAGAGGGATAGAGGCCATTTAATTGGCTTATCAACCTCACCCTCTCTCTTCTTTGTCCTTTGTTTCCACTGGCACATTACATTTGAATGAAATTTGGGGTGGAAATAGGAAAAAGAAGACTGGGCACTGGCTTTGTGAGGATCACATGAAATTAAATCCCATCAGCTTCTTCAATTAATTTTAAAAGGTAATGACTTCAGTTAAACATGTTGTCTGGGTGTATATTTTTAAGTAACTGGATATCTTCTCAAGCGCCCTGATCTAATTTAACACTTCCCACACACCCATGACGTTTTGGGGCATGCTGCCCATTCACCTTTTTCTCCCAGTCATCCAGGCCTTGACAAGGGATGTCGTGAACTTATTAATGTCTTTTTCAACAAATACTAAATTTTCCTGGTGTTCTGCTTTCAGAAAGGGAAAGGTAGGGGGGCCTTTTAATACATCTTTAAAGATGAGCAACAGTGGGCCAAATCTCGCAGAACACATTTCAGGGATGCTAACATAAGGTCTAGAAGGAAGGCATCCTTGAGTTCCCAAGGAAACCACACTCTCTCCTTTCCTCTTTTTCATCTCTCAATCCTCTTCAAAAAAGAAGAGTAGTTCCAAGAGATAGAAGATACCAGAAAGAAGAAATACTAAGACCTTAATTACTTTTCATGCTTTAAATGTCTGCCTGGAGCAAAGAGCTGAGTTTAAGACCTAGAAGGAATCTCTTATGCGCCGCTATTGGCGCCCAAGAAGCAAATCACCTGGCTCAGCTCTCCCCACACAGGGCTGAACTGGAATTGAGAAACCCCACTCTTCCTCCAGTTGCATCCCATCTGGCTCTCAGCAAGGACAACAAATAGCCTAGTAATGACCTCAATCCCAAATTACCTGGTGACTCATGCTTCCCCAAAAGGTCAAGGTAAGAACCTGCCCACTACCAGAAAACCTTCGATTCCAAGAATGAGCATGGACCACTTTACTGAGCCAGCAATTTTATCTGATAGTAAACAATTGAAAATATTAGTGTGAACCTTGATCAAGCACATTTTTAAAAAGAGCACATTTATTTTGTGTTAAATGCAAAATTCACATAAACCTTTATGGAGAGAAGGAACAATGAAACGAATTTTGAACTTGCCACTTTAGAAGTCCCACAGCCTTTAGCTACATTCCCTCCTCTGCGAATCAAGTTTGAGAAGCATCTTAGTGGGCCATAGCCCATTTCCCAAGAACACAGAGCCAGGAAGGAGTGGAGTTTAAAGAAGGAAATTAATGCTAATATTGCAAAGGTCTGAGTGAGGAGTAGCTAAGCAACACAGGAAGCAGCTCAGAGGACCACAGAACCCAAGATTGGAGTCCCAGTGTTACAAGAACCATCCTCGTGAAGTTCAGTAGCAACAAGATAAATAGTAGGAATCTTTCTTGTCATAGTCTTTCTTATCATAGACCAGGGAACCTTCCTCTATCTCTTAGCTTGAGTTCCCCTAGAAAACAAGAATTCATGTGCAAGTAAGTTTTCTTGGTAGGGAATCCTAGGAAATACCAGTTGGGAGTGGGGAAATGAGACGCGGTAGGATAGACCATCAACTAGGGATGCATAATCGAGCAAGTTACCACTTTGGACAATTGGAGCTTGTTGTCTCTGGGGAATTCTGGAAGATACCATAGAACACATGATCCCAAGGTAACCTATTGACAGGCAAGTGCACTGGGGTACTTTATACATCAACTCCCGAGAGTCACTGCTTGGGAGCTGTGGGGGGAGACGAGTGGTCATGAATTTCCTGCACTTGGACGTGCTTGAGTAGAGCTCACTCCAGTAGACAAAGAAAGCCCTGATGCAATGAGATGCAGAGGCTGGCAGTTCCAAATCAGCATATGCTGATAAGGGTAAGGGTGAGGGTGTATGGGCAAGGTGCACGCAGCAGCTGCTAATACCTTCTGCATGGAGGGGTCTGGTCCTTTTTGCTGATGATTGAGCATCAGACGCGGTGGCTGATCTCAAACTTTAGATAAAATGATGTACTACCACTACTAAAAGCTTTTGTATCGGGCAGTGTAGATGCTTTCTATTTGTTTCTCCCAACAAACCTATATGTAGGTACTATGATTGCAGAGAAGGCAACTGAGCATCACAATTTGAGTAGCTTCTACAGAGTCCTGCCGCTGGCAAAGCTGGGATCTCAGCCTAAAGTCTGTGGTCACAACCTCCGCCTATGTGGCCAGTATAGAATGCCTGCCCAGTCACACCCCCTTCTGCAGGTTACTGCCTCACCCATGGCCCTGCCAGGAGGCACAGTGAGATTTTTGTAACATGTGACTGAGCCTTCCCACCTTGCCCATCACTTGTGGTCCTTCAGACAGCCGCAGCCAGTCTACAGCTGAAGCTAAGTTCATCTGAAGTCTTCTTCACTCACCTTCATGGTGCCTGGTCTGGGATGGCTGGAACAGCTTGAGACTGGCTGGGCATCTCTCACTTTTCCTCCATGTGGCCTTTTCATATGGCTAGCTTGGGCTTCCTCACAGCAAGGTCGTCTTGCAGAAACTAGACCTCTTCCATGGTTTCTGGTTTCTCCCAGAGTGGGTGTTCCAAGAAAGTCAGACACAAGCTGCAAGGCAGCACTTTCACTGTATTCTACTTCTCAAAAGTCACCAGCCTGCCCAGATCCAAGGGATTGAAGAATAACTTCCATCTCTCAATGAGGGAATGTATGCATACAGGAAGAGAACAAATTGATGGATGATAGCCATCTTGGAGACAAACTATCACACAGCCACTAGCTCTTAACTTCAAGCACTTGCAACTCTATTTGAAGACATTCTCTGACTGGAAGTATATTCTGTCTGCCTGTGGCAGATAGTATCCCAGAGAAGTAACACTCCCAGGAACAGTTCTTAACTACAGCTCAATGCTCCAGCTTCTTCATACTTGACTGTGTTAAATCAGAGGTAGAATCTATATAGTTCCTAGAGTGATTGCGCCCCAGTCACCCACAGAAGAAACCTGTTTCTCACCATGCCCACAGTGGCTGCCTTACCTTCACCGACTTACTTATCCATTCTTCCTCTTAGGCCTCCTGAGATCTTATCTTCTCTTCAACACAAAACAAAGCAAAACAAAACAAAAAACTTCACCAAAAAACTATTAGAACTAATACATGAATTCCATAAAGTTGCAGGAGACAAAATTTATATACAGAAATCTGCTGCATTTCTATACACTAATAATGAAGTAGGAGAAAGAGAAATGAAGAAAACAATCCCATTTAAAATTGCACCAAAAAGAATAGACTATCTAGGAATGAATTAAACCAAGGAAGTGAAAGACTTCTACTCTGAAAAGTACAACATAGATGAAAGAAATTAAGGATGAGACAAACAAATGGAAAGATACTCCATTCTCATGGATTGGAAGAACCAATATTGTTAAAATGTCTCTACTATCCAAATCAATCTACAGGTTCAATGCAATCCCTATCAAAATACCAACAGTACTTTTCACAGAATTAGAACAAATAATCCAAAAATTTTTATGAAATTACAAAAGACCCTGAATAGCCAAAGCAACCCTGAGGAAGAACAAAGCCAGAGATATCACAATCCCAGGTTTCAACATGTGCTACAAAGCTATTATAATAAAAGCAGCAAGGTACTGGCCCAAATTTAGACACATAAATCAATGGAACTGGATAGAAAGTCCAGAATAAACCCACATTTATATGGTCAATTAATCTATGACAAAGGGGGCAAGAATATACAATGAAGAAAAGACAGTCTCTTCAATACGTAATGCTGGAAAAACTAAACAGCTACATGAAAAAGAATGAAACTGGATGACTTTCTCACACCATACAGAAAAATAAACTCAAAATGGATTAAAGCCCTAAATGTGAGACCTGAAAAACAATTAAACTCCCAAAAGGAAACATAGGCAGCAATCTCTTGGATGTGAACCATAAACATTTTCCTGGATACATCTCCCTGAGGCAAAAGAAACAAAAACAGAAATAAACAAATGGGACCACACCAAAATAAAAACCTTTTACACAGCAAAGGAAACCATCAACAAAAGAAAAAGGCAACCTGATGAATGGGACAATATATTTGCAAATGACATATCTGATAAGGGGTTAGTATCCAAAATATATAAAGAACTTCTACAACTCAACACTAAAAAACTCCCACAAATAATCCAATTAAAATGGGGAGAGGACCTGTTAATGAATAGATATTTTTCCAAAGAAAACATTTAGATGGCCAACAGACACATGAAGAGATGTTCAACATCACTCATCATCAGGGAAATGCAAATCAAAACCACAATGGAGCTTTCACCTTATACCAGTAGAATGGCTAGTAACAAAAAGATAAGAGATAACAAGTGTTGGCAAGGAGGGGGAGAAAAGGAAGACCTTGTACACTATCGGTAGGAATCTAAACTGGTGTAGCCCTGTGGGAAACAGTATGGAGACACTCAAAAAATTAATAGAAAATACCAAACAATCCAGTGATTCCTCTACTGGGTATTTACCTAAAGAAAACAAAAACAATAATTTGGAGAGATATATGCATCACCACACTTATTGCAGCATTATTTAAAATAGCTAACTTAAATATCCATCAGTAGATAAATGGATAAAGAGAACGTGGTCTAGATACACAATGGATTATTACTCAGCCATAAAAAAGAATAAGATCTTGCTATTGCAGCAACATGGAGGGATGTAGAGGATATTATGTTAAGTAAAATAAGATGGGCAGAGAAATACCATCAAAATTTATCAAAAAAAAAAAAACTTTTGAGCGTGAAACTGAGCACTATGAATAATTAAGCCAGGACAGCAGGCATAAACAAGGATGCCCCAGGCAAGATATGAAATAGTTGGAAATGCGCTGGTCTTAGGACTAGAAGACCTGCATCTAAATCCAGCTCTATGCCTTCCCACCTGACAGAACTTGAGCAGATCTCTTTATCTCCATTAGCTCAATTTCCTCCTGCGTAAAATGGGGGTGATTCCATCCCATTCACAAGGTTGTTGAACAAAGCACTCTGGAGGCTTTTGTTCACCAAGTGTGTGGCAGTGTTCTGATTTGTCGACTCGGAGGTAAATCTGGACAACCTCAATGCAGAAAAGAGCTTAGACCTGATACATGATTTCTGGAAAAGTTATGGAAAAAATTGCCCCTGTGTTTCCATTCTGTTGACTTCATCTTGAAGCACGTCCTATTTCAGACCACCAAGACCCTCCTTTTACTCAACATGAAGGCAGCTTTGTGACCCTTAAACTTTTAGCACCTTTCTCATTGGGGAGAAAGAACAGCTCCACATTTAAGTGAAAACGCATGCATATTCCTTGACTCTCTGCCTGACACCACTCAGTTTCACCAAGAACAGGCATAGGAGTAGCTTGTGTTCAGCGCTTGGACACCTCCATGGCCAGCTTGAGGGGTAACATGGAAAAACTTATAGGGGCATGAGGAGAATAATATGGGGGTTTTTCAGCTGTAAAAGAAGACCACACACATGGTCCCATATGGATTGTGCCCTGGACCCTCTTCAAAAACATGGAAGTTGCATGCTTTGCAGCCATGCGTAGGCCTGGTTTAATTAACTGTAGGCCACAAACGGGCTGGCAAACACAACGCCAAAACGCTGTCTATTTCTGTGGTAGAAATTTCCCATTGCTCTGTGGTCCCTGATAAGATAGTACACGTGGAGACTACAACCTGAATGCTTGGCAGATGGTTCCATCTGTTTTTCCATCATTTTGAATTTAGTAGGAAAACCCCAATATGTGTTTTGACACAAGCATGCTTTTTTCCTTCCCCGAATTTTGAAATGGCTGTGTTTGGAAGCTAATTAAATCCATATGCTTCTGATTCATTTACACTTAACTCATCAAAATGTTGTTTTGTAATAGCCATTTGAAGTCCAAGGCGCCTCTCTTGAGCCTTTTTTTCTGAAAACCAGGAAGCTATGGTTTGTCAGCCAACAGCAGGGTTCTCATACCAAAAGGTTCAAATATGGTTCAAGACAAGATCCTACACCCAGGAGATTCTAGTGGTTAGGAATTGTCCTAACGCATCATTGTCAAGTGTGGGGTGTGATTGAATCTGCTGTTACTATCCAAAGACACTCACTGTTCAGAATGGTAGAAAACAATTTGTGAGAGAAAAAATTATGTTAGAATCACTGGACCCAATAGGGGACTTTAATTTAAATGGCAATTGAGTGGGTTTTTTTCTTTTTAATTTTTTTTTTAAAGATTTTATTTATTCTTGAGACTCACACACACACACACACAGAGAGAGGCAGAGACACAGGCAGAGGGAGAAGCAGGCTCCATGCAGGGAGCCCGACTCGATCCCAGGTCTCCAGGATCACGCCCTGGGCCGAAGGTGGCACTAAACCACTGAGCCACCCAGGCTGCCCATTTTTTCCATTTTTTTTTAAAGTTTTCATTAGGCATAACTGAGATTTATAACTGGAGGCTCCGTGCCAACCCTTATCCAGAATAGGTAGCCTCTCTGCCATCCATTTTTTGCTATCAGATCTTACTTATGCTTCTTTAAAAAATTATCCATAACATGAACTTAAAGCAAAATCATAACTCCTATTCTTTCAATGTCATAGCTGAGCATTATCTAAGCAGCCCACCTGAGAGTCACCTGATTTCTAGAGTTGGTCATCTTTGTTTGACTCAGTATTTACTACTGGTTATGGCTTTAGACTCTGTAACATGAGATATTAAGTTGAAGAGTTGAAAATTATTTTTGTCCACTAAAAAAGCAGATTGTTTCTATCCAGGAGCAACGATGTCTCCAAAGGTTGCAGTTTTGTAGTGCTGAAGGACATTAACCAGTTTCGCAGATAACCTGGCAACATGATTTCAGCATTTTTTTCTTTGACTATATACGCCAGTCTTTCCTATCCTCGCCAGTCTTTCCTATCCTCGCTCTAAGCTGTTTTACTATCTGCTTGGTTCCCTCATTTACACTTAAATAAATCTTTGATTATGCAATCACGCAGTATGTGTTTAAGAGTCCTTTAACTTCTTGAAAACTATACTTTGAAATTGCATAATCCTGGAGCCTGGCTTATCTCACCAACCTTTCCTTCTACTGCTCTGTTTGATAACTATGTAAAGCTAATTCAAAGAGTTGAAAATGGCAGAGATGCAGCACTAGAAAAGGCCCAAAAACTCAACCAAGGAGGGAAAGGGAAGGGTTTTGAACACTGAATGAGTTAATGTAGCACCACCCTGCAGCCACGGAACAGCTTGGCAGACAGGCATCAGCTCACTTTCCAGGTGAGAACAGTGAGGTAGGGAGTGGTTCAGCAACTGGCCCAGAGTCACACAACTTGGAGGTGGTGACACCCAGATTTGAAAAGTGAGCTGGCAATTCCTGACCCACGTATGCATGTCCCTACGCCCTCCTCTCTGCTCTACAGTTGCAGGCTTGAGGAAGGGAAGCTGTGGAAAATCACAGAAGTGGAGAGAAGAGGCAGCCCCACCAGCCAGGATGGAGAGAGCAAGGCAGGCACGGCTGCTCCACAGAGAAGTAAGCCAGTGCGTCTTCACGCTGATGGAAGTACCGCCAGAGTTCCCTGGGATAGGTCAGTGGCTCAGAAAAAATGCTTTAAAAAAAAGGGGAGGGGGGGGTCGCCCGTGTGGCTCAGTCTGTTAAGTGTCTGCCTTCCCCTTAGGTCATGATCTCACGATCCTGGGATCAAGCCCCCTGCCTGGCTCCCTGCTCAGTGGGCAGGCTGCTTCTCCCTCCCCACCACTTTGTGCTCTTATTCTCTCTCTCTCTCTCAAATAAATAAATAAAATCTTTTAAAAAATTAATTAATTAAAACAAACAAATAAATAATTTTTTAAGAAAGGTCTTACAAACCTAAATGCCAACCTAGATTCTTTTTTTTTTTTTTTTTAACATTACCTGAATAAGAGCGAGCACAAAACCAGGGACAGAGGGACGGAGAGAGGGAAATACGTATTCCGCTCTCCTCCTGATTCCACATGGAGGAACACCTCTTCTTAGCTTAGCATTCGGAGTCCCTCCCTGGGCAGGGGCCGGGGAGCATTTTGATGGGCTGAGAGGAACTGGGCATGCTGGTGCTGCCCAAGCTGAGGCAGGCTGTGCCTGCGTGGTCAGGTTGCAGGCTGCTGGCTGCCAGGCTTCTGTGCTGCTATCCAGCTCGGTCTAGGCCAGGGGACCAAGTTTCATTCTGGGGTGACACGTAACACATCTATGCCATGACCTCCGATCTACTTTGTATCAGATACAGAGCTGGCACTTGGATCACCTGTCTGATCCCTGCTTTATTTACGTACACTTGTTGGATTTTAGTGGTGTGAATCACACCTCTCTTTCTCTGCTGGGTTTGGAACGCTTGATGCTATAGGAATCCAACACAAATTAACAAATTATATGCAAAAAAAAAAAAAGTCTGTAAAAATAATGGAATTCAAGGTAGCAACACTAATCAATGTGATGTGATGGATGGATTCTGTTGTCCCCTGGACATTGAACTGTGGATGCTCTTATGAGTATGGCCCCCCAGGGAGCCAAGGGACTGCTCATTCCTACCCCTTCCCATTCTTCCTTAAGGTATTGATTTGAAAGTGTCCTTGAAAGGTACACATTGGGGGTGCCTTGTGGCTCAGTTGGTTAAGTGTCTGCTTTCGGCTCAGGTCTTGATCGCGGGGTCCTAGGACCGAGCCCTGCATGGGGTTCCCTGCTCAGCAGGTACTCTGCTTCTCTCTCTCCCTCTGTGTCCTCTCTCTCACACACTTGCTCTCTCACAAGTAAATAAATAAAATATTTTTTTAAAGAAAGATATACCTTGGTATTATTTTTCCTTCACTGAGTACAAATTCAGCATTGCATAAGACTACCTCAATTCTTGCCTATTAACTCAAGATTACTAAAATAGTTCTGCTTGGCACTAATATGACCCCAAACATAAATGGAGACACAGGCCTATCTGTATACAGTAGTTCTTGGGTTATAAGATGTTCGTCTAGATCAGTGTTTCTCAATTTTTTCATTATTATCCATTCAAGAGCTTCTTTGCACATTTTTTTTGCTAACCACTCCCATGAAATTTTAATATCAGAAACATACAGTGTATCTCATTTATATGCTATATGTGTATCTGTGCTTTATATGTAGATAAAAGATTTTAAAAGATTATAATTTTTTTCACCATATTCCTCCAAGAATCAATTCCTGCCCCCTCAGGGACAATATCATCCCTTTTTGAGAATGCATAATCCAATAGAAATATAATACAAGCCCCATACTAACTATACATAATTTTTAAATTTTCTAGTAGCCACATTAAGAAAATAGAGATGGGCAGAATTAATTTTCATAATATATTTTATTTAATTCAATATATCCAAAGGTTATCATTTCAGCAGATAAGTATAAAAACTTACTAATGAGATATTTTACATATTTTTCTCTTACTAAGATGTCAAAATGTGTTTTATATTTAGAATACAACTCAGTATCTATTAGCCACATTTCAAGTGCTCAATAGTACATGCAGCCAGTGGCTACAGTATTTATGTCGTTTGAAATGATCTAGAATGTGAATACATTAATTGTTCAACTTGTCTCAAAGCCAGGCTTATTCCCAGAAAGCTTGCAAAGTGCAGAGAATATGTCCGAGGGCCTCCGGAGGTGCACGGGTTGCAGCTAGAGAAGCCCTGACGTAAGCAGTGGGCATGTACAGGAACCCCTCTGGGCACCCCTCAGTGAGAAGGGACTCCTGCTCCTGCCAGGCCGAATTCACGGCTGATCTATCCGTCAAGGGGGACTCTTGAAGCCACTTGTTGCACTTGTTGCTGTTCTTGGCTCCTGAGTCCCTGCTTCTACTTTCTACTCTCTAGTCCCCATATCTGCACCTCCCGGCTCCTCTGCCTGGAGGCTTCCCATCCTTGTCCTCCTCCACATCCACCACCCTCCACAAGCGCTCTCCTGTTCCCTTCCACAGGAACTCCCGTCCCAGCTCCAATCCTGCAGCATCTGATCCAGGGGCCACGTCTCTAGGCTATGGAACCTCCTGGAAGCAAAGCACTCTGTCCAGCACCTTGATGGTGGTCTCCTCATCAGAACCAGCTCCAGGCAGGAGGACAAGGTGAAGGAAGAGCCTATCCACACTGCCTAGTCTACACCCCATCTCCTGGGAGTCCCAGCCTGGCCTCCAGGAAGCCAAAGCTCTCTCCAGAGTTTTACCTTGCCAGCCACACTGAGAGGAACGAAAGAAGGGGAAGTAAGAGAACAAAGAAATAGCCACTTCAATCTTCCTAAAGTTGCAACTCAAGCCCACGCTCCCACACATACACACTCACACAGTGGTCCCATCTCTTATGGTCTCTAGGACTCTACTTTGTCCTTGACCTGTTTTCAGAATGCTGCTTCCTTGAACATGGGGTTGAGTAGGAAGAAGGAAGGGAAGGGAAATAAGAGAATTTCCAACCACCTGGTTTGGGATTGCCTTAGAGAGCTATTCTGGTGGTACAGGCCCCTGCACACACACACAGACACGTGTAGCCACCAGTGTCTGTGTTTAGGAGAACGCTAAAAGCACTTTGTATTCTTTTAGGCCAGTGATTCTGGTCTCTCCCTCCCCAAGGGGATGTTTGCAATATCTGGAGACATTTTTTGCTGTCCCAGCTGGAGCCAAGCATGCTACCAGCATGTGGTGTAGAGAGGTCAGGCATCCCAAGTGTCCTAGAGCACACAGCCCAACCCCCGCCCCACAGCAGAGACTTCTCTGACCTCAATGTCAAATGTGCCATAGTTGAGGAACCCCGAGATTTAGGGAAAGAACTCCTTTAGCACTGGTGAGGGGTCAGGGAGACCTAAAGGCACAAGAGGTAGAATGAAAGAGTGAGAGGGTCTCAAAGTGTGGTAGGCGAGCGAGAGAAAGCAGCCTGCCATTGAAGACACAATCCCCACTCGTGTGTTGGAGAGATGTTTTTGCTCTGTTACTGCCATAGAGGGAAGACACAGATTGCCAGGATGACGAAGGAAGGGGGTAGAATGTAAGCCTCTGGGTGTCTGCGGGCAGAGGCCAGGTAGAGCCAGGACCACACTGATCCCTGGTAGTTTCTTCCTATTTGTTCTTTTACCAGTTCAGCCTTCTTCTAGGCTCTTTTCAATATGCTGGGGAAAGCCCTCCTGTTGTCCTCATTTTGCAGGCAGGAAATCTAAGGCACAGAGAGGTTGAGTAAGTAGCCCACGGCCACACAGCTGGTAAGATGCAGAGGCAGGATTCAAACCAGGTCCGTCTGATTTGATGGGTGCTGACCTGACACTTGACCACCAGACTATGATGCAGTTCAGTGTGGCAATCTCAGTTCATGGAGGCTGACGCCTTCAGATTATTAAAGCCAAGAAAAGCAGATGTTTGAATCCACTGAGCATCTCCCCTACAACATAGCACCAACCCTTGGCTTGGGCCAGGGAGGGCACGACAAGTGGCCAAGCCCTCACAGATTGCCTTTCACCCCCTTGGCCTCACTGGAAAGCCCAGGCACCACACTATACCTGCCAGAGAGGACACCAGTTTGAAGGCACAGGAAGGCAAGCTCGTTCCCAAGGACTCTCTCAGTAGTTTTAAGGAATAATTGAAACTCGTAGTTGACCCCAACCCTGCAGAGCTGGCACAGGAGGAACACAAGCATTTTATAAACGCTCTTGCAGGAGGGGAGGTGAGCTCACTTCCTGAGGGAATGCCTGCAGGGGGTGTCTGCGGGGGCCAGCCAGGCCTGGCTTTCAAACATCTGAACCGGCCCACAGTGTAATAGGGCATGAATATTGATTCAAATAAATTATGCATGTTTATACACTCATTTATTATTTTATTCACACGCTCACTCTGTGTCGTTTGCCTGGGTAACTGCCACGGGGCCAGTCGGCTCTTGGATGCTGTAAAAAAATAAGTTGCTTTGAAATATTTGGTGACCAAAGGGAAATCCAAGTCATTAGTGAAAATTATAACCAAAATGACAGCAAATTTCTATCATCTGGAAGGGCCTTGGCAAGTCCAAGTCATCGGGGTCAGATGTTGCCCTGTTCCTCAGGCTTCCATGACACCATAGAAGAGCGAATATGGAAGGCTCCAGAGCATTCTAGCAATTATCATTTTAACAAATAGGGCTCTTTTCTAATATTCACATTCCTTTCGCATGGCCTCATGAAAACACAAACATTCACTCCATCCTCAAAAAATGCAGGCGCTCTGGGAGGAGAAAGCTACCCTGCTCAGCCCCGAAGCCAGGCTGGAGGAACCGAGATTGCTATCAGGTCCCAGTTGTGAGGTCGACTGGTTCTGCCTCAGCTGATAAAGGAGACCGGGGCTCTGCAGGTACTGGGGGGCCCTGCTCCTGGCCCTCTAGGAGGGAAGGTCTCTCCCCCAGGAGAGCCTTGGAGGCACCCAGCCAGAAGCTCTGGCTTTCAAGTTGGGGGATAGTAGCAGAGAGTCAGCAGGCAGCCCGTCTGCTCCAGGGTGGGAGGGCGCTCGCCAGGCAGGGCCCAGCCAGGGCCTGGCAGCTGTGTGCCTAGGTGTGCAGGCTGAGATCCCCAGGCACCCTCTGCCAAGGGGGCTGAACTGCAGTGGTTAGGGTCTGCCCCACCACTGGAGCTTCCCCCCAGAGGCTGCATTTAAAGCTGTTCCCAGAAGCCCTGAGATTTGAGAGCTGAAGCTGACACTGCTCCTTTCACTTCCATCTGATCTCTGGTGTCTCTCGTCATTCAGTAACCAGCCCAAAAGGGAACTAGAATAAAGAATTCAGATTTCCTCACTACATGATGGAAGGAATCTTATGTCCTTCTTTACTGAGAGTCACTGAAATTAATCTCAGTACACTATTTTTTCTCTTGGTAATTGTTTCAGAAGCAACTCACGCCCTGGAAACTTGCACTATGGGTTATGAATATTTAAATCAATACAAGAATTTACCTCGGTAATTTTTATGGGTTATTTTCAAATTTCATTTTCTGAGAAAATTGAAACTAAAGTCGATAACATCCAAGAACAACAAACTCATCTCTGAAAGAGATAGGGCTTTTCACCTTCTATATTATGTGTTTCAAAATTTTTGTAAGAACGATGAGGTAAATTATTTATGTAATAGGAAAAACTGTGTTTCAAGAAATGAAAAAACAATATATAACATTTAATTTATTTTTTAAAGATTTTATTTATTTATCCATGAGAGACACAGAGAGAGGTAGAGACACACAGAGGGAGAATCAGGTTCCTGCGGGGAGCCCTATGTGGGACTCGATCCTGGGTCACGCCCTGAGCCAAAGGCAGATGCTCACCCACTGAGCCACCAGGCGTCCCAATACATAACATTTTTAATACTTAGACTCTTGGGGAAAAGAAACAGTATCCTGAAGTTAGGAGGGAGACAAGGAAGGAAAGTTTAAAACTTGTGTGACTATAATCCCAAACTCCAATTCCTGATAGTTTTTCAATGAAAAGATTGATCACTGTGGTGTCATAATGGATTCAATCTCAGAGTTAGATCCTAAGAGCCCAAGATGGTGAGCAGTGCACAAGGACTCAGCTGTGGCTTCCAGGCGCTAAATATTAATGGAACAAGTGTCTGGACATGTCTGGACACCAGTGGAAAGGAAATTTTCTAATGGAAAATTCTAGATGCTAATGGAAGAGAAAATTGTAACTCTGAACCAAATTAAGAAAAAAGATCAACATTGGTCTGGTTATATCAATGGACATCTCTCTGATTACAGAAAACAGTGCAACCAACAGGCCTTTGAAATCAAACGTCCAAGTCATGGGTTTGAATGAAATTAGTCCCCAAAATCCATTTGCAAGCTACATGCTCCCTTGTGTTTCCTCTATAGCAACACCTCTTAGCAGGACATTTTTCTCAAGCTTTCCCCACAAGGAGATTCTATATTTGCAGGTTCCTTAGGTGGTGTTGTTATCCTTACAGAATATTCTATACAGAAGGGGAAACACTTATTCATTAACTTCTTGGTACATTCTTGACTTAGAAATAATTGTTAAAAGATTGATGAAATGGAACAAGTCCTGGAGCAACAGCCCTTTACTGCTTCACTCCTGTGTAACCTCCTTTCCCTGGAGCACCCCCACAGGAGCATGCCACTGCAGAGGAAGGGCGGGTGTCCACATCCACGCACGCACACACCTCACACATGTACACACACACATACACATAACATCACACACACCCCACGTGAAGTATACACACCACATGAACATATACATCACTCACATGTACACACCTACACATACCACACATACACAACACACATACACAGCGTCTACACACACCACATACACATATATACACGACACACACCACACATTGCACACACACATGACACATATACACACCACACACACATGCATATATACCACACATACACATAAACCACACACACACACAACACACAGCACACATACACACCACACATCTACACCCATGTACCTGTAAGCCCTGATTCCACAGGTAGCAACCCCACTGTGCCAGTCTATGGTCAGTATCCAAAGACTGAACAAGGGCTTAGCTAATGCTGGGCCTAATTTCGGAGACCTTTGTGCCACTGGGTAGCCAAGTGTAACAACATCCTGTGCTGCTTCCAAGAGCACAATAGACTGGGCCTCTGTCAGCTGCAGAGGGGAAAGGAAAGGGGGAAGACATTGTGAGTCACTAATTTTACCAAAACAAAGTGGACCGCATTCCACATCCTAGAAAGTGTGAGCAGCACCAATTGTATGAGAGTGTGAAAGGAGCAGTAAAGCCCAATAAGAAGCAGGCACTCTTCTTGAGCATTTTTGAAGCAAAATAAACACTTTTTTAGAGAAGAAGCAAGCTGTGATTTGCCATTTTTCTGGGGACTCCCCACCATTCCATCATTAAGGGAAGACTTAAAAGATGGTAAGTCCTATGAGCTCTGAGATAGAGCGAGACTGACCCCCAACACAAAGTGCCCAGCAGGAAAAAAAATTCAAGCGACAAGACTGTGCACAGAGCATCATGCCACTTTTGTGGAAAAGAGAACTTTACTCCATGGGCACATCTATGTGTGTGAATGCACAGAAAAAGGACTTGAAGGATCCACTCCAAACTGTTAATAATTGTTATTTCTGAAAAAAGAAATGGAATCCCCAGTGAGGAGAGGCCAGTGGTGAAGAGGCTTTTTAGTTTTCTCCGTGGATTCCTAATTCATTTGAATCTCTGAGAAAGAAAAGTACACTCTGTTATTACTTGTGTAAGGAGGCAACAAAAGGCAACAAAAAATAACAGGGGTGGGGGAGGAAATTACTGAGAATTACAACTTTTTAAAAAAGATTTATTTATTTATTTGAGAGAGGGAGAGTGTGTGAGTGTGAGAGAACACAAGTAAGGTAAGGGGCAGAGGAGCAGAGCAAGAGCAAGGAGCTCCCGCTGAGCAAGGAGCCCAATGCGGGGCTCAATCTCAGGACCCTGGGATCGTGACCTGAGCCGAAGGCAGATATTTAGCCACTCAGCCACTCAACTGAGCCACTCGGGCACCCCAAGAATTACAACTTGCCTCAGTTGGCAGGACACCTGGTGTTTTGGGTTTTTTAAAGCTGAAGACATTTTCAAGGTTATCAGTGGAAAGCAAAGGGTCTTAGAGAACACCAAGAGCTTCATCATAAGTCTCCTGTAGGTCCCTGGCCCCTAAGCTGAGCAGAGGAGCTCCAGGGACCTGACGGCAGCAGACATCCCTGCAGATGGAGAGGCCTGGGGCCAGGTTCCCACTCCGCCTCAGCCATGCCCCTGTTGGGTGGTCTGGGCTGTACCCCTCCTCTCTCTAAGCCCAGATTTCTCACCCTGTGAAGTTACAAATAGTATTTACCTCACTGGCTGAAAAGAGTGATAGAGATAAAAAACCTGTGATACATGTAAGCACTTAATGGGGCACTGAGGATAAATAGTTGTTCCAGAAATATTGGCTGCTGTCATTAAAGAAGCACCATAAGAGATTCCTACCAGAATGCATAATATCACCCCAAATCCAGAATGAATGAAACGACTCCCCTCACACCCCCAGCCGTTCTCAAGGAGGGATTGAGCACTTTCCACGCATCTATGCAGAGTGTCCTGCGCTCCAGGAGTCCTCGCTTCAGGAAATGAGCAGTGATGATAACAAAGAGCAAAATTACTGGGTGCCTTAGGAGCACAGGTGTGGGTGGTGGAGAATTCAGGCCTGTCCTGGAGAGAGCAGAATCAGGGCAGGCTTCTCAAAGGAATCAACCTCTAAGCCTGAACAAGGCAAGCAGAATGAGAATGTGTCCCAGACAGAACTCAGGAGCAAAGCTCAGCCGTGCAGGTGACATGGCAGGCACCCAGTAACACAAGTAGTTCAGATGCAGCAGGAAATGGGAATGGAGGGGAGAGGTTCAGGAGGTAAGAGGAAATAAAAGACCATGTATGCCCTATAAATTTTCCTCCCCTGTCACATCACACTGCCCATAACAGGTTCTCCCTGCAGGGAGAACACAGCAGACTGGCTCGTTATTCCCTCAGTGGGAGAATGATGTGTCAGGTGCACAGAGGGGCCTTTAACCACAACAAAATGGCAGTTCAGGGGTAGGAGATGCTGGGGAAAATCAATGCCCACAGATAAAGAAAAACAACCTCAAGTGACCATGAGGCTCAGGAACGAGCCACAGACAGATGAGGAAAACCAAAACTCCCACCACACTCTCCCTTTGTAGTCACTTGTAGGTCAAGATTTCCCTCACCCGAGTTCAGAGAGTTTCACTGCAGTGTCCTCAGCTGAGCCAACACAGTAGGAGAGTGCCAGGATGCCATGTGCTGAGAAGGGTTCCAGCCCCTTCCAACAGAGGACCTGGGGTGCCCAGGAGAAGATCAACAGACCTACACTTTGAGTTTCCACCAGATGAACATGGGTGAATTCTTGGAACTAGAATGAAGCCCAGTAAAGTGAAGAGATCAGCCTTATCCCAAATTCCCCAGGAATTGAGAATAAAGCAATCAATATTTCTACCTTGTCATTTGCTTCCTTTTCAGCGAGGTTGGAAAAATATTGCTTGCTGTCTAGTTTTCCTTTCTATCACAAAGATTGATCCAGAGTGTTACGGATTTAGCTTAAAAGCAATAATAAGTTGAGGAATCCCAGTGTCCAACGGTCGCACAGGCCCCACTGTCTCCAGAGACGTGGGTGTTCTATCACAGGCCCGCACTCACCTGCTCACATGACCAGATCCAGGTATAGACACTCCATGGACGAGCCAAGCCAGAATGAGCTGGGCCAGTGGGTGCTCTCACTCTTGCAAACTTTTCTTGAGAAAAGAAAACTCCAAGCTCAGGCCCCAAGCTGGATGCAGAAAGAGGAGACGCATGAAGTACATGAGAAGCTACAAGAAGCCATCAGCAAGCTGAAGTTATAAGGAAGCCACATTTTGGGGAAGAAAACAATATGAACAGAATGAAGAGGGGCTGGTTAATAAAGAAAAGAGGAGCAAGGAGCCACCAATAGAAGGAGAGGCTGAGAGGGAGGCCAAGCCGAGGAGAAGGTGGAACATTCACAAGAGGCCAGCGCTCTCAGGAGCGATGCTGCAGCAGGGAAGGAGTCCCAGGTGTATCCCAGCTCACATACTTCACCTCCTGCACTGACGTGGTGGGCTCAACACTCCCCATTACCTGAGCCAGCCTGAGGGCGCCTCTGGACCTGGGGTGCAAAGAGCCTAGGAACACAGATGAGAGACAGGGGTGACCTGGAGGAAAATGCACACCTGGGGGAGTAGAAGAACACAGGTTTTTTTCACCAGGTCTCTGCCACCGATTTTGGAGGAACCATGAATCATAGGAGTAATGCCAAAAAGACAGACATGGGAAATTTTTGTCTGAGTTTCATAAAGGTGGGCGGGTCATGGATCCTATCACCTTGTGAACTTTGACTCCGTTCTGTGCAGGATTCTAAAACAGAAAAACCAGACCAAAGGAGGTGGTCCTAGGAGCCAGGAATGGTTTAGGAAGGATCATTTGTGGCAGATTAAGCACATCCCCTTTTCTGAAAATGGTGTGGAAATTCAAAGAGTTTCTGCTAGAATACATTTTTAGAAGAGTTGACTTTTTCCCCCTTTGTCCCAATGTGAAAGCTCCTCTTTAAAATGCAGACTTTAAAATCAAACACAATCTAACACATTCATGGTGCAGATTGGGCACCATGAAATAAACCTCAGTCCCTGAGCATCATGTCCTTCAAGTATGACGTTCTCCAACGATACTCTGTGATTTGTCGGCTTTCCTAAGTTCTTCCTGCCTTATTACCACGACTTTTTGTTAGTGAGAGAACATATCGAATATGTGCCAGATAGCCACAATTTACTAATATTTTGCTAAGGATTATTTTCTTCTTCCTCTTCCTCCTCCAATCTCCCCCACTTTTTTTTTTTTTTTAACTAGCAAGCAGCTTTTATCAGTAGTTTATTTCCCCAAGCCAAAAAGGCCGTATATCAGCTTTCAGCTACATCCTATCTCCAGAATTCTCTGCTACCCCAAGCAGGGAGATGCTATAAGTTGCCATCTTGTTTTCAAGGGGTCCCGTCCTGTCTGCCCCCTCCATGGGCATCCCAACGGTGAAACCCAGCAGCAATTCTAGTGTTTGCATCAGTGCCTGCTGCAACTCTTCAGTGAAACTGGGTTAGGGTGGGAGGGGCTGTGTCAGAGCTCAGGTCTTAGTAGAGGCTGAACCATGAGTAAGACACAGGAAGTCAGGACCTAGGCTACTAAAGGTCTCTTTTTTTCTGTCTCAATAGCTTGGATCTTCACTATCTTTCATTCTTTATGCTTCTAAATCAGATCCAGGATTTCTACTGACATCCATGGGCCCAAGCCCAGGCCAGAGCAATGAGATAAGCCAATAAAGTTGAGCAGGTTCCTGTTTCAAAAGCTTGACATGATCAATTAGATGTTTGCAGTTGTCCCATCTACCTTATGGAATGCAGTCTATAGGGTGGTATCGGAGTATATGGTGGTATCGTCAAACCAGACGTCAGACTCATCCTCGAGGAGGTCATGTGAGTATTAATATTTTCAGCCATCAAGATCTTTCTTGGTTGGACTCCAGCTGAAATCCATCAAAATCAATCCTTGTCCACAGAGTGTTGCTCTCTATCAGATGAGGGAATGCTACTACTGCTTGAACCACAGCATCCATAGCTGTAGCACTGGGATCTCCAGCACGATGGACTGGGACCCCAACCACCATCTTGGATCCAAAAACTTTTAATTTTTGTCACAGTGTTTTTGATCTCTGACTTGTTGTTGTTGTTCTTCCTGAGGATTTCCATCTCTCTGCTTCCTGTGTTCTTACATGCTGTCTACTTCATCTGTTAGAGTCCTTACCATAGTTACTTTAAATTCCCAGCTGGATAATTCCAACATCTCTACCATGTCTGGCATTGATGCTTGTGTTGTCTCTTTGAATTGTGTTTTTTACCTTTTGGTATAATTTAATATAATTAAATTTAATTTATAATATTATATATTATATAATATATAATATTATATATTATATAATATATATAATATTATATATTATAATTTATTCTTGATAGCCATACATGATGTACTGTAAATAGGCCTTTAATGACGTGGTAGTGAGGTATGAGGGGAGGACTGAACTGGGTACATATATGACCCTAAACTCTGAACTTCACAAGTTTTTCTCAGTTTTTTCTCCTAAAGTAGGACAGGATGGCTAGGATAGGCTGGAGTTGGGCATTTCTTTCCCCAGGTTAGGCTCTGGTAGCATATTTTCCCTGGAGGCCTGGTTAAGAAGGGCTAATTGCCCTGGCATATTTCAAAATGGTTTCTTTGCCCTCCCTTGCCAGACCAGGGAAATTCTCTCTGATATTTGGTATTTACTGTGAGGACCTAGTCAAGGCCCTGGAGGTAAATCTCACAAAATTGTGGAGAGTCTCCCCACACTGAGCTTCCCACCATTTATCAATTATAGCTCCTGTTCTCCCATGTGGTACTGGTTGACACATGGCTTCTGCTCGGCTCTGCTCTGGTAAGCCACCACCTCCTGTATTCATGTGTCTCTCCGGGCCTGGAGGTGGTGGTTCGCCCTGTGTCCTCACTTCTCTTACAGAACCAAGAAGAGTTGGTGATTTTTCCATCTGTTTAGATTCTTCTACTTGTTCAAATGGAGTGGAGGCCTCCAGCTTAAATGCCGAACTGGAAACAGAAAGTCCCAAGAAATTTTTTAGACCCCTTTGTCTCCACCACTATACCACAAAACAGGACAGTGAGCATTATTACCACTATCCACATTTTGCATTACCCTTTTTTCTTTAAGGTTTAATTATTTGAAATGTACTGGGGAAGTTGCAGTGAATGGGGAAAGCATGACTTTTAATATCATAATAGCACCATTGCAAATAACTATCTCCATTACACCCAACATTTTTTATTATCTTATAGTAAACTCCAGAAATACACTTTAAAAATAAGAAATACTCTCTGATCCATGAGCTGACCTAAATCAAGAAACCTAACAGAAATCAGGAAGAAGCAAGGCCACTGACCTAAAAGAAACTGCTTGACTGTTTGGTGTGCAAAGGTCTTTCATGGAAAGGAGGGGCCATCGGAGTCTGCTGGCTGTCTGTGGATGCTTTCTGATGTGCTCTGTGGCTAGTGACACTGAACTGATTCTGACACAGGGAATGCCTGAAGGGACAATGTTTGGGCAAGACCCAGGTAAATGTTTCCTCTGAATGGAATTAGTGCTAGGAGAAGGAGACCAGGGATTTGAGATCATTTCTTTTGGTGATTTTGTTAGCTATCTGTGGCAGATACTACATTTTATTTCAAACATCACCTCTGATGCTGTCTAGAACATGTCCCTGCTCTGTAGAGGCTAAGGGGAGATCCATCCTTCCCAGACTCCCTTAGGAAGCACTTGTTGCCCTCCAGTTGGAACCGATTATTGTCTGCATTCTTATGGGAGTAAGCAAGCATTCTAGATTATACCAAACAGATGCATCCATGAGAGATTTAGAGAGCAGCAGTGAGCGATGGAAGGTGGCACTAGTAAGAGAAGTGGGATCTGCAGCAAGCACAGAGATGGAGGGTTTGTTCTGTAGCAGCCATGGCCAAGGTCTCCTCTAAACCCCAGCAGCATGTGGCCTGGTTAGTCGGCAGTGGGAGCCTGGAGGTTTCTGTCAGAAAAGTCTCATTGTGTGGCTGGTGTTTCTTCTGGTTGCTTATTCCTATGTAGTAGCCAAGCTTAGATCACCGGCCCTCCTGAAAATTCTGTACTAACTCAGCTTAAATTAGCCGGGTGAATTAGATGCTTTATTGTTCAAAATTAGGGAAACCTGGCCTCTTCATGGTTGCAGGCAATGAGGTGGCAGGTGGCTGGCCACACAACCCATTCAAATCTTTCTCTCTTTTCCAGCTAAGACTCTAGAGCCCTGAAAGATGATTCTGATGGATCGGCTAAGAGACCTGAACTGAACTTTTAAAATACACTAGATAGACCAAGCTGAAAAGTTCAGAATTTCTTTATAAACTCTACCCTGAAAACACTTCTGATATCTTTATGTTCAAAGGAGCTTATCTTGAAGAAATTAAGCATATCCTATATTTTATACAGAAAGCCCACTTCAAAAGGCCTCAAAATAGTTAAAATTCTTTTAAGAAAAGAAATTTGAAAAGGAAAATGTTGTGTAGTCCAATTCGTTAGTGAAAAGAGTTTGTTAAGTTGTTTTTTACTGTCACTTCTCTTACATCTCTGAATTCATGACTTTTTAATGGCTTTAACATAAGATTTCCATGTTTCATAAGTGTTCCCCTTAAAAAAAGATAATTTTAAGCAATTGCATTTGCTCTGAGAACCAGGTCTAGATCTGCTACTTCCCTATGAGGGCAGCCTACCCTTATTTTAAATCAGGACATTGACTCATAAAGCAAACTCTTTCACTAATTCATGCATGAAAACCATCACCCAGCAGCTCTAGACATAGCGAGCATATAAATAGTTACTCAGTAAATAAGCAATAACGATAGAAGAAGGTAAAAGAGAGTTTGTTAACCAAAACTAGATTTCTTTTATTCTGATATTGAGTATAGAAAAATGCCAGGAGGATGGGGATAGAGTAGGTTTTCAGGACTATAAAAGGAATTTGATGTCCGTGAAAAAGATTTCCCAGCTCCTCTCACTCAGTTACTGAAGCCAGAAACCTGAGGGTTATGCCATTCACTCCTGTCCCTCTCTCACTTGTCATAGATGATCCATCACCAGACTTCTCCATTCCAGCTCCAACATGTTTCTTGAATATATCCACGTCTTTCCAAGTCGCCTGGCAACATCCGAGTCCAGCTGAATTTCATCTCTGGGCTGGACGACCGCAGTAGTCTCCTAACTGGCCCGCCTGCTTTCTGGCCTGGCCTCCAACAAGCCATTCTCTTTAGAGTGGACAGAGCCAGCATTCCACAGGGGGCTGTGGGCGCCACCATGTCTCCACACCATGCTGGGTCCTGCCCACCTTGCCAGGCTGCTCTCGCAGACCTTCTACCATGCTCCATCACATCCCCCTGACAGCTCGTCACTTGCCAGGTTTCTCTTTTTCTCAGAGCCCACACAAGAGAACATCTTATCTGCCTGGAATTCCTTCACTGACACTTCGTGAGATTTACTCAGCTCTGAGCTAACCGCCACTTTGCAAGCCAGGCTCTCTCCCACTCCCTCCCCAGACCCTGGTGTCTAGGTGGTGCATCCTCCCCACCCCACTGCCCTTTATACTCTCCCAGCACCTGTTCTTTTCTTGCAGGATGTCTCAGAGTTTGTAATTATATATTTATTCCTGCCTTCTCTTGCTTATGTCACTCCCTGCCTAGACTTTAAGCTTTTCAAAGATCAAACTCTTCTCTATTCACCATTTTGTTCCTAGAACCTAACACTGTGCCTGGCACATAACAGGTTCTTATGCATATACATTTTAACTTCTGAACAGGTCGAAAAGTTCCTTAGTATATTAATTATGAGTTAGCAATAAGCAACAAAGGAGGAATTAGATCAACAAGACTCTAGTTGAAAACAAATCTGGCCAGTACCTCCATAAACTGGGGGAAGGAAATGACAGCTAATTACATACGAAGCTCACTCTGTGGTTGTTTCCACCTTCTATTCTGCAAAAATATGGATAAAGGTTCTTGACATTGGACTTGGAATCACCAGTCTGTAAAGCAGCTAGTATTATCTATTAACGTTACAGATAGGCATACCTGGCAATCCACTCTTACTGTATAACCAATATGAACACATGCAAGAATGTTCAGAGAAGCATTATTCATAGCAGCCCTAAACCAGGAGCCACCCAGTGTCCACCTACAGTAGACTAGGTATATGAATTATGGTTTAGTCATGCAGTATAACACAATTACAACCAAAAGCAGCAACATGGATGAACTTCACAAACATAATGGCAAGGAGGCAAAAAAAAAAAAAAAAAAAAAAAAGAAGAAGAAGAAGATCAGAGGCCCAAGCTACAACCTGCATGATTCCATTCATACAGAACTCAAAAAAACAGACAAAATTAAACTATGGTGTATAAGGATACATGTTTAAATGTACCTGTAAATGTGAAAGCACCAATTCTAAGAAAAAGCAAAATAGTGATTGTCATAAAATCAGGATACTAGTTACCTTTGGGGGCAGTGAGGGCACAAGAAGGTCTCTGCATTATTGATAAAGTTCTATTTCTTTTCTTTTTTTTTTTTGATAAAGTTCTATTTCTTGACCAGGGTGATAGCTACTGAAATGTTCGCTTTCAGGTAAGTATCAAACTGTTTTTTAAAAAACTAAATATGCGTAAGAATCAATTATTGAAAATACCAATGCTTGAGCCCAAGTCCCAGGGACTCTGATTCAATGGGTATAACTCAGGCCCAGGAAGCTACACTTCTAACAAAGAACTAATGCAGTTGGTCCTCAGGCCAGGCGGGTAAACAAAGATTGACAATGTCATAGCTGGAAAGGATTTTAAAGAACCATCAGAAAGCTTACCCAGACTCCCGATTGCCTTGGCATGATGAGCTGGAGGGCTTCAGGATGGTCCCTTCAAGAACTCCTTTGATCCAGGCATGGAGCCCATTGGTAGGGGACAGAGACACAAAGACCATTTGTAACCCAGCAAAGGTTTAAGTAAACTTGGAAATAAAGTGAGGGAAAAGCTCAGAACTTCACTGCAGTGTCTCTAAGGTCACAGCTGTGCCTCTCATGAGAAAATTGACCATTGCGGAGTTTCTTAACTACATCACATCACTTCCTTAGCTTTTAAAATAACAGCTATATGATCACTGTTGGGATCATTGTTGCTTATTTAGCATGTGCCAAGGGCGAGCCTCTTGCAATGTGTGGTATAGAAAACCAGGCCCAGTCTTGGTGGAGGCAGTACACCCTTCAGTGCTTGTGCTTGGTACAATTGGGTAGAAAAAGACTGGTTTTCTAGGGAGACACGTTCACAAAATGCAAAATGAGCAGACCCACTGTACCCTTTCCTTTCTGACTGGAAACTCTGCAGAGCTTTCTCTCTGGGCAGCAGCTCCTGGGCCCCAGGCTCCTTCCAGGTGCCCTCCCTACCCCCACCTCCACTTGCCAGGCTCTGTGCCTGCTTGAGTGGTAAACAAGGAGCTGTGATACCAGGAGGCTGCAGCTCAGCTCCGTTGGACTGAAGTCATCATTGAAAACCACTCAGCCAGAACTAGCCAAATATACCCATTCGTCAGAACGACTTGCCTCTTAAAATTAGGTCCTAATCCCTAATGCTATGGGCCAAAGAAACCTGTGTTGTGTTGGGTTGTGTCTCAGTTCCCTGGAGACTTGTGATATTTGTGTGCCAAGGAGTCTTCCCCTTCTCTCTTTCTAGCCTGTTCCTCAGCCCTTCATGGGTTCTATGATTTTTTGAGAACCTATGCTTAGGATTCCTCCACTATTGGCTGTTTGGAGCATATCTGGATTCCCTATCTTTCCTTTCCTGGACAGAGCTGGCAGCGTTCCCTGAAGACCCCCTACTCTGATGATCCCACCTGCCACCTGGAATTCACCCACAGCTGATCCCCAGCCGCCAGCCTCCCCAGATTGTTTCCCAGCAGCCGGAGGAGCGCCTTCTGTGTTTCAACCTCCCCCTCCCATCTACAAGCCCAGACGCAAAGGGAGGCTGCTGGAAAGAGTGTGTTCCTAAGTGGAGCATTAAAATCAGGGTGGGCTTTGAGGAAAGTGATGGGGGGCGGGGAGCACTCTGCTTCCATGCTTTATTGAGTTTGGAAAGTCTGGGGAGGACAAAAGTATTATACATATGCAGGCATAACTTCTTAACACATTTTCCAAGGATCTCAAATGAAAAATTTTAATACACAAAATGGGAAGAACTGCAACTTTGTGGGTGGTATCATGGAAAAAGCTTTGGGCCAGGAGGAGAGAGAAAAGGATTCTCTTCTCATTTCTGCCAGTAAATAGTTTGGGGCCTTACGCAAATTGCTTGGTCTTCAGTTTCCTTATTTCTACAAGGAAGTATTTGGATTTATCAACAATTCCTTCCAGCTCAGAAATTTTATAAATGTATGGATATACATTATTCGTATTATATTACATGTAAGGACTATGTGAGCAAAAACTTAACCTCCGGACTTAACTGTAAGACCCATCTTTTCCTCTCTGTCCCGGGTAATATTAAATTTCCAGCACTGCCTGCTGGGCCAGAGTCCCACCTGCTCATCACACATGTATCGTCATTCATGCCCTCGATAACCAGCTTACTGCTCCCTAGCCTCATCCCCGGATGGCAGAAAAAAAAAAAACTATATAGTATAACATAACAGGAACAAACATGCAGGACTGGGGCAATGTAAATAAGTCAGGAAAATTCAAACCAGAGAGTAAAACATTCAAGTCCCTTAGAGTTGTTATAGTTCTGTCCCACATTTGGCTCCAAATTTCCTGGAAGCCAAGGAGAAAAAGGAAGTCCCACAGATACACAATTAGCACCTTGGAACAGAGAATTCACAAATACGTGAACCAGTGCTTTCAGGGATGTGTGCCTTCCCTACACCCCATTTCCAAAAGACACCTCTGGGGTTTTTCACATGGGAATAAAAATCAACAGAGTGGATCCTGCACTCAGCAGCCAGCCCTCAGTGAAATCAGTGGGAGAAAGCTTAGCTGGCTTATTTTTGTACCATTCTTCAGAAAACCTGACATAGCCTGACTATCTGAAGCTACAAAGTCAGCTGACAATCAGTGCTACACAGGAAACGAAAGCCATGTAAGGGGGACCAGGAGTGGTGGCTTTGGCCAGAACTGTTTTCATAGAAAAGTTAGGGAAGTCCTTTCTGACCCAGTGGCATCTGAGCAGAGATGTGGAGGAAGTAAGGGAGGAAGTCTCCTGGATCCCTGAAGAGAGCACTGTGCGTGCAGAGAGCAGCAAGTGTGAAGGCCCCAGGAGCTCACCCTTGGAGGTGTGAGGAAAGGCAGGAGCACCATGTGGCTGCAAGTCAGGTGAGTACTGGACTAGTGATGGGGAGACGGGATCAGAGAGGAAGACTGTCAGGGGCATGGAGGGCAGGCGGGAGCCAGCCAGGGGAGCCAGCCAGGGCTTTGGCTTCCACAGAAGGGAAATGGAAAGGCACTGGAGGCTTTCTGGCAAAAAGCCAGAAATAACTGATGTGGCTTCTCTCTCCTCCTGAAACACCCAAGGGCCACAAATAGAGAGCCAGGCCCCTCCTGTGCTGTCGATGGCGTCCTTGCCACCCAACCTCAAGATTCAAGCTATGTGTGGCCCTGAGAGTGAGCAGCTCCTTAAATTTTGCCTCCCCTAGTCCGGAACTTGGCCCCTAAGGCCAGTGAGTTCCAAATGGTCTTTGTTCTTTGTGTCCTGAGCGTTCTTCAGAGAGATCCTGGGAGAAATGATCAGTGGGCTCTAAGCACCTGTACCTACTTCAACAAGGGCATTCTGTTCCACCCGTGTCAGAGCTTCTGTTCCTTTTTTCTCTTTTTTTTTCTTTTCAGATTTTACTTTTAAGTAATATCCACACCCAATGTGGGGCTCGAACTCACAACTCTGAGATCAGAAGCTGCACATTCTACCGACTGAGCCAGCCAGGCGCCCCGGAGCTGCTATTTCCCGTCAGTCATGCATCACTTGCAAAATATCTGATTGGAAAAAGGGGTTGGAGGATATTCAGCCTACTGTCCTCGCTTATCCATGGTCACTGTAGGCAGGTGCGGGAAGGTGGGTGGAGGACACCAGCGGCAAAGGCAGAACTTACTCTCCTAAATTGTTGCAACTGTGTAAAATAACCAGGCATAGATTGTGTCTGTTTTAAAGGAAACATGATATGGGAAAATTAAAACCTGTGAAATGATTGGAAGATGCTGGGATGTGGCCATTCTGAGGTAGGTCCTTGGTGGATGCTGTGCAGTCTGGACAGAGAAGAGAAGGCTGGAAGGGACAGAGGAAAAGGGATGCTTTACCCTAGTGGACATCCCAAAACTTTCTGGATTTTTTTTTTAACTTTCTGGATTTAATAAAAAGAAAATGCAAAACTTGGTGAGTCCAGATGAAGCGTGTTGCAGCAGATGGCTGTCTATCACAGACACAACCAAGCAAAAAGCAAGGTATGGAGAAAGCCTCTATTAGTGCCCTTAGCTACTGTAACAAATGCTACAAACCAAGAGGATTAAAATGAGCAAGCTCTATTCTCTCATCTTCTGGAAGCTAGGAGTCTGAAATCAAGGTATCAGTAGGGCTATGCTCCCTCCAAAAACTCATGGGGAGACTCCTTCCCTGCCTCTTCCAGCTTCCAGTAGCTCTGGACAGTCCTGTTAGTGGTCCCAGGCTCAGCCTCTGGCTCACACAGCCTTCACCTTCATCCGAGGTGTCTCTTACAAGGATCACCTGTTGGACTTAAGGCCTACCCTAAACCCAGGATGATCTCCTCTGAAGAAGCTTCACTTAATCATATCTGCAAAGACTCTTTACAAGGAAGATCACATTCCAGGATATGACATATCCTTTTGGGAGCCACAGTTCAACCCACCAAGGGGCACTTCTAGAGACAAGAGCCCACAGTGAATGATGGAGTTTACAGCCTCTACCACTAGGGAGAAGCAGGGATGCAGCTAGAGGGTGTTGCAAAGACCAAGTGAAATGTCTAGTACAAAGTAACTGCATAGAGTAAGATTTCAGCTCCACACAGGGAAGAAGCAGGGGAGAAGCCCAGGTGCAGCTATTCGGAAACAGGAAGGGGCGTGAACCTGGAAAGCAAGCAGCTCGATGGAGGCTCACAAAGTCATGGGGGCAGGCGAGACAGGGCCAGCAGGTCAAGGTTGTAGCTGGCACGGGGGTGGGGTGGGGGTGGGGTGGGAGGTGGCTGGGTGAGGCGCAGCATTTGGGGACCCTGGCTGCACTGTAGGGTCACCTGGGAACTTTAACAAATATTCAAAGCCAGGCACCTCCCTGAGGATTCTGATTTATGGGGTTGGATTGATGCCACGATGTTTGTATTTTTTAAAGGGTCCCTGGGGATCCTAACATGCAGCGAAGGTGGAGGAGCACTGGTAGCCAAAGAAACGGTGTGGGGAGCAGTCCAAGAACTGGGGTCTCCTCCAGGCTCTGAGGCTCTCATTGGACAAGTACATTCACCCCTCCCTGGGGATGTGCCACGGCTCAGAGATCATCGCCGAGTTCTTTTTACTGTGCTTTAAGCACTCCCTTCACACTATTATCTCAGCTTTGCTCCCACTACCAGGCCAGTTTTGAGACCTGCCATGAATACATGCGGTCTTGAGTTTGCTTTCCATCTGCTTCTGCACAATTGAACTAATTGTGCTCACTGAAAAAGTATAGTCACCCTCTGTCACCAAACAATGCCACTACAATCTTTTTATTTTTTACGCCACTACAATCTTAGTGATGATGTTCTCTATGCTGTACTTTTCATCTCCATGACTTATTTACCTTGTAAGTAAAGTAAGTTTGTGCCTCTTACATAGAAAGCTATTTTAATAATTCATAATTCAACTTCCTCATTTATGGCTGAGAAAACTTGTGTCCTGGAAAAGTCCCAAATCTTACCCGAGATCGCAGGAGTAGTTAATGGTGAGCACAGCACTGAAAGCCAGCCCCACTATCTCAATTCCTCAATGTTTCTCTACCACAGCACAGTAACTTAGGAGATTTGTTTGTTTTCTATCTCTGTTACTTGCATCCATAGAACGGCTTAGCATTATCTTCAAACCTGGATATTTCACTGTGGAATCTTAAGACATTTAAAATTTACGACCCTGAGATCAAGACCCAAGCTGA
This sequence comes from Canis lupus familiaris, assembly GCF_011100685.1. Taxonomy (NCBI): domain Eukaryota; kingdom Metazoa; phylum Chordata; class Mammalia; order Carnivora; family Canidae; genus Canis; species Canis lupus. Next base: position 71,797,005 of record NC_049222.1, read on the forward strand.
GATCAAGAGTTAAATGCCAAACTGTTGCAGCTACCCAGGTGCCCCAAAAGGTGACTATACGTATGGTGAGCACCAAGTCATGTATAGAATTGTTGAATCATTATGTTGTATACCTGAAACTAATATAACATTGTATGTTAATTATACTTCAATAAAAATAAATAAAAGAATTATATTAGACCCTTACAAAGATAGAAGATAGATAGATAGATGATAGATAGATAGATAGATAGATAGATAGATAGATAGATAGATAAAATGGCTTTCTACATACACCATAATCCAAATCCATGGGAGTGAGCTAAAAAGTAGAAAGGAACTATTATTTGTTTTTAGTGAGGACCAGCACTGAGGTATTTAGTGAGAAATGTTATCTCAATAAAATTTTACAAGATATAATGACACAGGTGATTCCTCCACTCTCTCTATCCCTTCTACAGCTGAGAAAACTGAGGTTTCTTGGTTTAAATGATTTTTCCCAAAGTCACACAACCTGTGGGAGGTGGAAGTTGGGATTGCCTACCTGGATTTATTTGACTCCACAATTCATTAAAACATGATTCTCTATGCTTACAATCTTGTTTTTGAGTTTTTATCATTAGCTGGAGCCTAGCACAATCCATGAAGAACAGTGGGTGCTCCATACATGCTTTTTGGATGAGCAAATGTTAACTCTATAATTCATTATCAGACTGGTTCACCACAAATTCACAGCACCTAGAATAGTACTTAGCATGCAGTAGGTGCTCAATAAATATTTGTTATCATAGACTACTCCCTGAGCATAGTGATCCAACATGCTGTTACAGCAAAGAGAACCAACAAGCTCAAATGTTTGGTCCAAAAGGATACTGGGAAACTGAATAAAGCAGAAATAGCATATTCCAAACATGGGACAGGCTGTGTACTAATTGCCACTCTATGGGGCTGTCCCTGCAAGGCTTCATCTACCTCCACTCTGTGTACCTACATAGAGAAGTGAAGGAGCCAGAGAAAATGCAGAGTTAGAAGTGCTTTTGTGAGTGAACAACCTTAATACTATGGACTCTTCAGTCTCAGCCAATCAACGGAGTTGCTGCTTTCTCAATCTGTGGTCTGTCTCCAGCCTGAAAACTACCAGATCATCTCCAAGGCAATGTTTGTGTTCAAACATTCCAAAAATCTAAGCTGAAAAAGGCAATTGTGTTTGACATCACACTTAAATGATTCAAAGATACACTGAATTAGATCACCACAGTCTAATTTTAGAACATGTCCAATGTCCCTCAAAGAAATCCTATACACATTAGCAGTCTTCCTGGTCCCTGCTTAGCCATCCTCTACTCCAGGCAAGGAATTTGTACAGATAATAAGTAGCTAGCAAGCTAGATAGGCAGAGATTGATCTACTACATATATGTATTATGTATATAGTGTATGACGTGTATATTTTCTTATATATACATTACATGTATATTACACATTATATAGTATATTATTATATATAATTATATATTTTATATAATATAATATATATATATACACACACACAATTGACCTTGAACAACATGGGATTAAGGGTACTCACTACCCGCTCAGTCAAAAATCTGTGTATAACTTTTGACTCTCTCAAAACTTAACTACTGATAGCCTACTGTGGAGCAAAAGCATTACTTATACATAAGCAGTTGATTAACCCATATTTTACATATTATGTGCACTATATACTGTATGCTTACAATAAAGTAATATATATAGAAAAGAAAATGTTATTAGGAAAATCATAAGGAAGAGAAAATACATTTACATTACTGTATTTGTCAAAAAAAAATCCACTTATGAGTGGCCTACTAAGTTCAAGCCTGTGTTCTTCAAATGTCAACTGTATATTCTCCAGAGAAACAAAGCCAATAGGAGATATATATGGATAATTATATTTGCATATATAAGGATATGTATTATATAGTATATATAAGGATATATATCAAATATATTGAGAAATATTATATATATATTTATTTATAGATCTCCAATTGATAATATTTCTCTGAAGGACTGTGGCTAATCCGCCAATATTTCCCCTGAACTGATTCATTGTTGAATTCCTATGTCTTAGGTTGGATTTCCTGGGGAAGATTTCTGGGACTCTGATGTATGTGAAGAAGGCCAGAAAGCTTGCGCAGAGAGCTTTCTTGGGCTGATGTCAATTCCCAAAGAGGGACTTCACTGTGAGTCATTATCAGCCACCATCCCCGGCAGCTTAGAGAATGAATGCCTTTGAAGGGGGAATCTGGAAAGCACACTACAGCATCCACTACACCCTGAATGTTTCTATTTTCACCAAATCAATGTGAAATTGGGGGATTTTTTGTTTTTTACTAAATCAATTAAGAGATAAAAATCATCCTTTGTAGTCTATGGAGAGGTCTTCCATAGCTGTTTAAGAGCTTTAGCAAGCAAAGCTGAATAAGAAATAAAGAAAATTCATCCTTGCTTAGTGATGAAAGAAATCTACAGCAACTGGCAAGAACATGGAGAAGCTTATGTTTAGATGTTAAAAGAAAAACTATAAGGTACTTACACAAAACACTGGCAGACAAAATGGAGAGTCTCACACACAAAGACAAGCCAGCTGACAGAATGACAGAAAGACCTATAGTTCTCAAGGCAAACATCTTAAGTTACAGCAGCTCTTGGCTTATTTATTTTCCCCGTTAGGTAGGGCACTCAAAGGACCTTCATGTGGTATGCTGAAGATCAAAGAACATTTTTTCAGGGGAGAAAAAAAACAACAGAAAGGACTAACTATTCCAAATATACATATGTTCTGAGTTGTGAATATTTTCCATCCTTTGTTGTAGGAAAATAAGTTGAAGACAGAAAAGAACAAGGTGATAGAATCAATTGTGTACGTATCTTTGTCAAGAGAGGATGCCAAATTCAACAGTGTTCAGTGTCTGTAAGTGGAAGCTTTCCGAATGTAAAATCATCAGTGACTCCCTTGCTCGATAGATCATTTGCTATTACACTGGAGACATTTGCAAAAGACAATTTTCTCTTAAAGAAAAACAACAGCATATTGGGACTTTGAGATATCAAAGCATTGTCATAGTCTCACCCTTTTATTTTTTATCTGCAGACAAGAGCTTTCTACTGCGGCAAGTCCTATTTCCCCTTCTCTTTTGAGTGTCATTTAGAAGAAGGGGCTCCTCCATTATACTAGTACTTCCACAAGAAGAAAAATCACATATGTTCTCAAAACTTCCCCAATAGAAAAGTATTCTAACACAGGTTCAGCAACACAATTCAACACATTGTTTACTGGCCTTCTGTGTGCCAGATACTGTGGCAGGCACTGAGGCTGCAACTCACTGATGAGTACACAATTCTTAGTTTCAAAGCAGGAGGAAGATAGGCAATCCCAGCGCAAGGCAGGAAATTCCAAGGCAGCATGTAAAGGAAGGCTGGTGTGAAGCCTTGGAAGCTCCCACCTGGTCCTGGCCAGGCAGTTACAGGGCAACGTAAGGGATCACAGAAAAAGTGGCACCTGAGTGTAGTCTCAGAGGATGAGCAGCAGTGTCTACATAAGGAGTCCGGGGAAGGACCTTCCAGGTTTGGGGGAATGGTAACCACAGGCCATTGTATGTGAAAGAAAGGACAGGGTGGGAGGAGGTGAACTGGAGAGGTGAGCAGAAGAAATTCCCAAGGGCTTTGAATGACCCAAGCTGCTTAGTTATTAAAGAGGACCACAGGCAGATCTACTTTCAGACCAGTCATTCTGCAGCAACACAGAGGAGGAATTCAAAGGAAACAATACAGAATCAGAGAGCCACACAAGGTGGTTTTTATGCTCCCGGCAAGAGATGATGAGAACCAACTTCATTAGGCAGGAGTACTTGGGAGCCACATGAGGGGACAAATGTGAGAACTATTTTAAAAGCAATAGGAGGACTGGATTCCCAATAGGATTTAAGAGGGAGGGACAGCGAGAAATTAAGGATGGGTGCCCACACTGCTGGACAGACAGGATTTGAGAGAGCAGATACAGAACAAAAAGACAAGGAGTTTGATTTTTGGTATCTGAAATTTGAGAGGCTAGAATAACAGTTGCATGTAGATGTGTCTCAATCTCTGAAGAGAAGTCTGAGCTGAATGTGGATGTGGGATATTTGAGCAGGTAGAGTTCTGTTTGTTTGCATGTGTTTTATTCACTGCTGTATATGCAGCCCCTGGACCAATGTACACCATAAGTAACTACAGGGTGAACATCAGGAGGTTCTTGGGAGTGAGAGAATTATCTAGGGAGAAATGTAGCAAAGGAAGTGGTCAGAGGTACATCGAAAGAGATACTCGTTGGGCATGTCCACAACTCTCACTGCCAACATGAACACTGACTCTACATTACAAGTTTAGTAGAAATTACAAAAGAGGGGTGCTTGGTTGGCTCAGAGGTTGAGTGTCAGCCTTGAGCTCAGGGCATGATCCCGGGGTCCTGGGATCAAGTCCAGGATCTGGCTCCCTGCAGGGAGCCTGCTTCTCCCTCTGCCTATGTCTCTGCCTCTCTCATGAATAAATAAAATCTTTAAAAAAAGAAAGGAAGAAATTACAAAAGAACCGCCAGTTAAAATTACACAGCACAATTTCAGTACTTACCTTCATGCAATTATCTATAGAGAAATAAAACATAGGAAGAGCATTTTTAAAATCTCCTATGGTAGGGAGAAAACTCCATTTTATGTATCTTCAATTGATTTTTATTAGCTAAAGTGGATAAATATAAATGGATGAGAAACACACACATGTCCTTGCAAACATAAACTCTGCATATTTCATTTAATTTTTTAAAACTTGGGAAGAACAAGTTATATAATAATAAAAATGAACAATTTGGTCTCCAGATCTATATATGAGTGTCAACTCAACAACTCCATTTAGAGGACTCAAAGGCACTTCAAAATTATTATGCTGAAGACTGAATTTATGATCTTCCCCCAAATCCTAGTGCATGGCAGCACCATCTGCCATGCAGAAATGAAGTCAGAAAACTAGGAGTTGTCTCTGACAACTCCCTCCCTCTTGCCTTTTACAGCCACACTCTCCCCAAGCCCTGTCAACTTCACGTCCTACCTGCCTCTAAAACCTAGTCACTCTCTCTCCCCATCTCTCCACCTCACTCCAAGGAACTTCCCTCTTTCCCCTGGACTTCCACTGCAGACTACTCATTATCTATCCTTCCCCTTATCCTCTCTGACCTTCCCCTACCCCCACTCCAATGTATTTGATGGCAATCAAAATATTTTTGGTTTCTCAAAAGACCAGTCCAATCACATTTCTCTTCTATATGAAGAAGCCCTTCATTGGCTTCCCAAGGCTCACAGCATAGGGATAGATCTGGTCCTTAAATGACCAAAAAAGCCTTCAGAACATGGCCTTAGCCTCTCTCTCCAATCTCATCTGGCCCACTGTCCCCTGCTCACGCTAGACATAGACTTGCCTTCAGATCCAAATTATGTCAACCCCCCTCTACCCTAGGGTCTTTGTACTTGCTATTCCCTCTATCTGGAACATTCTTAGCCCCCACTCTGTAACCTAACCCATGTGGCCTTGGTAACCCCACTCCTCCTTCATATCTCAGCAGAAGTATCCTCATCTTAGGTCAGATTCCACTATTAGGTGATTTCATGGACTCTACAGCTATTCTTCAGAGCACATGTATCACCTTATAACTCTACACATTCTTCACTATGTAATTATACATTCATTTGTTTGATTAAATAATGTTTCTTGAACCATAAGTTTCATATGTGATTTTGATCACTATTATACCCCAGTCCCTAGAACTGTGCTTGGCACATAGTAGGTCCTCAACAAATATCTGCTGAAGTAATAAATGCATGGATAAGCAGGTTGGGTGCATTTTTCTCTAAAAATGTCTATTTTGGATATTTGGAAGGGTTTGGAATTATTAGCTAAAAATATCTCCCAAAATATAAATTCTATAAGTTTTAGCTCCCACCTCAGTTATTATTATACAAGCTATGCCTACATGTACTCCTTCACAAAACACTTATTTATTGCTGATTCCTCTGATTTAACTTTTCAAAATGAAGTGAAAAACTAGAACAATACTCATGTAAAAATATCAGTTCCTCCCCTTAGACACCCTTTAGTTGAGAAAGAGAGAGAGAGAAAGTGCATGCATTGGGGATGGCAAAGAGGGGGAAGGAGCAGAGGGGAGGGAGAAAGAATCCTAAGCAGACTCTGCACTGAGCACAGAGCCTTAAAGGAGCTCTATTTCTCAACCTTGAGATCATGACCTGAGTTGAAATCAAGAGTCAGATGCTTAACCAAGGGCCATCCAGGTGCCCTTCTTAGACACTCTTTCACTAAACAGAAGGAATCAACTAGAAATGTCAAATAAAAAGCTATTTCTTCCCATCCTCTACCATAATATGTAATAACATGGACACTTTTTAAAATAAAAATAAGGGGCGCCTAGGTGGCTTAGTCAGTTAAGCGTCTGACTCTTGACTTCTGTTCGGGTCATGATCTCAGGGTTGTGAGATCAGCCCCAGGTCAGGCTCTGCACAGAGTCTGCTTGAGATTCTCTCTCCCTCTCCCTCTCCCCCTCCCCACTCTCTCCCCTGCTCTCCCTCTCTAAAATAAATAGATAAAAATCTTAAAAATAAATAAATAAATAATAAAATAAATTTATTTTTTAACTGTTACTTTGAACAATCCATATAACTTTATGGAAATTTAATCAAGATATTACTGATTAAATATTATAGAATTTCAAAAGTGTTAGGCAAGCTTTGTAAAAACAGTTTAGAGAACTCAAACTTGTATACTTTAGTCAGTGTTTCACATGGTCGTTTCCTCAACTGTGAAGGGAGCAGGACTCACTGATCTTTTTATTGCCAGGACTCAGGGCTCCATGCTCACCACCCACTAGCAATAAATGCTCCGGGAATAAATAACTGCCAGCTTCAAAACTTTCATTAAATGTTTCCTCCTTTCTAAAAAATGTCTAGGAGGCATTCAGTTCAAAACAGCTTCCAGAGGTTGAATCTCCAACGTTTAGAGGTATTATTGTTCCTATTTGCCTCAAAAAAAAAAAAAGATACTGTGTAATCGAAGAGAGAGCTGTGATGTTTTTGTGCACCTTCTAAGGTTGAATCTGCATGACAACAGACACCTCTGTTGAAAGGCGGGAAGAATGGCAACTTGAGCATCAGGAATTACTGCTGCAGGGAAGAAACGAATCTGTGAGGTGGCTAGTCTTTTCATTGCAGCAGCTCCTGGAGAGTTGCCCTTTAGATCAATTGTACTGATTAAGAAAAAAAACATTTATGACTCAATTGGTTAAAAGGCCTAAATCCTGCTGGCAAGAATATTCCTTGTAAGAATTTCAGGACCTGGACCCGTATAAATAGGCATGACTGAGTCCAACATTAACAATGAAAATTCTTTCCTCGTGTTCAAAGTGAATGTCTTAATGTATGTTCCTCCAAGAAGTGACTTCGAGGAAGGATTTGGGTGTAGGGAGTGTACTCGGGACTGGCAAGTGGGGAAGTGCAGCAGGGAAGTGCAGCAAGGGAAGACAACTAACAAAAGATCCATCATCACGAAAGTCATCCTTGTGGGTTACTGACACTCAACCCCATGGGAAGACTCTGGACCCTGCGGAAAGCATGGGATTCAGATTTCTTCCAATCAAAAGGTAGGAGACCTGGGGTACGTATATGCCAGTCAAACCTTACTTGAAGGCTACTTCCAGTTCATTCCTGGGCTCCTCCAGCCCGCTGTGAGGGCAGCAGAGCAGGTCTGGAGGCCAGAGGAAGCCCTGTGGCATAGAAATGCAGCTACCCACAGTTGGAAGTTGGGATGGCATGGGCTGCCCTGGTAGGGACAGGGTAGCGGGCGGGGTATGGCCAGGGCAGCAATTCCCATTGACTGAGTGCTTGCTCTGGGCAGAGCCCTTTACATTTATGATTTCATTTTCCAACTCATCACAGCCCTGGGAGGTAGATATTATTATGATGATTTTACCACTAAAGACAGACGGTAGTTAACGTCTCCAAGGTCATGTACTAATGTCCAGCTCCAGAGTCTAAGCTCTGAACCACTACCCTATACTGGAGGGATTATCCCTGCACCTCAGTGAATATATACGTACCACCCATTCCACACACGGTGGAATTCACCAAGACCAGCGTATCCTTCCTAACCGTCGGGCCATTGCACTCTTTGCCTTTACTGGTTCTTTCACATTGGCATCGAGAGCTGTGCCAATTATTCAACAGTCAGTTGACCAAATACAGGACAACTTTGTGCAGGGTAGCGGAGCTCTATGGGCCTTTCACTGAAACTTCCAAATGAACATTCCGTGTGGCCAAGTGCTCAGTGAGAAAGCAGGTCTAATGAATCTCCATGGTGTATGACTGAAAGCAACGCCTGAACCACCAGAGCTTGAATACAATTATAAGGGGGTCGTCTCAGTGCTCGAGGCACAAAGTAACTGTTATCTGAAGTTGGAAAGGAATTTCCTGAAATAGCTGGTAATTGTACAATGAATCACATCATAAAAGCTTGCTATCCCCCAGTCCCTGATCACGACACAAAATTGGACCAGTTAGGGCATTGATCTAGACCATGAAATTATTTTCAGAGACTTTCCCTGCAACAGAGAAAAATCCACCTACCTAAAATAACCTCCCTTTAATAGACTGTTACAGTAATAAAGGGATTTATTTGATGGAACTTGCTCTGTATACTCAGTGAATGAGAACCAACCAATTCCCATCCTTCTGTTAAAGTGTGGTAATAACTCCCTACGTATTTATGCATTAAAGTGATAGCACTTTTATTTTATTTTGGAAAAAAAACTGAGTTATTTTAAAGTTCTATATCTAACTTCTCAGAATCCTCACTTTTTCTTTTATAATTGTTCAAAGAATCTCCCTAAGTTCTCTGACCCTATAGAAAGCCCAATACTAAGGAAAAAAAGATAATTTGTCCCATAATTTCTTTTAGAACTACAAAACTATTAAAAGATAACTAAGGAGGTAACTAACAAATACAAGATCAAATATTTAGAAGATACAGGAGTGAGGAGCTCAGCTGACACAAATCTTCCAGGTTCTGCCTAATGCTGGTAACTTTCTCTATCATGCAAAGTTTCTACCACAGTTTGCATTCTCTGGAGACAAAAAAAAAAAAAAAAAAAGTGTAAGCAGACTCCACTGTCCACAACAGTTAATTACAAGGAGTGTTGTTACAGAGAGGCATCTGGAACAACTTGAAAATCAAATTAGATCATGAAACATAGGGTCTCCTGTATTCCAGCTGATAAGGAATCCCCTGAGATTACCTCTTCACTTCTTCTAGAGGGAATTTGGTTTCTGGGCAGGGGTGTGGGGGGTGTGGGGCGTGGAGGGGGTTGGTTTTTGTTCTAATGAGGGAGCAGGGAGAGGGACATGCAGACCCCCTGCTGAGCACAGAGCCCATTGAGGGGCTCAATCCCACAACCCCAAGATCATGATCTGAGCAGAAACCAAAAGTCAAATGCTTAACCCACTAAGCCACCCAGGAGTCAGTCTCTTGCTCTTTTAACCTAGAGGCTGTAAAAAGGCCAATTTACAGTAGCATGAAAGAACATTTAAGCTATACCCCTGAGAGGAAATCACCAAAACACAGCCTTGGGAAGGATTATTTTGTAAACACAGCGATGGGGATGCTGAGGTTCCTGTAATGTCCCCTCCCATTTAAACAGCCACCATCTCCTTCTCCCCCAGCCACAACAGGCTTCCTTTAGAGACACATTCCTCTGAAAACCGACTCAAATGCACTATGGTTCATGCTTGTTTTCTTTTAAAAGGATTCCCTTTCTCTACTAAAATGTTTTGCTCCATAAAGCAATGGAATAGCTGTAATTGTGAGATGCACTAGGTAGGCTTCACATGTAATAATAACTCCTGACTCATAAAAACTCGATCAGATCAAATAAATGTGTATGAAGAGTTTGCACTGAGAAGAAAATCATGAGGTGTTGGTACTGCCATTGTCAGTGTTGACAAACTACATCACCTGTAGCACAGATGTGGCGATAAAAGGCTCTTTTTAGGCTGTGCTAAAAAGATGCTAAGAAATAAGAAGCTCACTGTTTTAAAAAAGGGGTGAGGGCAAAGCTACAGTTGATCTCAGACCTAAAGACATAGGAATTCCCTATCTTCAAGCTTAGCAGATAAAGGATAATGCGAAAAAATTAGAAACCAGGGCAGCCTGGGTGGCTCAGTGGTTTAGCGTCTGCCTTCAGCCCAGGGCATGATCCTGGAGACCCAGAATCGAGTCCCACGTCAGGCTCCCTGCTTGGAGCCTGCTTCTCCCTCTGCCTGTGTCTCTGCCTCTCTCTGTGTGTCTCTCATGAATAAATAAATAAAACCTTTTTTAAAAAATGAGAAACCATGTATATTGATATAGAAAGTAATATTTAAAAATTTTTAAAGTAGAAGATAGAGTGGTAGTTTGATACATATACAGGCTTAATTATATTTTTAAAAATCTTAAGAGAGAAACAAAAATCCTAAAATGATATCTGCCTTTGGAGATGATCAGGAAGATTTGAGGTCAAGAGTAGAACAAGGACACTTACTTGTCATTATATATATATATATATATATATATATATATATATATATACCCTTTCATGCTGTTTGGCTTTTTATTGTGTCTTTGTATTTCTTTGTTTTAAGTACTGAATATTTGGAAATGCATAGCCTGTTGAAAAAGCAGGAACAGAGAAACAGAATATCCAACTTCATAAATATTAAAGTTCCAAAAATTACACAGATTGGAAAGAATAAGTGGCATGGAACTAGAATTCATTTTAGGAAAAATTAAGATATTGATAACCTACTATTGAGGAGGGTGGGTTGTGGGAGGCAAAATACTGGCTCTCCAAGGATATCCACATCCTAATTCTGTGAACTTTGTGAATGTGTTACATCACCTGGAAAAAACATGCCAATGTAACTAAGTTAAGGCTTTGAGATGGGCAGTGGGTAGGTTAGGGAGAATGAAGCTTAATGCTGCAGGGAAACTGGGCACAAAACACAAGCCTCAGAATTATCAAACCCAAACTGAGGGAGTTGGGTACTGATGCACCAACCTCTGGGAGTCCATCTACAACAGTTAGACTCAGCTTTGAGCTGCTCCATGAGTGGGGATGATGGGGGGAGGGGGGAGGGTGGTTCCTGGATTCTGTGAGGCAGTGTGGATTTGGCTCTTGGGAGGGAGAAGAATCTTCAGGCACAGTACTATGATCTGTTTCTACTCACACTTCTGACACCAAATGTGTGGTGTTTCCCCACCAAGCAGTTCTCTAATTTTCTATGGACACCAACTGGGTGTCCCACAAGTTAATTCAATTCTGACACTAACTACCCAGAGTTAGCACAGACCCCACAGGTTAACAGTTCAGTCCTCTAGGATGGTCCCCCTCTTCAGAAGCCAACCACAAGTGGTGGGTCCCCAAGTTACCCACACCTCTGTGTGGGGTTTCTACAGCCCTCTCCTCAAGTGTGACAATTTATTATAATGGCTCTCAGGATTCAGAAAGCTGCTTTACTTACTATTTCCAGTTTATTATAAAGGATACAAATAAACAGCCAGGTGTAGAGGTACATCGGGAAAAGTCCACAAGGATCTTAAGTGCAGGAGTTTCTATTCCCATGAAGTTGACACATGGATTTGTTCACCAGCCTAGAAGCTCCCAAAACTCCAACACCTAGGGGTTTTGTGGAGGTTCCATCATATAGACATGGTTGATTAAATCACTGACCATTGGTGATTGAGCTCAATCCCCAGCCCCTCTCCCCTCCCTGGAGATGGTAAAACACTACTGATACAAGTGAAGATGGGGAAGCGGGGTGGTCTGAAACTGCCACCCATCTAATCACATGGTTGGTTCCTCTGGCCACCAGCTGCCATGCTAAAGCTCTCCACGGGCCCATGAAAAGTCACCTCATTAGCATGAACTCGGGTGTGATTGAAAGGGGCTTATTATAAGACATTCCTCTCACCACTATCGCTCAGGAAATTCCAAGTGTTCTAGAAGCTCTTGTGCAAGGAACTGGGGAGGCAAAGCCCAACAACACCCCAATGCAATATCACACACAGAGACGCAGATTCTAGCAGCTGGAAACCGAAAGAGCACACTGCTGAGTGTGAGTGGTGTGCCAGTGCCTTACGGCACCCACCTTTGAGGTCAACGTAGTGACCTGCCAACCATCACTGAGTGTCTCTGGAAGCTACCTTTGGAATGGTTCCTAACGTTTGCATCTGACCAGATAGAGCTTTGCTTGTGCTTCTCAAAGTTGTCACCGGGGGCTCTGTGGAAAGCAAAAAAGGAAATAAAAGGATTGAAAGAGAGGGTGAATGGTGAGGCCAGAACATCAGTGGCAAACACAAAGTCTATGTCCGTGTGCTGTCACCTCATCCACAGCAGACACTTCTGATCAGTCACGTCACTGTCCTGTTTGACCTGACTGGCTCAGAATCCTCAACATCAGACCATTGGCAGCCACTCTCAGGCTATCAGATTTGGCTCTTAAATTTTTCAACTACAAACTTAGTAGCTTAAAACAACACACACATATGATCTTATTGTTCTGTAGGTTAGAAGTCTCATTGGGCTGAAATCCAGGTGTCGCTAGGGCTGTGTTTCTTCCTGAAGACTCAGGGAGGGCAGCCCGGGTGGCTCAGTGGTTTAGCACTGCCTTTAGCCCAGGGCATGATCCTGGAGACCCCGGATCGAGTCCCACGTCGCGCTCCCAACATGGAGTCTGCTTCTCCCTCTGCCCCTGTCTCTGCCTCTCTCTCTCTCTGTCTCTCATGAATAAATAAATAAAATCTTAAAAAAAGAAGAAGAAGAAGAAGAAGAAGAAGAAGAAGACGACGACGACTCAGGGAAAACCTGTTTACTTGCCTTTTCCAGCTCCTAGAGTCTGCCTGTAATTCTTGGTTTATGAATGGCCCCTTCCCTCATTGAAGCCAGCAGTAATAGGTGTGGTCCCTCTCAAATGGCATTCGACTTCTTCTCCTATCCCCCTCTTCTACTTTTAAGACTCTAGTTTAGGGATGCCTGGGTGGCTCAGCAGTTAAGCATCTGCATTCGGCTCAGGGTGTGTCGAGTCCCACATCGGGCTCCCTTCAGGGAGCCTGTTTCTCCCTCTGCCTGTGTCTCTCATGAATAAATAAATAAAATCTTAAAAAAAAAAAAAGACTCTAGTTTAGACCCACTCACTCAAAAAAAATCCAAGATAATCTCCCCATCTCAAGGCCTTAACTTAAATTACATTGGCAAAGTTTCTTTTCTCCAGGTGGTGTGACATACTCACAAGTTCACAGGATTACGACGTGGACATCTTTGAGGAAACGGTATTTTGCTTCCCACAATCCACCCACCCCAATACTGTTTTATCAACATCTTAATTTTTTCTTAAAGTGAACCCCAATTCCATGCCACCTCACTTAGTCTTTCTAATCTGTGTAATTTCTGGAATTCTCACATTCACAAAATGGCATAAAATTTTTACCCAAGTCATTACTGGGTGAGTCAGCAGAAGTGTTCTAATGGTTTGACTAGCTATCCATTGTAAAGGCTAACCCTAATCATAATGTCATCAAAGTATTTGAAGTAGACAGACTCCTTCAAATATGCAGATTGGGTCAGAATCTGTCTTCTAAAATTAGCTTTATTATAGAGGATCTGGCACCAGCAAACACTGGCCTAACGAAAATCACCCTGGTGAACACAGAGTACCTCTGAGTACCTACAGAGAGGTATCTACTCGCACATCCATGCTCATCAAAGTGTGAGGAGCAGCAGCCAAAATTTAGAAGCACCCAAGTGTCCATCAAAGGATGCAAGGATAAAGAAAATGTGGGAAATCCAGAGAGGGGAATACCATTCAGCCTTGAAAAAGAATGAAATCAGCACAGGCTACAACATGGATGAACCTTGAGGCTATTATATTCAGTGAAATAGGCCAGTCACGAAAGAATACATACTGTATGATTCCACTTCCATGAGTACCTAGAATAGCCAAATTCATAGAGACAAGAAATAGAACAGTGGTTTCTGGGGAGCTGGGGGAGAGGGGAATTTTGAGGAGTTAGTGTGTCACAGGCACGGAGTTTCTGTTTTATAAGATGAAAAGACCTGTGGGGATGGATGACGTGATGGTTGCACATCAGGGGGACTACTTCATGCCACTGAACCAATACTTAAAAAATGGCTGAAGTGGCAAATTTTATATTTTTTTAAGATTTTATTTATTTATTTGAGAAAGAGAGAGAGAGAGAGAATGAGCTGAGGGGAGTGGCAGAGGGAGAGAGAGAAGCTAGCTCCCGGATGAGCAGGGAGCCTGACAAGGGCTTGATCCCAGTACCCTCGAACCACGACCTGAGCTGAAGGCGGATGCTTAGTGGACTGAGTCCCCCAGGCACACCAGCTATTTTTATCTTATGTGCATTTACCACAATTTAAAAAATGATTTTCAAAAAGAGCTTAAATATATTTGAGCCTAGTTGTTTTTAAAATTGTTTGCAAGGGACGCCTAGGTGGTTCAGTCCATTAAGCGTCTGCCTTCAGCTCAGGTCTTGATCTCAGGGTCCTGGGGTTGAGCCCCACATCAGGCTCCCTGCTCAGTGAGGAGTCTGTTTCTCCCTTTCCCTCTGTGCTCTCTCTCTCTCTCTCTTTCTCTCGCTCTCTCTCAAATAAATGAATAAAATCTTTTAAAAAATTATTTGCAGAATTGTTACAAGGTTTCTCATGATAATACAGGAAATTTCCTTCCTATGGGGAAACATTTTGTAGCAACTCAGAAACCAGAAAGTGAGATTTGCATACACTTCCAATGCTTAAAAGTCTGGAGAGAAGCTACTATTACACTGTCTACTCCAGCCCCCTTGTCCTTTACACAGAGGAAGGTGAGAAAGCCCCAGAAAGTCCTAGAGTCTTGTTTTAACTTATAGGCTGTGGCACAAGACCCAGGCAGTGAGTATTGGCCTCTGTGCATGAGCACAGGTGAGAAAGCAGGACATTGATGGGACAGTGCTGGCATTCTCCCCTCATTCAGTAAGTGCTGGGGACCTACTGAAAGTTTCTAGCCTAGGGCTTGGTTGAAAAGAACTGAGTCTTAGGAAGGGGACTTTGTCATCATGCCTGGGAACCAGCTTGAAGACTATTATAATAGTCCACGAAAGAAATCCTGATGGCCTGGACCAGAGACGCCTGGGAGGGAAAAGAGTGAGTGTGAGCAAAAGGACAGTAGGAGAGGAGGTGGGACAGTGATAGCTGCATGACTGCTCCAACAAGGGTAGGGAGTAAGCTGGCTGAGGGAAAAGAATAAAAAGATGTGTGCACACATAAAGCCAGGAGTGGACTGGTATTGATGCCTCCTGGGTGGGGGAGGGGAGGGAGAGGAAGGCTATTTTGGCAAGAGCATGATGGTTTCCCTTTTGACATTTTGAGTTTGGGGTACCAATAAACAACTCAGATAGAGATTACAAAAGTCCTAAATCATCAAGGAATTGAAGGACTAGAATATCTGGCTGCCACCTGCCCACATCCTTGGACGACCGCGATGTGTCTGCTGGAGCTAAGTAGTGCCAGCTCTGCTGGACAGGACTATGCACCTAACCACACTGTCTACCGCTTCCCAGTGTTTCCTCTACATTAAACTTGTATTTCTCTGGTTACTTAATTTATTATATTTTTTACCATTCAAAGTGGGTTTTTTTGGTTTAAATGTATCTTTCTTTTTTCTTACAGACTGAATTTCCTACTTCTGCTAAAAAGGTTTCTTAAATCCCTAAGTCATGTTTTATGTCTTAAATGCATTATTTTTATTGTTTTACTTTTTGCATGTAAACACATTGTCTAGAACCCATTTTTTTAAAGATTTTATTTATTTATTTGACAGAAAGAGAGAGAGCACAAGTAGGGGGAGCAGAAGAGGGAGATGGCGGAGATCACGTGACCCTGAGATCACAACCTAAGCCGAAGGCAGATGCTTAAGCAACTGAGCCACCCAGGTGCCCCTAGAGCCCATTTTTGCAAATGTTTGAGATAGGGATACAAGTATATTTTGGTCCAGGAGGTAGCTAATTGGGTCAGCACCATCATGTTTCATGTTAAATCTTTCCCACTGAAGTCAATTATCTCCTCTGTCAGATATTAAACTCTCATACCTCCTGGAATCTATTCTTGTGTTCTTGACTCCTTTTTACTAAATTATTTTACTTTCCTTATGATTAGAAGCAAGACAAAGCTCAAAAAGCAAGTTAGAACATAAGCACGAAGCCAGGCTCTGTCCAGACAATCTGTCTCTAGGTCCTTTACAGGAAGGGAAGTAGGATGAGGGAGGATCAGACACACATGGCTAGTCTGGAGGTGGGAAACCTGGGCAGTTTGGGTGACATGGTGTTTTACGTTCTGGGAAGTAGCCATATGGTGCTGGCCAGTTTGAATGAGAAGTCAGGAAAGCAACTGATCAAGTAGAAGGCCAGTCATTTGAAACCAGGAAAGTTCTAGCAGTGAGATGGAAAAAAGAAAAAGAGATGAAGAGTCTGGTCCATAAACACCAACTTTCTGATACTGAGACAATTTCTGTCCCATCTGGGGAGCATTTTATAGTCTTTTTCACTAGATAAGCAAACAATCTTGGAATATTGGGGTGAGTCAGTCAGATTAGTGGCTGAACCTGAGGAAGGGACAGGAGAGAAGTTTAGGCTATGGTTAAGGGAAGCCCCATTTAGCTACCTACAGAGACCAAGTTTACCAGGCCTCTTCCTTTTCCCTTCAGGCCAGATCTAGACTAATGGCCCTCAAATCTTAGCAGGCATCAGAATCACTTGGAGGATTTGCTAAAACACAAATTGCTGGGCCCCACCTCCAGAGCTTCTGACTCAGTAGGTCTGTCCAGGGGAGGCTGATGCTGCAGACCCAGATACTCTACTTTGAGGACCACTTCTCTAGACTTTAATATCAAAATGTCTGATAGTTATACTAATGACTAATAATTTAAATTACTAATAACACTTGAGACATTTAAAACATTAAATCATTTAAACATTAAAAACTTACTTGTAAACTTTTTCCTGACCCCTTATGCAGAATTGATGCCATCTCTGTGCACACGGAAGAAGGGATATTCGAGTTGTGCCTCAAAGAGTGTATGTAAAGGTAGAAGGTATAGGAAATAGATAGAGGGAAGAGCAAGAGCATAGGCCCAAGAAAGTGAAAAAAACAGAAAACCACACATAATTCCATTTGGCTCAGGAAGTGTGGTAAGGTGTGGAGCTACAGCTGGAGAGGAAGGCAACCAACCAATTCACCAGGGACCATATAAACCACACCAAGGAATGTGGACATGATGCCTGATAAACTCCTTTGGGTAATGGAAAGGGAATCATCAAAGGTAATTTCTGGCTGGATAACTTGTTAATGGAAGATCCATTAACTGAGTCAGAAAAGCAGGTTTGGTGACAAAGAATTCAGCCGGAGGAGGTAGGCAGGAACACTTTCAACTCTAGGCACCTGGGAAGCATCCATGTCCAGGAGGGAGTTAGATGTAGTCTGAAGTTCAGGGTAAATGGCTGAGAGGGAGACTGGGGTGGCAGTGGGCTCACTGCCCAATCTACAGGGGTAAAAGAGAAAGCCTGCAAAAGGAACTGAGGTCAGCACTGGCCCCTGTGGAGTGTTAACACTTAGGAAGTAGATGGAAGAGCAGGAACCAGCCAAGTAAGCTGGGGTGGTGGGGGGGAGGCAGGGAACAGTCAGAGAAGTAGAAGCAGAACACAGGCGGAGGCAGGAGAAACAACATACATGAGTGCATCATGAGGAGCTGTCAGAGGTGTTTCATGGGAACAATCTAATCTGTCAGTGCTCTGGACAGCCTGTTGGCCAAGGAGGCTGGAGCCCAGGACAGTCTCTCTATCCAGAAAGCAGCCTTAGCTGGAATTCCTGGAGTGGAGAAAAGTAGGGTTAGACCGCTGGGGTCCCCAGTCATCTCCAGCACTTGCTGCTCCATCATGACAGTGCGGCGTGCGTAGCCTTGGGGGTGGCCAGCTGTGGTGTACCCCTTGAACAAGGTTCCATGAGTTCCGTGGAGCAGCGCAGGTTTCACTTGTAGCTGGTTGGTTTTGAGGGTGTGAGACAGAAAACAGATTCCAGGAATCCCGCATCTGTCTTCAGGTATATTGCATGGGTCTCTTATTTTTGCACTGGTGCACTATTTCCATGGTGTCAGAGTTGGCTCTAACCATACACTGCCAATTAGAGCTCCACTGTCATTTTAAGATGCTTGCTTTGACAACGTTCCATGTTATGGGTTGAATTGTGTCCCTCAGGGAAGAGAGGTTGAAGTCTTAACTCCCAATACTTCAGAACGTGGTGATCTTATTTGGAAATAGGGTCATTGCAGATGTTGTTAGCTCAGAAGAGGTCATACTGGAACAGGGTGGACCCCTAGTCCAAGGACTGGTACCCTTATAGGAAGATACCAGACACAGAGACACACAGGGAGAATGCCATGTGAAGATGGTGGCAGAGGTCAGAAGGGTGCATCTATAAGCCACAGAATGGCCGGTTGTCAGCCATTGATAGAAGCTGGGAGAAGGGCCTGGAACACATTCTCTCTCAGACCTCATGGAAGGAAACAACCCTGCCAACATCTTAATTTTGGACTTCTAGTTTCCAGAAATGTGAGAGAATAAATTTCTGTTATCTTAAGCCATCTTCTGTGTGGTATTTTGTTAGGACAGCCCTAGGAAAAAAACATACATAGAAAACTAGAAATTCATTTACATTATCATATGATAGTTCAGTATGATATTCATCAAAGCAGGAAAAGGAAGTCTGTCCAACCAGGAATGTGTTAGGTTCTTTGAATATGATTTCAACAGATGTAAATTTTGTGTTTCTTTAAACTTTATTGACAAATAAAATTGTAAGAAGTTTAAGATGTACAATGCGATGATTTGATGTATGAACACGTTGTGAAGATAACCCTCATCAGGCTAATTAACATCCATCGTCTCACACATTTACCTTCTGTGTGTGAGAGAGAACATATAAACTCCACTCTTTTAGCAAATTTCAGTTACACAATCTAGTGTTATATGCTATAGTCACTATGTTCAACGTTAGATCCTCAGACTTATTCATCTTTTAATTGGAAGTTTGTATCCTTTTTACTGGCCTCTCCCTAGTATTCCTACCTACCAGCCCCTGGTAACCACCATTCTACTGTTTCTAGGAGTCCCACTTTTACTTTTTTTTTTTTTTTTTTTTTTTTAGATTCGACATATAAATGCTACTATGCAGTTTTTATCTTTCTTTTCTTTCTGGCTATTTTATTTAGTATAGTGGCCTCAAGATCCAGCCATGTTATCCCAAATGGCAAGATTTTCTTCTTTTTAAAAGCTGAAGGGACTCCTGGGTGGCTCAGCCGTTGAGTGCCTGCCTTTGGCTCAGAGTGTGATTCTAGAGTCCCAGGATCAAGTCCCGAATTGGGCTTCCTGTATGGAGCCTGCTTTTCCCTCTGCCTGTGTCTCTGCCTCTCTCTCTCTCTGTGTCTCTCATGAATAACTAAATAAAATCTTAAAAAAAAAAAGCTGAATAATACTCCATTGTTTATATATACACCACATTTTCTTGATCCATTTATCCATTAACAGACCCATTTAGGTGTTTCCATACTTTGGTTATGGTGAATGATGCTAATGAACATGAGAGTAGCACAGATATCTCTTCAAGATAGTGATTTCATTTCCTTTGGATATACCTAGAATTAGGATCCCTGGTATGGTATTTTTATCTTTAATTTCTTGAGGAAGCCCCATACTGTTTTCCACAGTGGTTGCACCAGTTTACATTCCTACCAACAGTGCATGAGGGTTCCATTTTCTCCACATCCTCCTCAGCACTTGTTATATTTTGCCCTCTTGATAATAGCCATCCTTCCATGTGTGAGGGAGATATCTTACTGTGCTTTTGAATTCCATTTTATTTTTTTAAAAGATTTTATTTATTCATGAGACACAGAGAGAGAGAGAGAGAGAGAGGCAGAGGGAGAAGCAGGCTCAATCAGGTAGCCCGACGTGGGACTCGATCCCAGGTCTCCAGGATCACACCCCAAGCGGAAGGCGGTGCTAAACCGCTGAGCTACCGGGGCTGCCCTTGAATTCCATTTTAACAAGTGTACATTTCACATGCTTAAAAAATGTTTTTACATTTCTGTCACCTGCTCATACAAAGTTTTTTTTTTTTTAAGGTTTTATTTGTTTATTCATGAGAGACACAGAGAGAGAGGCAGAGACATAGGCAGTGGGAGAAGCAGGGCCCCGCAAGAAGCCCAATGTGGGACTTGATCCCAGGACCCCGGGATCACGCCCTGAGCCAAAGGCAGATGCTCAACCGTTGAGCCACCCAGGTGTCCCCATACAAAGTTTTAAATCGTGGTACCTAGAAAGAATTTTAAGAGATCATCATTGAAACATCTTGAACAGATTATTATTCACATTTTACTCTGAGACTTTTCCTCAATCATCTTAGGCATAAAAGCTGACATTAAAAAAAAAAAAAATGGTGCTCCTGGAAGGCAGCTCAAGTTTCTCAATCAAACACTTGAAAAGGTTTCATTTGGGGACACCGGGGTGGCTCGGTGGTTGAGCGTCTGCCTTGGTGATCCTAGAGTCCCAGGATCAAGTCCCGAATTGGGCTCCCTGCATGGAGCCTGCTTCTCCCTCTGCCTGTGTCTCTGCCTCTCTCTGTGTGTGTGTCTCTCATGAATAACTAAATAAAATCTTTAAAAAAAATTTACACATTCCCCTGACTTTCAGCTTGTACAGCTTCATTCCCTTGGAAAACATTACCTGGGTTTCTAGTCTGTGCCTAGGGAAAGAATGAAGGTGGTAGCTCAGAGGTTGGCCATGCTGGGGTGGGGAAGCAGAGGCTTCTAAGGACAAGATTTGCCCTGGGGAACCTCTGGGTCTCCCCCTCTCCCTCTCTTCTTTGCTCTGATCAGCAGCCCCTCTTCCTTTCCTCAGCATCCCTCCTCACCACACTCTGCCCTTCCAGGGGCCAGGCTCAGGCTCACACTCCCTGTGCTCTTCCCGGCCCCATTCCCACCCTGCTCACACACTTGTCATTTGTTCTCATACCCTGTTCTTCATACCCTGCTAGACCATAAGTTTGTCCAGGAATATGATGGTGTCCTTTTAAAAAATGTTTTTATAATGAAGCAGATCTACATTTTCAAGAACAAGGATAAAATGAATTTTTTTCTTTACAATTTTTTTCCATAGGCTCCACACCCCACATGGGGCTTGAACTCACAACCCCGAGATCAAAAGTTGCATGCTCTACTGACAGAGCCAGCCAGGCACCCCAAAATGAATTATTTTTGAAGTTTCAAAATTAAATAATTCATTGCTTCCTGAAGCCCTAGAAATAACGGCTTCCCTGAGTGGGTTTGTCATGCTCTGGCTTTTCTAAGTATACCTGGTTTTGACCTTTGTGTAAATGGAATTTATGTGTGCACTTTTATGAGATTTGCCTCTGACCCAGCTATTTCACCCAAGATAATGTTTGTAAGATTCATCCTTGTTGCTAGAAGGTAGCTAGCTAGGGCTCACTTATTTTCACCTCTTGGTAGAATTCCACCATGTGAATTCTCCAGGTTCTCTTTGCTACTTTGATGAACATTTTCATCATGTCCATTTTATGCCATTACAAATGCTGATGTTCTCAACTGCTCCTCCCAGGCGTCATCTTTCTCTTAGAGATATATCTAGGAGTGGGATTCATCTTGCTAGACAATGCCAAATCACATTGCAAAAATAATTTTCCAGCCTGTACTCCACCCAGTGGTGTCCGAAAGTCCCCACTATTTCAGTCTTGTTCATACTTGCTAAGAATTTTGGCAATCTAAAAAAAAAAAAAAAAAAAAAAATGAATGTTGCCCATCTGAAGGGTATGAAATAGTTCATGGTGCTTTTAAGGAAGATGATTTTTTCATTCCCCGGTTCCCAGCATCTAACAGAAGGCTCTGCATGAAGAGCTCACAAACCTTTTACCAATCAATCAACAGCAATAATGCAGTGTGACAAGTACCATGAGAGAGGACAATGTTAACATATTTGTAAATTAGCTGTCTCTTAAGTCTTCCAAGCTAGTTGCATATCAGGATCACCCAAGTATCCTTTTATTTTCCTGACATTTTATTATGAAAAACATCAAACATACAACAAAGTTGGAAGGATTTGACAGTAAATACCCAACCTGGATCCTACCATTAACATTTTACTACACTTGTTCTAAGGAGATTCTTTAGAAAAATGTCAATTACCCAGCGCTGAGATTCTGATTCTAGAGCTCTGGGATGGGAGCAGACTCTATTTTTGTTTTTTCATTTTTGTTTTTAAACTCCCCAGGTGATTCTGATGAGCAGTCAGCCTTGGAAACCACTGCCTGAAGGAACTTGTTGCAATAAATAAAGAAGACAGATTTATAATTAGCCTAGCAGGGCTCATTCTTTGTGGGGGGATTAAAGTTCTGCTGGGTGCCTTAAGCCATTTTCTTAGACCACCAGCATTCCTAGGAAATGTGTCACCCGGTGTCAGATTTGTGGAGGTGTGGGCAGGTTCCTTGGAGGTGGCAGGTCAGGTCCTCCTTGCGTCAGAAGCGAAGAAGCAGCCAGGTCCTCTCCATCCCACTCCTCCCTCTGAATGTCACAGGAACTTGCCCTTTGGATCCATGCCAGGTCCTTTCAATATCCAAGGGTTTTTATGGGCTGAACTGTATATCCCCCTAAATTCCTATATTGAAGCTCTAACCCCCAGTACCCCAGAGTGAGACTGTACTTGGAGTTAAGGTCTTTAAAGAGGTAATCAAATTAAAATGAGGTCATATGATGGGCCCCAATCCAATACAACTGGTGTCTTTAGGAGAAGAGGAAATGTGTGCATACACACACTTACATAGGGAAGACATGTGATGACACAAGACAATGACCACCTACAAGCCAGAGAGAGGCCTCAGAAGAAACCAACCCTGACAAGATCTTGATCTTGGACTTCTAGCCTCCAAGACCATGAGAAAATAAATTTGTTGCTTAAGAACTCCGTCTGTGATACTTGGTTATGGCAACTCCAGCAAGCTTATACAGGTGTGAAGGGAAGGCACTAAGCCTGGGGTCAGATGGCAGGGCAGGCAGACTCGGGCTTCTACTCCCTACTCCCAGGAAACAGGCCTCCATCAACAAGTGGGCATGGTTGCAGGAGAAGGTGGCCCTGGCCCCAGGGCCCTCCCCATGCGGCTGCTGGGAAACAGGAACACACATTCTCTCCAGACCCTTGCTCCTCAGAGGGGTCTTCCTCACAAACACAAGGAGGTGAACTGTCTGTATGCCAGTGGTCTTCAGAGCTACCGACAGTCCCGCACACTTGTGGCCGAGTGGCCCCCAGAACACAGCAGAGTGACAGGGCTCAAGGACATCTGAGCCCTTCCACCTCAAACCTGCCCCTTGAAATCTCACCCACACCTGCCTTTGCTTCACACACCTCTCTCTCTCACAGCACAAAAATGGATCATAGCTCACCCTCCAGATTTTGAGTCCTGGGGCGTGGGTAGGTGCATTCCGGTCCTGTGCCTCTTCCTGCTGATCTTAATCAACACAAATGACGAATTCTGAGTGGCAATAATGCCAATTGTGTAAAACAGCACTTTTGGTCAGGCAGAGGCTGTTTTTTATATTTACTACATTTAATATATATTTTTTTAGCCTTCCTAGGTACAATTAGAACCTTGATGGGAACTTTTCTGACCTGCTTGATTATAATAAGCTGTTTCTCCAGGCCCTGATCCACCACCATCACTATCCTCATCCCCACCATCCAGCCTGGCCACACCTGCTTTCCACAGTTTAAAAATCTCCTTTGGCATTTCATTCCTTACCACGTTCTTCATTTGGCAAGGCTTGGCCCCTACAGGTCTTCTGGAGAGTAGATTGTCATCAGAAGGAGTCCTATGCGGACATCACTTGCAAGAGTAAACAACTTGCTTAAGTTTCGTTTTTTAAGATAGGGGTTGCATCGGTATCTTTCTCTTCCTGTTTCTTCTTGTCCTGAGATTGCTGTCCTATGAATACTTCATCACCCCCATGAACCTCCCTCCTCAGTAATCAGGTCCCTTGGAGCCTTTGGTTTCTGACTTTCCAGATCTCACCCCACCCCTTTGGTTTCCAAGCTGTTTGTTCAGATTTTTCTGTTCTGCAATCCTGTTTTACCTCTTGTTGCTGTATAAAGAATTCTCCTTTTACTGTTTCAGCGTATCTCAGCACTGCTATGCAATTGCTCATCCAGTCTCCTAATTCAAATCAACCACCTTTAAATATTCCTTACCCCTCCGGTCTTCATAGCCCTAATTCTCCAGGTTGGCTTGGCTGTGGGTATCTTCCTGACAGGAAGGAGGCAGAAGGTGGGGGTGGGTAATCATTTTAGAATTGGAATCCCTACACTGAACAAAATTGCTTTTTATGAGAGCTTGATCCGTCTGATCCAGGATCAAAGAATGGCTGACCTAAGATGAGTGTGTACAAGTGGTGGATAGCTTCTTAGATGTGGACAAATGTTTCTTCTGAACCCTCAATTATTCATTTGAAGTATTCCAGTTGCTGGAAGTTACTCCGAGAGAGGGACTGGGTAAAAGTGGCACCCATATTTAGCAGGAGCCAGGGAAGAGGGGAACACAGAATGAAGACTGTGTCCACGTGCATGCATGTGCCCCTGTGTGTGTGTGTGTGTGTATGTAACAAGGGTAACAACGGTATCTCAAGTAGCAACAGATATTCACAAAGACAGAGCCAGGGATGACCTTGCCCAGCCACAGACTCGATTATACCCATGTGATTTGTTTCAAAGCCATTTCATAAAGTCCTCTCCTGTCCCCTCCTTTGGTATGTTTCTAATGGCTCCGTCTAGTCCTGCCTGATGCCCTGAAATCTCCAACTTTAGAATTATTCCTCTGGGTATGGTTCCACAAGTCCAAGTTAACTTGCAAAAATACTGTCTAGTAGCCTGGTCGACCATTAACACCTTGGTGCCAATTGGCTTATCAGACCGGCAGGCTAGAGCTGAGCTCTGGGTCTGGAAGCCTCTCAGTCATTGACACCTCCATGCCAAGTCGGTTATCAGACTGGGCAGCGCCAGAGGGGGTTTTGCAGGAAAGGGCACAAGCAACTTTAGAGGGGTGGAAGCAGCTGTTTGATGAGGAAGAGCCCGCCCTGGTGGGGAGTCTCAGAGAAATGCCAGAAGGTAACATATGGGGGTCTGGGCCCTGCAGAACACATATCTCACAGTTGATGATTTAACGTTTCTAGCATCTTAGAGGGAAGAGAGGCACAGCACTGAGACGATTCACAAAGACTGATTTCAGAGGAAGGAAAAGACGGGCTGGCTGCTCTTGTCGGTAGAGAAAGGATTTCCAGTGAGTTCTCCTTGCTGACCTTTGTTCCAACCCCAAAGGCGGTCTCCCTGATTCTTTACGTCACCACTAGCCAACTCCAACTTCTTGCACTCAGATCAAGCTGTCTTCACTCCCAGTCATAAAGCATTTGACTAAAATAGGACATAATATGAACACATTCAGTCTTAACTAATGGATTAAAAAACCCACGAAATCTGGCTAGCTCTATAATCTTCCTGTCCTGCACCATTAAGGGGGACAGGAAGCTCACACAGCTACAGGGCTCTTGCCTGAACAGACCCCTTCCACAGCCAAGTACTATTTTGCGTTTGTAATTTTGAGTTCCTAAAGAAGCCCCTACCCTTCCCAAACTGCATAAGCCTATACTAAACCTGGATCCACCCCTGATTATCAGCCTTGGCCACCTACTTGAGGAGCCTGTGCTCAAGCTTGCTTGCAGAGGGTGAGGTTGGGGGTGCCATTTTAATTAGGAAAAGCAAAGCATGCTGGAATTTCTCTGCAAAATCAGCATACTTACGACAAGCTATTGTGGGCCATTTTAATGTCCTTTGCTAAGCAGTTTCTCTTTTTTTCTTATCTTCCCCTTTCTCTTTCATATTCTAGACTACTCTATTTGGAGATGTATTTTTCCTTCCTCTTCCTTACCCCATCCAAGTTTATAGCAGGGTATGAATAGATCTTTTGATATGACACCAAAAGGTAGTGTTTCTTAGAGAAATGTTGATGGGTTTATTTTTCCAATTATTATGACTCTTAGAATCCATGTTCAGCTTGAATAAGTGGATAATATCCATTTAAGAACATTTTTTTCCTAAAGTCAATTGGTATGAAATGACTTTCTGGACCTACGTAATTCACAGGGCTGCCCAACATTCCAATGCTTAATTACTTAATGCAACTCAAACATAAGCACTCTGGAAACTGAAATAACCTTATTTAAAAATGGTATATCGCCTTTGGGGGAAGGGAGACCAACTGTGACTCCTAGGTTGGTTGTGTGTGTGTGTTTTAATATCACACACGTGCATGCGCGTGCACACACACACACACACACACACCTAATCACACTGTCAACCTAGGAGGAGGTGAGGAAAGGCTGGCTTTATTTATAGACCAGCCGGTTAACTCTTTATATTTTCAATAAATTATCTTACTTTCCCCCCATCTGTCATTCATCTATATTCATAATGTGGACCATTTAAAATAGCACCTTTCAGCCGTGTGTGAAACACAAGTCTACCCTGCAGGTTTGAGCAGATAAAATGTTCAACACTGTAGCAGGGTCTCTCCGGAACAGGACTTTCCATTTAGGGCAAGAGGCTAACAGCCCTTGGGCACGGAGGCACTTCCGTCTAACCCCATCACCCAAGCTTGCCACATTTGGGAAGGCAGCGTGGGTGGGAGCATTTGGGTGGCATACCCCAAAAACCACAGTAATTGGAAGGGGAAAAAAGCAAATATCAATTAGTAATTCCTCAGCCAGCTACCAATCTTGGTTTCCACGGGACTCCACCTTGGTCTCTTCAGAAGTAGCAGCTTCCCAGCGACCTCGGACAGAAACGACGCGAATCCACTTACTTCTCGGTGCCCTGAACATTTCCCCGGGGAGGCTCTTGTTATCTGCCCGGCTTCCCTGGCTCCCTGCCTCCCCGTCAGCCTGGGGCCTGTCAACCCGAATGCTCCCAGCTTCTCAGGGCTTCCGTGGGAATGCGAGCAGGAAAGGGCTTTGAGAATTGAGGACAGGCAAGGTGGTGGTGTTCCGCAGCGCTCGCGGCACCCCGCATTTCTCGGAGCTCTAGGGACGCTGCAGCGCGGCTTCCCCGCGCCCCAGGCGACCCCCGCCCCCGGGTTCGGGCAAGTGGCTCGGTGTTAGCAAATGATGCGTGTGCCTGTGCGTGTGCGTGTGCGTGTGCGCGCGCGTATGTGGTGGGAGCGGCGGTGGGAGCGCGCAAGGTGGGGAAGGCGAGGTGGCGCGCCGAGACCCCCCGCCCCGCGGCCCCCCGCAGACAGGGCGGAGGGGGGCCGGGGCTCGCCGGAGCTCGCGCGACCCGGCGCCTCCCAGGAAGGCGGGGAGGGGAGCGCCTGTTTACCCAGGAGGGCAGTGCTGATAGCACGTTCCTCGAGTTTACTTTGCTTTCCTTGAGTTTATTGTAAAGGGGTAAAGTTTTCGGATCCGTCACGTGACCCTGACAGGTCCTGCCTATGGCGCGGCAGACCACCCACGCCGAGGGCCATGGAACTGCTTAATAGAAACAGGCTTGTAATTGTGAGTCCGCGCTGCACTCCGCCGAGAGCCTCCGGCGGCCCAGCGCGCCGAGGTTTTTACACTTTCCGTTCCTTTTGTAAAGACGGAGGAGGAGGAGGAGAAGACGAAGACGAAGACGGAGAAAAAGACGACGACAGGGAAGACAAAGAGGCCCGCAGCGACGAGGCTAGGGGTAGACGAGGGAAGACGGGGAGAAGACGGAGGAGCGCTGGACCAGGACAGGGGGGCGAGGGGGAAAAAGGAATTGATGTGAAACTCAAGCGCAGCGTCCGCGCCATCGGCACCCGCGCTCCGGGCAGGGCTTGACGGCCGGCTATGGTGAGTGCAGCCGCCGCCGCCGCCGCCGCCGCCGCCGCCGCCGCCTGCGCCCCGGGGCCGCGGGGCTGGGGGGCGGGAGGCCGGGCGCCCCGCGCGGCGGACGGAGGGCCGGGGCCGGGGCCGGGCGGGAGGGGCGGGCGGCGCGCCGGGGCCGCGGGGCTGGGGGCGGGGGGTGCGCCGCCGGGGCGCGGGAGCGCCGGCCGGGTCTCCACGCTCGCTCGCTCGTCGCGGGCCCCCGCCCCCCTCCTCCCCGAGGCCGGCCCCGCGGGGCGGGGAGGGGGCCAACTGCGGCGGGCCCGGCCGGGGAATGGCTCCGGGGGGAGTTCTCACGGAGGGGGTCGCCCGGGATCCCATTTTCACGCTTGAAAGGGTCGCCACCTTGGCTTCCGCTCCGCAGCCTGCTGGTGGCTCCCGACTCGCCAGAGGAGGCAGAGCTGGGCTGGGAGGGCGGGTGCGGAGAGTGACAGCACCGCGGGGAGCGTGCGGGCCGGAGCGCGCTCCGGAGCGAGCCCCGCGCTCTCGGGGGCGCCCGGGGAGCCCCGCTGGAGGGCAGGGGCGCGCGCTCCTGCTCCCGCACGCGCTCCCGCACCCGCAC
Organism: Canis lupus familiaris; assembly: GCF_011100685.1. NCBI lineage: Eukaryota > Metazoa > Chordata > Mammalia > Carnivora > Canidae > Canis > Canis lupus. The sequence continues at coordinate 71,825,717 of NC_049222.1, forward strand.
GCCCGGAGCGCGACGCCCAGGGCTGGCCGAGAAGCACCTTAAAAACCCAGCGCTCACACATCCCCCTCCCGCCGCCGTTGGTGGGAAAAGAGGCCAGAGGTGCTTTTCTGGGTTCAGGAAGGGGCCGCTGGTGGGAGATGCACGCGTTGACTCTTGCGCCCACGCAGTGGGGCGTTCTGGTGCCTGCCACCCATTAAAGAGGTCGGCGGCCAGCCGGTGCCGAGTGTGGCCTCATGGGAGTCCTGAGGCGGGGCAGGCTGATTCAAACCCCTTTAGACCCGATGCCAACACTGGGCCCACAGGACCTCAGGGACTGTACCTCTGGGATGACGTGGGTTAGGCCTCCAGATATTTAGGTTCGTGTTAAAAGTGACTCCTAGGGTGTGCTTGAGCGATCAGTCCCAAGTGTTCAGACCTCCATGCCCAACACCTAAGAAGAGCCATATGGATTGTTTTCTATGGAAGACACCCAGAGACCTCCCTTTTCCTAGACCTGGGAGAGAAGACTATCTTCTTCCATTTTTACCCTCTTTCCTCCCTGGGGAGGGGAAAATCTAAAAGAACTAGACATAAACAAAAAAGACTCACAATGGGCGGTCCTACATATTTCATAATTGTATAACTGAGGTCTTGAACTACAATAGTCCTTTTTCAGCATTCTGTGTGCGATTCTTTCTTCCTCCAGTTGTTCAACATGCAATTAATTGCCTTGACAAAGAAAGACAATGCTTTTTGGTGTCATCCTTTGTTACTGTAACTTATTTCTGGGTGGTACCTCAGGATAAATTGTTGCCTCAGGTGCATTGTGCACCCATGTTGTAAAACAAGGGGCTTTCAATTGCGAGTTTGTGTGTGTTCCAGCTGTCATCCAGCTTCCTTCCACAAGGCTGTGTAAAATGTCTTTGAGTCCAATATCTTTTTATATTAAAATGTTGAATCAAGGTGGACACCAATAGGCCCATTCTCAATTTGGGGTATTAGCTTCATTTCAAACTCACTGTGAGAAGTGTATCTAATTTCTGGTTATAATCTAGTCCTAATCTAACAAGCTATTTGAATAGGAGTTCACACCATTTGGAATAATTTTGTTGGTGGGGGAGAGGCTGCTTTTACAAATTGTCTTCAACTTTCTACAGATAGAAAAACTGATGAAGCAAATCAATATGGATTAAACTATCTGTCTTCCCTGTTTTTATCCTCATTCCTCTCCTCTCTCCCTCCCTCCCTCTCTCTCTCACACACACACACCTTTTATTTTCTCCCGCCTCTGCCACAGTGTATAAAGCCCTATTGAGACATGTAGGCGTGATGTGTAAACCGGATTAGCAGTATGAAAGAAAGACACACAATAAGCTGGAATTGTTTTACTTCCCTTTCATTTCTCATGCTTATATCTCTAATAAATTTGTTGCTCCAGCAGTGGGTCAAAGGGATCATGTTGCTCAGCTTCTTTTTCTTGCAAGACCCAATGGCAGAGATCACCAAAATGAATGGTGTGCCTTCTGCCAAATGCAAAGCTTGATATAGATATATTAGATGGGGAGATAGAGATGAGGCAAGAGAGAGATGAAGGGAAAAAAAAAATGTTCAGAGTCTGGGTCTTTCCAGACTACATCTCTATCCACTGGAGATAGATGTGGTTTGGGGGGGGGGGGGGCACATCAGTACAAGGATCAATGCTATGTTTTCTTTCAAGTTCATTGTAGGCTCTGAACATTTTCTCTGTATTTGGTGACCAAAAGTTTTGGTACCGCATAAAGTCTAATTCTCCTTTTCAAGCTAGTATTTGAACCTGGAGTAATAAATGTGGAGATTTCTGGGACCTACTCTGGACATCTCCCCTCTACCACCCTTTGCCCCCATCCTAAGCTCACTGCTGGCTCAAAAAATGCCAGTGCTCCTGGGTTTGTGCTGTAGACATCTCATTTACTCCTTTGTGGGATTGGGAGCAGCTTCCCATTAAAGGAGATCAGGGGTAATTAGCAGCATTATTTTGACAAGTTGGCTAGAGCTGTTCCCTTTCCTCCAGTCCTGGAGAGGAAGGAATAGGGGAGGGAACAGAAGGTAGAAGGGGAAGGGGAGGAGAGTCATGCTTTGGAGTTTCTCATTCTGTGGCTGCTGAATCTTTTTTTTCCCCTCCCCCCTGAAACTTCTTAGACTCATTTTCTACCATCACCCCTTTAAGTAAATACAAAAGCTGCCAATGAGAAAATAATAAGGCATTCTTAGGGAGCCAAGAAAATGTGGTGGATGGTGGCATACTGGCTTGAGCGGAGTCAAAGTACCTGCTTTCAAGTGCTCAAGCTCTGGCCCATCACTCACATCCTGTACCTTGGGCTCCCCACCCAGAAATAGAATATTACATCAAATCCCCAGTTCCTCTCCCCATCGCAGCCTCTCAACAGGCATACTGTGGGACTTAATGTAACATTTGCAATTCTTTGCATTTATGGAAAAGAATTATTAAGCTCAGGCAAAATTATAACAAGACCCAGAGTCAACTTACTCGAATACATTTACCCCTTTATTCATTTCTACTCTGCAAAAATTAGCTAAATTACACTAGATCTTAAAGACCCATTTCATTGGATCTGAGAAACCAGTGAAAAGTTAAATCTCACCATGGTTTCTAGTTACCCAACCAAGTCCAGCTCCCACAATTGCTTATCGATGGAATGTCCGAATACAAAGGGCAGATGTTTCATTTCAGTGTTATCACTTGGATAATCAGATGTCATTTTTGAGATGTATGTAGTGTGGCCACAGATTCGAAGTACTGGAGCAGAAAAGGGGAAATATTTTTCATATTCATATTTTAAAAGTTTAAGGAAATCTGTTTGAAAACTACAGATTCCTATGAAGTCTTGGATCATAATGGGATGACCTAAATGACAATTGATGCATTGAGATGATGCATTCCCCTTTACCTGGAAAGGGGAAACAGAACACTCTACTGTTGCTCCAAAGTGAGCCAGCAACTCCTGCTGGTTGAAAAGGCCCAAGCTCTCACTTATTTGGTAACTCTCAGGAGGGGAGCCACACTCCAGAGAGGCCATTAAAGGGACTGTTCCCAGCAGACACCTTCACAGGCCTGGCTCCTCCAGCCAGCCTCATCTCAGGTCTGGAGAATTCTTATGGTTAGTTGAAGTTAACAAACCCGGTGTGGCGCAGCGGTCCCCTGCACAGGGCATGCATATTAAAGCCGACAACGCTTACAAATGTAAATAAGGGCAGATTGATTAGGAACAACATTATCGCTGGGAATGTCGCACTCGCATGCATCAGCAATGAGGCAAATTGGGGGCAGCCTCAGCCCTGACCACCCAAGTCGAGCAGGCTTTTACACTAGCTCCTCTTCCCTTTCTTAAAACGTTACAGAAACAAGGCCAATTAGATCCTCAAAGTAATTCATCTCTGTGTAGGAAAAAAGCAGACCACAGGGGAAGCGGTGGGTGGGGGTGGGGAGATTAAGATAGCGCTCGTTAGAGCCCTGGCTGCGGACTGCGTCCTGGAACCGATGGGTAGAATTTACAGGCAAGGACTATTGTCTGAGATGCTGAAAAGTTAACCTATCAAACAGCGGGTGAGGAGGCTGAGGGCGCTGAAAACCCGGGAGATCAATGTTCAAAACGTTTAGGAATTAAGTCAAACTGAGGGAAATGAGCCCGAGTGGAAGAGCTTTGCCATTCAAATGGTGCAGCAGTCAGAACGAGGATAGGCAGCTGCGTGCAGAGAGTAATAAGGACCCATGATGTGTACATAGCCTATCATTTCATTTTAGAAGTCCATAATCCAAGTAGCTAAACTGAAATTGCTGTAAATAAAAGACTGGGTGGCACAAGTAATGTTTGGTAAAAAAACAAACAAACAAACAAACAAAACGCTGTAAAGGAATTTGAAAAGACAAACATAGCAACCTATCACTACATGGTTACTTTGCTAGACAGCACGACTCAAGTATTAAAAAGACAGGTAAAACCAGGGGTACAACCCCCAACTCTCTGAAAAATGTCCAGTGGTAAGCACTTAATAGTTTGACTTGAAACTTCGTCTGCAGAACCGCTCAGTAAGAAAAGTTGGAATAAATCACCTTTCCTACTTTATGTTCTTTATCAAACATAATAAAGGTCAGGACATCGCTTCAAGATTAAACTTGCTATGTGTCGAGCCCAATCTTCCTGCGATATTATTTATTAATGTGTCACTTCAATTGCACGGTGCTTGCCTTCTTCTCTTCTGGACTTTAACAGCCCTCCCAGAGCGGCGCACGGAATCACGTGCTCCTTCGGAGTTCCGAGTTTTGAATTTCCGCGCTGGCCGGGTCCTCCGGTCCTCCTCTTGATCTCGTAAACACCCTCAGACACCTCTACCGTCTTTGTCTCTATCCTGCGGGGCACCCGACCTCGCCCGGGGTGCTGCACACGTTCCGCCGGCTTGGAGTTCAGGAGACAGGGCCTCCCGCTGAATCCAGGAAGGAGAATAAGGCTAGAAGGAAGGTGGTGCGGCTGGATCGAGAGGAAGAGAAACGGGTGGAAGAGGAAGGAGCAAGGAAAGGGGAGACGGAAGAAGGAGGGAGGTGGAAGCCACCAAAGAGGAAGGAGGAGGGCGGCCGACAAGTCCCCCCCGGGAGCCGCGTGGGCGCCCGGGTGACCTGCGCGCGGGGCTGCAGTCCCCCCGGGCCGGGGCCGCGTACACCGGCCGCTGAATGGGAAGGGACCCGTGCGCTCGGCCATTGGCCGGCCGCGAGGAGGCCGCGCGGACATTGGGCAACGTAAGGGGGCCGGGCCGCCTTCAGGAATGTACTACGGCGCGTCCGGCACGTCGGTCCGCGCCGGCGGGGCGCGAGCCGTGTCTGGGTTCCTGGGAGGCCGCGCCGGAGCCTTAGAATCCGCCGGGCGCGAGCCAGGCGCACCGACTCCCCTACCTGCTCCGCCGGGGCCGCGCGGGGAGTCCCGGAGCTCGGGTGCGCGCAGGCGGACGCAGACGCGCGCGCTCAGGCCTCCGGCCGCCCCGCGCACCGCCCCGGCCCGGCCCTGGGTCACGTGGGCGCGTGGGCTCCGCCTGCTCTCTGCTCCTCCCCCTTTCCCTCCATCTGGGTTTCTTTCTTTCCTTTCTTTCTTCTTTTTTTTCAATGAACACACACCGTGTGCATCTTAAAGCCACACTGCCCCATTTCACGGCTGCAATCGGCTTCTGGCTGACGCGGGTTCCCCTCTGCAGTTCAACCACGTTTTTAAAAAAGAAAGGCAAAAATACTAAAACGAAACAGAATCGAGAGTGTGGGGGTCTGGTCCTTGTCTCAGGGAGGGACTTAATCCGCAAACAAGAAAAACAAGTTACACTCTTAATCATTTTTATGATATTTAAATAAAAAACGGAACTGTGTAGGGAGTTTAATTCGTCTCTGGCCCCAGGATCCACTTCAGAGGGTCGCGTGTTTTCTTCCCCAACGGGAAGCGAATCCCTGGGATGTCTCGGTGACACTGGCCGTAGTGTCCTGACAAGTCCTCGCAATCAGCGCACAATTTGTTTCGAATGAATCCAACATCAAAGCCTTTATTCTCCCCAACGTCACGCTATTATTAAATATAACAGGATGCGTACCAGTTTTTGAAAAAAAAAAACAAAACGTTTTAAACGGACTTTAAATAAACAAGGACATGTGGGCGATATGAGGGGGGAGTCCAAGTGAACCCCAAATAGGAAAACTTTCTTTTTTTTCTCAATGAAACAATTCCTTTGCTCCTGGCTGTTAAAAGGACTCTGTGTTTCTCTTTTACATATGTCATATTAAAGATTCAAATAAAAACGCCTCTGCTTCAGTGTCTCGATTCCACGTTTTTAAAACTCTGACTCCTTCAAACGGGGACTGTGCTGCCATGGGTATTGGGGGGGGGGGAAGGATTTTAAGAAAGGGTGGCTTTTCTCAACGTCCTTACTTTCCTCTTTAACTTTCCATTTTGTTTATCTTAATGCGAGGCGTTGTTCCCTGCGAGAGCCTAAGTCTTCTCTTTAGTTAAAAAAGAAAAGAGGAGAAAAAAAAAAATCTGGCACACACTGGCGCACTATCCACCACCCTGTCATTATTGGTGCAGGCCTGGGAATTCAAGCCGGACCTCCCAGTGTTTGCTGCAGCTGGAGGCCAAGGTGCTTCTGAAAGGGTTTTCTTTGAGGAATTTCAGAAATTGTTTAAGCGCTTAAAAAAATATTACATTTCCCCCCCTGTCTATCGCGAGGCAAATGCTCGTGTGTGTGTGTGTGTGTGTGTGTGTGTGTGTGTGTGAGTGTGTGCGCGCGCGCAAAAGGCGTCTTACAAAAAGAAGACACTGTAGAAAAGAAAAGGAATAAGAAAGAAAAGGGAGGGGGAGCATTCCTTAATGGAAGTATTGCATGCAAGAAGGTTGGCGCTCTCGGAGGCTCCCCCCGAAGCCGGGGATGCACACACTGGGGTTGCCTACCTGGGTGGTCTCTCTACTTTGGTGAGCTGTTGCTAAGCAGCTAATAATAGTCATGTTTGCTGAGTAATTTCTGCCCTCCGCGAGCCAATCGCGTCGCAGAAACCCAAGCCATCTGACAGCCCCGGGGGCGGGAGCTCCAGCCTTTTTCTCTTTCGCTCGGTCTCTCCCCCTCCACCCCCTCCCCTCCTCCTCCTCTTTCTCCAAATGGAGAGAGTTCTTTTTTTTCTTCTTCCATCTCATCTATTGAATCAAGGAGCTGCTGCGGCCGCTGCCCGCTGCACACACACAGAGCGGAGTCCCCAGGTCCCGGGAGCGAGAGAGGCGCGCTGCACTGGGGCAGAATGGTCCAGCGGGTCGGCGAGGAGCACGAGAAAGCAGAGTCCGGGACCGAACAGCCACCGCGAGCCCAGCAGCCAGAGCCCGAGCAGCCCGAGCAGCAGCTTCAGCAGCCGCCACCGCCAGCAGCACCCGCCGCGGCAGGAGCGGCGGCGGCGGCGGCCCCGGCCAGGCAGCGCTGAGACCCGCCAGGCACCCACGGACCGCGCGGCGGTGGCTCCGTGCTCACCCTCCGCGGCCGCTCGCGCGACCCGGGAGGCGCCGAGGGAGCCGGCGCGGCCGGCGGGAGCCGCAGGGATTTGCTGGCGCTTTCTGCAGTGAAGGGGTCGCGGCGCGGGGCGGGGGGCGGGCAGGGGGAGTCGGGGATCTCGAGGAGCGCCGCGCGAGCGCCCGAAGGACAGGCTGGCTCCGCGCGCCGGCTCCCGCCCTCCCGAGAACTGGATGTGGGCAGCGGCGGCCGCAGAGACCTCGGGACCCCCGCGCGATGTGGCAATGGAAGGCGCAGGGTCTGACTCCCCGGCAGCGGCTGCGGCCGCAGCGGCAGCAGCCCCCGCCGTGTGAGCAGCAGCAGCAGCAGCGGCAGCGACAGCGGCAGGTCTGTCACCCGGAGCCCCAGCCCGAACAGCCGGCGGCCAGCAGCGTCCTCGCCGGCCGAGCGCCCGGGCGCGCCGGGAGCCCGCAGCGGCGGCAGCAGCGCGCCGGGCCGTCCGGGAAGCCTCGGTTCCCGCGGCGGCGGCGGCGGCGGCGGCGGCGGCGGCGGCAACATGGCCTCGGCTGGTAACGCCGCGGAGCCCCAGGACCGCGGCGGTGGCGGCGGCAGCGGGGCCCCCGGCCGGCCGGCCGGCGGCGGGAGACGCAGACGGGCCGGGGGGCTGCGCCGCAGCGCCGCGCTGGACCGGGACTATCTGCACCGGCCCAGCTACTGCGACGCCGCCTTCGCTCTGGAGCAGATTTCCAAGGTGCATTTCAGACTCTCTCCTCTCCTCCCACTCTTCCCTCCTCTTCCTCTTTGGGATCGCCCCCGCCACACACACACACGCACACGCACGCACGCACGCAAGCACTCACACACACCTCTCCAGCAAAAGCAGCAGACAAGTGGGGATTGAAAAATTCAAACCCTCCCTCTGGTCCTGGGAGGAAAGGGCTGTCTGAGGTCCGCAGGGGGTGGAGGGTGTCTGTGTGTGTGTGTGTGTGTGTGTGTGTGTGCGCGCGTGTGCACGCGCCCTCCCCGGCATGCCTTTTCCGGAGCACTGGAAAGCGGTCCACCGCGGACCACCTCGAGGGCGGCCGCCGCGCGGCAGCGCCCGGTGCCCCCGGCCCGGGAGACCCCAGCTCCCGCGCCCCTGCCCCTATTTGCAACCCAAACCCCTGTAATGCTGCCACATTTCTTAACATCTTGGAGGGGGGAGGCGGAGTGGAGAGAGGCGGAGAGAGGAAGGGGGGGAGGGAGCCGAAATAAAGGTGGTTTCCTTTTTTGGCAGCCGGTTTTGCTTTTGTTGAGCACGAAATCTCTGCCCCCTTAAAAATTATCCTTGGAAGAGGGCATCTCCCCTCTTCCTTTTCAGTTTTTGAGTCGCCTCTTCCCAGAGCCTGGGGGGAGAGGGAAAGTTGTAAACAAATTGCCACCTTAAGTCCGCGGTGCGGGTCTGCCAAGCGGCCGGGTTCATTGTGTTTACGAGGCTCGCTGCAATGTGTGGAATCCGGGGAAGGCGAGCACCCAGACGGGGGCCCGCCGGGGCAGCGGCCAGCGCCGAGATCACGCCGCCGCCGGGATCAGCCGCAGCCCAGCCGGGACCCCTGCCTGCGCCGGCCGGGGCCCTTCCCCCGTGCGCTTGGCTACTTTTTACGTTTAACCAGATGGGAAGGGAGAGGAGGGAAAGATCCATGTGGCTGCCCTCTTCCGATCACAAACACTGTCGTAAGTTGCAGATGGCTGCCCCACTTCCTAATTCAGCTCACACAGCGTCTCCCGACGCTAGGGAAGTGCGTCGCGAGTGAGCTCCGGCGGCCGCGCTCACCACGTGTGTCCCCACTTACTACCACCTCGGGCGGGGGCAGGATCGGGGAGCCCGCCGGACGGCGTCCCCAGAGTGCGCTCGGCTCCCAACCCCAGTCCCCAGCCCGCCGGGCACCCCGGGCGGTGAAGGATGGCGCCTGGCCCGCGGGGAAGCGACCGTGGCTTGGTCCTTAAATGGTGGGCTCCTCCGCAGGGGTTGCGCGGCCCCTCCCGTCCCAGCCCCGGTGTGAACGTTGCCCGTGCGGAGTGATTTCTGCCCTCCCTGCCTCGGCTCCCCCTTCCCTCTGTTCTTGCGGCCCTCATCCCCCGCGCCCCCAAGACCTCCGGGGATGCGGCGCGGGTCGCGCGTGGGGGCGCCCTGCTGTCGCCGAGGCGCAGCTCCCACGCTGCCGCCCGACTCCGCTTCCTGCGCAGGCCTCCCCACGCCGCTCGCGTTACCGGGCGGGCCTGGGCTCCAGGCCGCAGGGCACCCCCTCCGCACGGCCGTCGCGGGGTCCGCGGGCGGGGGCGCAGGCGGGCGGGGGCGCAGGCGGGCGTGGACGCGCGGGCCGCGACTCCCCGGCGCTCACTCCTCCTTCTGCTTCGTCCTCAGGGGAAAGCTACTGGCCGGAAAGCGCCGCTGTGGCTGAGAGCGAAGTTTCAGAGACTCTTATTTAAACTGGGTTGTTACATTCAAAAAAACTGCGGCAAGTTCTTGGTTGTGGGCCTCCTCATATTTGGGGCCTTCGCTGTGGGATTAAAGGCAGCTAATCTCGAGACCAACGTGGAGGAGCTGTGGGTGGAAGGTAAGAGACCAGCGCGCCGCGGCGCCCTCGCGCCCCCCCGCCCGGGCCCCTTCGCCATCCTCCTCCCAACTGATAAAGATATTCGCCGAGCGTACACCTAGGGCCTTGCTGTGGCGACGAGAACCCCCTGCCCGCACCAGGGGGAATTGTTTATTGTTTGGGCGCCTGGCCCGGAGCCAGGCCCGCCCGACAAAGGCCGCGCTGTAATCTACTCGGGGCGCTGCGTTTCGCTAGGTGTTGTGAGAGCGAGCGGCGAGGGCGGGCCGGCGGGGGCGCGGGGCCCCTCCGCGGGACAGACCACTGCCCGCGCCCGGGGGCGCCCGGGGGCCCCCGGGGCCCGCCGCCGCCGCCGCCCGCCGCCGCCGCGCCCGAGACGCGGCCGGAGGAAGGCCTCCCGACTCCTGGCTCGGGGCCTCGGCGCCCTGCCCTTCCCCGCCCCCACCCACCGCGTCCAAAGAGAAAGAGGTGGGGGGGCCGAGAGAGGCCACCCCTTCGGCTGCAGGGAGTGCGCGCGCCCCCGGCGGCCGCCGCTCGGGGAGGGCGGGGGGCGGGCGCAGCGCGGGCCTGCGGAGGCGGCGGCGTGTGTGGTCCTGTTTTTGGACAGCTTTCAACTCTGGGGGAAAAAAACATTTGTCTCAAGGTACCAAAAAAAACGGGGGGGGGGGGTGGGGAGGGAAAGAGTTGAAAAAAAAACAAAACAGGAAAGCATAGATTGGAACGCATGTTTGCAAAATAGATTAATGTTTCCTCGAGGGTGGGGGCTTTTTAAATGGAATGATTTCGGGGCAAGGCTGCGATTTGCAGCATGAGATAAGAAATGTGTTTTAAGAGCTCGGGTTGGGAGGGAGGGGCCACACAGGAGCTCTACAAGGCCTTCTACCAGTCTTTTATCCAGATTCCTCATTTTGGGGGTTCTTAAAGCCTTTTTTTTTTTTTCTTTTTTCAATCAGTTGTAAATTCAAAATAGATCCCCTCCCCCCTTGAGACGGGAACGTTTTACATTCTTATGGTGATGCGGGGGTTTTTGTTTTTTGGGTTCTTTTTATGGGTGGTGGTTTTTTAAATTCTTTTTCTGGAAAGTAGCAGTCTTGCTTTTTGGAAACATTTTAACCCCTAAATACTGCCCTTGGATATCGCTCACAGTGGGTTCGGAAGGAAGAATTGAGGTAATTATGTAGATGTTTTGAACCAGAATATCTGGAGCATTCCTAGCCAAAGCTGCCTAACAAAATTTGGAAGCCTAAGAGTTGTATTTTGTAATTACGTCAGTGATCTTTCAGGATGCTGTTGGAGAACTAGAGAATATTGTAACTTTGCCTTGTTTGTGAAGATTCAGCTCTGGGTGTTTTGCAACCTTATAGTGGAGTCTTTAATTGAGAAGTGACAATTAATAGTGCAAATAATTAAGACCAGAAAATATTATTTCTTTAAATAGGTTGGTGATATATACAAAAGTATTCTTTGTATTGAATCCTTGGGGGTAGTAATTTACCTCAGTTGAGCACTTTGGTGTCGTTAGTAGGCAAAAGAAGGGTTTTATTGAGCACCTAGCATGTCTTAGCACCGAGTTTACAGAGTACCTACCCTGTAAGGGTCATTGAAGTCTGTGAGACGCTCTCTGTACACAAATCCACACACTTAGAAATATTAGTTGGGTGGGCTTGCAGTAAATTTGGGCTCACAGTTGAAGTTGGCCATGAAAGTCAAATGGGAAGAAAAAATAAGCTTCTTTGGAATTGGTGAGGCAAATTAGGATGGCCTGGAGAGAGTGGTAGGGAGGCATGTCTGCGCAGGCCTCAGAAAGGGGGTCAAGCAAAGGCCCCAGCGGAGGAGAAGGCCCCTGGTGTAGTGGGAGTAAGGTGCAGTGTGACTGGTGTGCCCTGGACGGTAGGACTGTACTTGAGAGATGTTATGATTAACCAGACTCTGGGGAACTACTGGAGGTTCTAGGACAGAACCAGGTGAGCTGAGGGGGCCTCCCAGCTCTGTTGGTCTGTTCACTTTATACCACTCGGATTGACACGTCTGTTAGGTATCAGTGGTGATGACAAAAGATAATTCTGTGCTGTTTTGAGCAAGATTTTTCAGTAGATCTTTAATAAGTTAAAGAGAAAAGATGTGATATATTTTCTCAACATTGTATATTTCTGGAAGCAACCATGTTTCTGCCTTACACCATTAGTTTCATTCAAGCCCTGGAAGGAGGAAGAACACCATCAGTCCATCAAGTCGCAATCTCACCTGAACTCTAGCTTAGGGAGAGAGTATGAAGGAGTGACTGACGCTTCAAACAGGACTCATTTTGCCAACTTTGGGCCTTTGAGCTATTTTTCTTCCCATTCTGTTTTGGTAGCTTCAGCGTGTTCCACTGGTTCTTTAACCAAATGTTACTTAATGCTATCACTTGTTGCTCAACTACCATTACTGTTCATTATCTATTATCACATGCCTTACAACTCAATAGAGTAGCTGTCTATTATTATACTTACTTTTATAATGTGATAGTGTATGTGATGTTTTTACATGTAGTAACAAGTATTGTTCCATTTTAAATGTCTACTTTGCCTCATAATGACTTAATAAGTCAACTTGGTCTCTTGATTTGTCATTCATTCACTCATTCATCATTCATTGTGTGCTAGTTTCTTCCCCTGCAGAAGAAGCATAGTTTCATAAACCCAAGTAAACACAACAAGAGATCCGATGAGGCTGCTATACCATTTCATAATTTTAACTTAAATTCAAAGAAGAGGTAACAGTGAGGAGGTCTTATTTATGATGTAGTAGGCTTGGTGTTCATATCAACAGTAAGTGGTGTAAGCACATGTTTTCAGGAGTTGGAATTTCCTGCTGTCCTAGACTGTAGCAGAGTAAAATGAGTAGCAACTCGGAATACAGGTTAATTTGTACTTTAATCTTTGATAAATTCCTCATCACAATCAGCAAAGAAGTCTGTTCGATGGTTGTTTTCTTAATAATGTTCTGAGCATAAACAAGGTTGCTACGCTAAAGAAACCCAATGAATAGAGATTGCATACTTCCCTAGTTAAAAAGCAACAGACTGAGAAAACATAAGAGATTTTAAGGGGAGAGGAATGCTCAGAGACAGTTTGGGAATATGCTTATTCCTTTGATTTTTTTTTTTTTAAAGGCATATCACACAAACTACATAGAAGTATACAAAGGCCAATGGAGATAGGTATATCTAGATACCTATACACAAGCACACATATATACTAGTTGACTCTTGAACACTGAGAAGTTTGGGGTGCCACTGACCCCAGTGCAGCTGAAAATACATGTACAACTTTTGATTCTCCAAAAACTTAATAGCTTATGTTGACTAGAAGCCTTACAGATAAAATAAATAGCGAGTTAACACATATTTTATATGTTATATATATCATAGACTGTATTCTTAGAGTAAGCTAGGGGAAAGGAAACATAATTGCAAAAATCCAGAAGCAGAAAAAATATATTGACAGTACTATACTGTATAAAAAAAATCTGCATTTAAGTGGATCTACAGAGTTCAAGCCTGTGTTGTTCAACAATATATATATCTTCACCTACCTTTGTGTTTGTGTGTCCACATGGACTTACTGTGTATATCCTTGTATTTGCCAAAATAATTGTTACCTTTTTAATGTAGCTAGCAAATTAAGTGGATCCACTTGATAGGCTGCATCATTGATTTGACTTTCATGCATCAACATGCTGGGGAAATGTGGCTCTTTATAAGACAGTTTGAATACATTGGCCACACTGTGCTGACCAACATAAGCTAGATAAGAAAGACTCTTCTATTTTTATCACATCGATGATAAGAATTCTTTGATTCTTATACACTGATTGTTGGAATCTTTGCAACAGCAACCAGTTTCTTTTGAGAAAGAAACTCCATGTATGTGTTAGGCGCTACCCTAGGTCTTAGGGTTATAGTATTTGCAAGTCAAAAACATCTATGTAGTTTACTTGTGACTGGAGTCATGAGGTTGGGTACAAGAGTCTGTGGAATCGTGTGGTGAACATCTGCCGTTCCTGAAATACACGTCAGTGATGGCAAGGTCAGGGAGAAACTAATTGTTACTTAAAAATATTTCTGCTGGGACGCCTGGGTGGCTCAGCAGTTGAGCATCTGCCTTTGGCTCAGGGTAGGATCCCAGAGTCCTGGGATCGAGTCCCACATCGGGCTTTCTGCATGGAGCCTGCTTCTCCCTCTGCCTGTGTCTCTGCCTCTCTCATGAATAAATAAATAAAACCTTTTTAAAAAAATATTCCTGCTGCACATGCTCTCTGTGCCTGCTCTGTGCCAGGTGCTGTACAAAGCTCCCGAGAGGGCTTGGTAAAGGACCACAGTCTCTGCTCTCAGAGGACCTGCCCCCAGCAGGATTCTACAGACCAGAGACAGGATGGCAGGACAGCAGAATAGCAGGGACGCCTTCCAGGACAGCCTGGACCTAGAGGGACAAAGCCAGGCACAGAGGTGGGGGTGCTGGGGCTCCAGGACCAAGGCTCAGACCAAGGGTGGCCTCCAGGAGAACTCCCAAGTGCTTGCCTCCCTCCGGTTGCTGAGGCTCCAAGACCAAGGCTCAGAGGACAGGGGTGGCCTCCAGGAGAACTCCCAAGTGCATGCCTCCAGTTGGGATTCCAGGTCTGAGGTGGTCCTGAGGCCTGGAAAGCCAAGCTGCATGGCAGGAAGGTCTCTGAGGTGTCCAGGGCATGTGACTGAGTGTTTACCAGCTTTTCCTTTAGCCCTTCTTTGCCTGTCTCCTTCTCCATCCAGGCATATTTGGTCTTCTGTGCCCTCCCTGCTCCTGACACGCTTCACCTGAATTGTGCCCTTCTGAGCACAGAAGGGAAATCCTTTATTTGTAATCTTGCCCATTTCTCTGTTGGCTTTTCCTTTTTTGCTCAGCACCTTTTTTTTAAACTTTTTTTTTTTTTTTAAGATTATATATATTAGAGAGTGCATGTGAGAGACAGTGAGAGGAGAGAGAACGCAAGAGCCCCGAGTGCATGAGAGAGCAGGATAGGGAGAAGCAGACACTTAAAGACTGAGCCATCCAGGTGCCCCTTGCTTGGCACCTTTATCCTCCTGTCTCCCATAACATCTGCCCCCACTCTAACCCTCCCAGACACAAGTTTGTTGTGACAACTCTTTGGTGACAGAACGTTCATTTATCTTTTGGAGCTTCCCCCCCACCCCCACCCCCCAAGCTTTGCCCAGCCCCTGGCTCCTTTATGGCAAAGGGTAATTAACAGCCTTGAAATGAATCCATATTGCCTTGTGTTTGGTTATTAACATCTCTGGAGGGCTAGCAAGGGAAGGGGACACAAGTTGTGACTTTGATTTTTTTTTCCCCCTAAGGAAACTTTTAAAAAAATGTTTTTAATGCCTGCTTGATGTTTTATAAGTGCTTTCAAGTTTGTTCCTTGCTAGTATGATGCCTTCAGTGTTCTTGGCTTGAACTCGGGCAGTTGTAGGAGATAAATGAACTTCACCATCCTTTCTTTCGGTGTAGAGCAAGTCTTCTCACTATTGGCATTTTGCTGAATAATTCTGTATCACAGAGACTGCTTTGTGCATCATAGGATGTTTCACACTGTCCCTGAACTCTACCCAGTATATGCCAGTAGCAGCCTCCCAGTTGTGACAACTGAAGATGTTTCTAGTCCTTGCCAAATGTGGCCAGGGGCCGGGGGGTCGGGCAGAAGGGATGCACAAAATCACCCCAATTGAGAAACACTGGTTTTGATGATAGATTCCAATTGGAAGACCGGTGCTGTGCAGATGGAAGGCTTTTGTGATGATGGAGTATGGCTGCAAGTGCACAGCCATAAATGTAAAAGAATTTTCTTCTTTAAGATAATACTCCCTCCTCATCTCCATACTTACTGCTTTAGGTAACTAATGGTAACTATTTTTTATACTAATAACTTAAGTTTGTTGTTTTTCTTAGAATCACATTAAGTATCAAATAAAAATAACGTGACAAGTTGACAAGGGTTGGGGGTACAGTGTGGGTGGGGGCAAGCCATGGAGAAAGAAAAGGCTGTATATTAAAGTATTTTCTTCCTTCAGGTAACTTAATTTTGAAGACAGACCTTGTTGTATTTCAAGAACAGTAAGGTGAAGCTTTTAGCATGAGGATGACTTTGTAAAAAGCAGGAAAAAACACCACTAGACTATAAATTCATCTTGAAATAAGAGCTCCTTTTGGCAGCCAGTACAGTACATTCACTCTTCGGTGGTCTAGCTCTCCTCCAGATGCTCTTGCAAACCTCTTTTCCCCGGGTGCCCTTCTGCAGCAGAGCCAAAGGCACAGTGAGGGGCTGAAGTCTTGAGCCTGGATGGGCCACGTGGGCTCTGATTTCAATGCCCGTTTTCAAAGCTGTCCCCCAGGGCTGAGGTGCCTTTCACAAGGGATAGAAAGACTTTTCTTCTCCTTGGTCCCCTGTGTACTTTTAGAAGATGTTTATTAGGTAGGCATTGATTAGATTGCAAGAGCAGGTGCCCACATACAGGTGCAAGTAGTTGTGGTTTTTCTTGCATATCTGGAAAAAATGACTGAAAAATCAACACTCAGTAATCATTGCTTTACAATACCAAATAGCCTCAGGTGCCTTCTCCCCAGGGCACCTGACCCTCCAGGTCCCTCCTGTCTCTGTGCTGCCAGCCACTCCTGACCTTCCCTAGGAGTGTAGAAGCCAGTTTGGAAGCCAGTGACGGACTATATCAGATACAGGGACGGCCGCTCGGAGGCTCCAGAAGATGACAGCTTCCAGATGTACAAACCGCCGGATCCGTTTGTTTAGATTATGCACCACAGCTGATGGCGAGATTAACGCTGGCTGGACAAGCTATGGGAGATTTGTCTGGTTTCCACAATGCTGTGTTTATATTTCATTGGGATTTCTCCTTCAAAGCTGACCTCCCCATGACCCCCAGAGCTCTGTCCACTCTGGCCAAGCTGTAACTTGTCTGCCCTTTTCGTGGGGGGGGGGGGGGGGGGCGGTGTTCACAATTGTGCAGCAGAAGGGGCTGCTTTCCTGGTTTACCAGCCTGTGCCCCCCTCCTCCCTGCCCTGCTTCATGCCAGCTGTCTGCCCAGATTTAGCCCCAGAAGAGTAATCTTATCTTATGGGGGTGGGAGGTAGAGAAGGTGGAGGGGGTTTGATTTTAAAGGTCTTTTTAACTTTTAAAAGAACTATGGAAATATTTTAAAATTATTATAAAGGAAACCATATTTAATAGAGGCCCTTTTGCAGTAGTATAGTATTTTCTTTTTTTAAAGATTTTATTTATCTATTCATGAGAGATGCACAGAGAGAGGCAGAGACACAGGCAGAAGCAGAGGGAGAAGCAGGCTCCTTGCAGGGAACCCAGTGTGGGACTCCATCCCGGGTCTCCCGGATCATGCCCTGGGCTGAAGACAGAAGCCCAACCGCTGAGCCACCCAGGCATCCCAGTAGTATAGTATTTTACCTCAGCATTAGTTTGCTACCATTTTGAAAAAAAAGTACATCCCTAAATAATCGCCAGACCTGTGTGATTCTGTTATTATGATACTATTTCCTTTGCCCCTCACTGGCTCTCAGAGTCTCTTCTCCTTGTCCCCTTCTCTCCCTCTGACCCCTCTTTCCCCCAACTTACTTCTAAACTGCCCTAATCATTCTCTCCCAGTGGATCTCTGGAGTAACTAGTGTGAAATCTGAAATGGTAGTAAATCTGGTTAATCACAAACTGACGGGATGGAATTAGAAAATGTATTATTTCAAACCAGCTGTGGGAGATACCAAATGCAAAGCTGCCATTTTCATCCTTGGGGTTCTTATCTTGATAAGGGTTGGTTCCTAGACCTTACTCTTTGATGAGGTCTTGTCAGCAGAAGATGTACTTCCCCTATTGAAAGGGTGTGGCATTTTTATGGACTTTTGAGGTGCCTCAGAATTCACTGACAAATGGAGTGCGAAATAAGTCTTGGTCCCCTGTGTTTAATGTGTTGTACGAAATATGGAAGAATTGGGCCCTTTCACGTTTCTTGAGATGGTAAGTGAAGTGTAAACCAAGACATTCCAACCCAAGGCACCATACTTCAGGTTTTCCCGGGATGGAACTCCCACCAAAACCAAAAGGAACATGGAGCTTGGATATGGATGGAAGAGGACAGAATTCCTTAGCCAAATTTTGGCCAACTCTGCCACTTGAGATGGTGCATCCACATGAGAGGTCCCAGAGAGCAGAGGAGTTTGCATATGAAGGACCTTCTAGGAGTTCATGAGGAGGAAGCTCCTTGGGATTTTCTTAGTGAGAACCTTCCTTGACTATACAGATACTGTGAGGGTTATCAAAATATAAGCACTTTTATTACTTGTTCTTTGCTT